>NC_140382.1:7540000-7637500 GCF_054491055.1 Hypomesus nipponensis | reverse complement strand
ATTTGGTGAAAATGGCTTGTATGATCATGGATACAGAACTGAGGCAGAACATGATGGAGCTGTAGGAGAAGGAGGGAGGGGTGGGGAAGGGGGTGGGGATGGGGGGGGTAGTTGGCCTTGACTTTGTCCAGAGTTGTTCCAAGGTAACAGAGAGGGGAGGAGAAAGGGAGGGAGGGCGTGCTCCAGCGTTCCATTCCTCCCTTCTCCCCTCCTTCTCTGCCCAGGGTGAAACCATGATAATAAGAGTAAGGAAAGCTATTACTGTCGCCCGTCTGTCATTATGCAAATGATATTAAAAGGCAGCGTTTGTGTCCTCTGGCTACAGGCTAATCTCCACACAGTGATTACCACGTGTCAAACTGGCTCCCTTTGATTAGGACATGTTAATTACATGACATGTTTGCACCTGCACTGATGGCACGTGTGTGTGTGTTTTGTTTTCAAACCAGGCCACTGATAGGTAAGGGGATGGAGGCTGTGATAACATACAATGTAACATGTTCACCTGCAGGCCTGCCGCGGGTGTGTGTGTGATGTTTGGTCTGGTCTGGTCTGGTATTGCCTGGCCTGGCCTGGCTTAGTTTGGCCTCGTCTAGCTTGACCTGGCTCGGCCTGGTTTGGCCTCGTCTAGCTTGACCTGGCTCGGCCTGGTTTGGTCTCGTCTAGCTTGACCTGGCTCGGCCTGGTTTGGTCTCGTCTAGCTTGACCTGGCTCGGCCTGGTTTGGTCTCGTCTAGCTTGACCTGGCTCGGCCTGGTTTGGCCTCGTCTAGCTTGACCTGGCTCGGCCTGGTTTGGTCTCGTCTGGTTCGGTAGTACAGGGTGTGGTAAGAGGCCCATCTCCAGGCTGGTTGTTTGAGTGTTTTATGCCTCGGCTCTTGAGGGACTGATAAATATTGATCTGAAAGCTGCAGAATGGATGGAGGCTTGATAGATACTCTGCTGGGGAATACACTCCCCCTCTCTCACCCACCCTTCTCCCTCTCTCTCCCCCACCTCTCTCTTACTTCCCCTCTCCCCCTCTCTCTCTCTCTGTCTCTCTCTCTCTCTCTCTCTTTCTTTTTCTCTCTCTCTCTCTCTTTCTCTCTTTCCACTTGGTAGGTCTTTTGTTGTTCATCATCCTTTAACAATTGCAGACACTTTCCGTCTCTGGCCTAAATGGACATCAGAATGCAGTAGAAATGAACTGAGCATTTCTGCATCAATATCTACCACAACAGACCTACACGCACATACACTCCCACATGGATGAACAGATATTACCATCCAGCTCAGATACCACTGAAACACTCCAACCATGTTCCTTACAGACAGGGAAATGTGTCCACCAGCCCCAGCCCCAGCCCCAGCCCCAGCCCCAGCCCCAGCCCCAGCCCCAGCCCCAGCCCCAGCCCCAGCCCCAGCCCCAGCCCCAGCCCCAGCCCTGTGGTCTAGGCAGTCTAATTCAGCCAGACAGATAACTGGACACAACTAAACCCTGTCAACTCTGCTTAGTCAGGAGAGCGCCCCCTTCTCCTCTCACCGCCCCAAATGACCCCCTCCCCCCCGCCTCATAACCACAGACTGAGCCTTCCCCAGAACACGGCTCAGGGCCGCAAAACGACAACAACTTATTCAGTACCTGTCACCTCTCATTGATAAATAAGAATCTCTTTTTGGGGCAGGGTGGGGTGTAGAGCCCTTCTGTGAGATGGTCCGGGAGAGAGAGACAGCGAGAGTGAAAGATAGAGAGAGAGAGAGAGTCAGAGAGGAAGGGAGAGAGGGAGAAAGAGAGGGAGAGAAGAGGGACCTCTAGATTAAACATCTAGTCTGACCAGGGCCCTCTAATGAAAACCAATAGAGATTCACAGTCTTTTAATGAACAACACCCATCCTTTATACCCTCCAATTTACTGGACCAATTCCCTCTGTCCGTCAATGTGTGTGTGTGTGTGTGTGTGTGTATATGCGTGTGTGTGTGTGTCTTGTTAACTTGACAGGGTTGAGTGTAGGGGAAATTGGGCGGTCGCTGGTAAGGTGAGGACCTTTTTGACTCAATCTGGTGTGTGACTGGTCTGATCTTCCTCCCTGCACCAGTAAACAACCCTGGCAATGAGATGCAGGGGAATTAATTACTGTGTGTGAGTGTGTATATGTGTGTGTGACCCCTCACTCTTGGCGGTAATAGAGACGTTTACACATGGTTGATAACAGGGCAAATTGTCACCGTCGCATGCACACACACATACACACTCGCACATTCTCTCAAGCACCCACACACACACACACACCCCCCCACACCCCCCCCCCCACACACACACACACACACACAGCCGTGTGCACACACACCATGCAGTCGTTTGACAAAACAGCCTCCCTTTTTCACTCAGAATGTTCTGAGTGAGGTAGAGCAAAGACTACACTACCTCTCTCTCAGTGACACGTTCTCCCTCCGTGAATACACACATGCTGTACACAGCACAGACACACGTCCAGGTAGACAGTTCCCATCGATCAGGGTTGAGGAGTCAAGTGGCCAGAGATCAGCTTAGTTACACCTGCCACCCAGACACACACGAACACAAACGCACACACACACACAAAACACAACACAACACCCTTCTGACTTACACCTGTTCTACACACGACTGTCTGACTTTCACCTGCTCCCAAGGTAGGTCAGACATTAGAAACGTCAGATCACATCTCATTAGTACACACACACACACACATGAAAGCACACACACACACACACACACACACTCACACATAGAAACAGATCTCCCTGACCAGGCAGTGTTGGCCAAGCCTCGAGTGGCAGCCTGGCAGTATCAGATGTTAGCTCTGTGGTGTCCTGTTCCCTCCTCTGCTGTGGAGCCCAAACACAGGCCTGGGATTCTCCAGCCTGCAAGTGCTCTGTTCACATCAGCACGTCGTAACATGAAGCAATTAACCTAGCCACCCCCCCCCCCACCTCCTCTTCCCACCCCCCCCTACACCCAACCCCCCCCTCCCTGCCGGTTTGGGGGCAAGGCGGGGTTAATTGGCAGACAGGCTAAGACAGTTAGGTGGAATCCTCCTCTGAATGTGAGGGCCCCGTGATGCCTGATGTACACACACACACACCTCACACACACTCAAACGCACAAACCACATTCCAGAACAGACGCAAACACAACACAAACACACCCACACACATACTGATAACTAATAAATACTATATTTTCTTAACTCATTAATTAATGTGCATCATTGATATTAATTGATAGAATCTGATTGATGTAAGCAAAGCAGCTGTAGCAGTCTGACATACACAATCATGTCTGTGTTTTACCAATGAGTTGCAGATGATGGTCACCATACGCCACCATCCACTTAGCTTGGCTAGCTCACCGGTTACGTCACCATAACCTTAGCTAGGTTAGCTAACATACAACTCACCATCAACCTAGCTAAGCTAACTAACTAGCTATGTCCCCATCAACATCAAAGACTGGCTAACTAGCTTCTTCCATAGTACTAGCTAGCTTCATGGTGCTACGACCCACAGTAACCAGTGTAAACAGTCAGGCCTACACACCCCAATCATCTCCATTGCTGCAATGAAGCAGCAGGAGCCACACAGGACACCACACACCGGAGCAGGCAGGATGGAGCAGGCAGGATAGAGCAAGCAGGATAGAGCAGGCAGGATAGAGCAGGCAGGATGGAGCAGGCAGGGTGGAGCAGGCAGGATAGAGCAAGCAGGATAGAGCAGGCAGGATGGAGCAGGCAGGGTGGAGCAGGCAGGATAGAGCAGGCAGGATAGAGCAGGCAGGGTGGAGCAGGCAGGGTGGAGCAGGCAGGATAGAGCAGGCAGGATAGAGCAGGCAGGATAGAGCAAGCAGGATGGAGCAGGCAGGGTGGAGCAGGCAGGATAGAGCAGGCAGGATAGAGCAGGCAGGATGGAGCAGGCAGGGTGGAGCAGGCAGGATAGAGCAGGCAGGATAGAGCAGGCAGGGTGGAGCAGGCAGGGTGGAGCAGGCAGGATGGAGCAGGCAGGATAGAGCAGGCAGGATGGAGCAGGCAGGGTGGAGCAGGCAGGATGGAGCAGGCAGGATAGAGCAGGCAGGATGGAGCAGGCGTGAGCCTCAGCACCACATCACTCAGGGGGGTGGTGGTGGTGGGGGGGTGGTGGTGGTGGGGGCGGGCATGCTGGCCTGGGGCTGAATCATTCCTCTCTCTCTCCCCCCCTCTCCTCTTGCAGTCTCCTGCTGGGGCCCATCAGACTGAGAAGGGAGCCCAGACACCAACACTGGGAAGACTGGAAGACCGGGACATTGGAGACATTAGGGTCTGCTTGACTTTCTCAGATATGGGAGCTAGATTGTTAAGCAATAAACATCCAAATTATCCACTGTTTCTGTTTGTGTTTTCACATTATATTATCTGTGTGACTGAATGTGTGTGTGTGTGCATTGTGCTAGTGTGGAGTATCTTTAGGGTGTTTAACCAGCTTGTCTCTACCTGAGTGTAGCAGAGGTATAGATGGAGGAGTGATTAAGTAAGTGAAGCATGGGAGAGGCCTTCTCACAGATGGGCTAAATTGGTCATTTATTAGCCAGTCTGCTGCAGCCTGGGCCCTGGACAGACAATAGAACTTGGCGTAATTCAATCTGAGCTTGTACTTACAGAGCACAATGAGATCATCAACTACAGGCCTGCACTGCTAGGGAATGTTCCCTGCACTGGGAGACTGGGGGAAGTGTGTGTGTGTGTGTGTATGTGAAGGCGTCTGAGGCAGTTTCTCTGCCGATGTGGATGCTGGTGTTTGTTAGCGCTTCTCTCTGGGGAGGCTGGAGAAGGGGAGAGAGTTTGGAAGAAAAACCGAATGAGGGCAGGAAAGAGTGCTAGCTGGGAGGAGGTGGGGAGGAGGAGGGAAAGGAGGAGGGCGGCGGAATACAATAGAAAAAAATGTAATTTATAGGCGGCGGAGGAATAGAATTTATCATAGGATCCGCTCTACGCAGCTCAATTGATATGTAGTTGATTTGAAACAGGGCCCCCGGGGCTGGCTGGGGACACTGTTAGATTTTACGCTTGGATATATCTGTTTAACTCCCCATCACCAACACAACAGGCTCGACAGCAGCCCCCCCACCACACACACACACACACACACACACACATACACCCCCCCCCCCCCTTGGGAATACCAGGAGAGAGCAAGGAAGGAGGGGAGGAGGTGCAGTGAGACGGAAGGAGAGGAGTGGAGAAGAGAGAGAGTTTGTCTGGCCTGACGTTTTTTTTATGCCATGTTGTATGTACAGTATCCCTAGTATGTTTAATATTCATGTTCGATCATATTGATCCAGTTTAAAACAAAGTTGTGTGTGGGTTGCTAGGTTGTCTGATAATTTCTCTGAATGACTGGCTGGCTCATTGACGGGCTTGCTGGCTGCTATTGAGGAATACATTTATACATGATAAGGTTTTACAGATATAGGACATGCATCGGTACTCAACACAATATTGTTCCGATATGTATGGTGGACCGTATTCTATCAGGGTGTCAGGAGACCTGGTCTATCGATCCCAGTGACCCTCAGCGCCTTGCAACCCCTCCACAGGCTGGGGTCAGAGGTCAGGGGGGAAATGGTCTTGGTGACATTGAGCGGCGGGGGTGTGGCTGGCAGGTGGAGGGCTGGGCTGATTGGAGCCCAGATTGATCGGCACTCAGACCAGAAGAATGCATCCACACTCAGACAACAATGCATCTCTATGGCTCTAATAGGAAAACTGCCAATACTCTTGATCCATCCACTAGTGATTCCAGACAATTGCCCTTTGGCAGTTGTTAGGTGTGTGTGTGTGTGTGTGTGTGTGTGTGTCATTGTGGGAATGATCCAAAAGTAAAGTCAATCACAATGAATTATGATAATTCTGTAGTTTAGCTGTCTATTAATTTCAATCTATAGCCACAGTAGTGCTGTATGATGCAGTCGGCCAGTGTTAATGTAACAGTGTTATAGCGTGTGTGTGTGTGTGTGTGTGTGTGTGTGAAGGAGAGTGTGATGGGTGTACGGCCCCTGTCTCTGGGTCATATTAACCCAGCTGGGTTCACCTGTGTGGGCAGACTGACCAGAGGCGCAGTGTGCTAATTGTGTACAGTACCACACAGTGACTCAGAGAGCGAAAGAGAGAGTGTGTGTTAATTGACAGGTGTATAAGCTACACTAACACAGTGGGCCAACAGCCTGCGGTTGAGGTTATTGATTAGTTCAGTGTCATGGCTGTCAGTCTGCGCTCCCTCCTGGTACATCTGTTAACCTGTCTTCACGCCTGTACTGCCCACGACACAGTCCACAGCACACAGTCTGCACTACACACTACACACTACCTACTACACACTACAGTATACTATCTACAACACAGCACATACGTTACTACACGTGACATGCTACACACTACACACTACATGTAACGTGCTACACACTACCTACTACACACATAATGAACACTGCACACTACATGGTACACACTACATACAACACAAAACATATTACATGCAACATGCTATGTATTTCCCTCTACACACGACTTAATACACACAGCACAGTACCTAGTACATTACTGTTCATACTACACTCTACTAACTACATACTACGTAGTACATGCTACATACTACACACTGCTTTTTTTGTGGTAGTTTGGGTCTTCTGTCAGTTTGATTTTCTGGTGTTGTTCTTCTTCAGATTGTTATGGTCTGTTGTGATGAGGTGGAGACAAGGGAACTGGAGATGGGAAAGGTGTGCGTGTGTGTGTTCCTGTGTGTATATGTCAATTGTGCAGGGCCCCGTGTGTGAAGACAAGGTAACTGTAAGTGTTCCCTGAGGTGATGCCCACATGCTCCTAATCCCAGACCTCTGTCTGGGTGTTGGCGACTGGCTGTTCAGGACGAAGCCTTCAGCACTCTGCAGGCTCTCAGGACTACAAACCCCAAAAGCCCAACTGATACCAGTAAACAGCACGGAGGGACAGAAACATCAATGGTGCGACACACACACACATCGATACACGCCTTGATGCACACAGACACGCACGCACACGCTTACACGTACACACATGCCCACGCACCAAACGTTTCACACACTCGCACCGTCTCTTCCCCAGAGTGTTACCGTGGCGTTCTCCAGCATGCTCCACGACTCCACTGTTCATTAGGCGGTGACACGTAACCGAAACTACCTCCGAGTCCTTCGCCCCTCGTACGGCTCACATCCTGGGCAGGGTGTACACAACGCTATTACCTGGGCTGGGTGGAGAGTAGGACGTCAACGCACACACACGCACGCACACGGCGTAAACCCCCCCCCCCCCCCCCATTACTTGGTGGTGTTGTGTGACACGTGGGACTGGGAGAGAGAGCAGCTGTGTTTAGGTCTGCGTGGCGGCTCTCTCTTTCCGGGCTCCTCTCAGCTGTGGTGAAACTACTGATCAGCAAAACAAAACGGCTCTGTTGTTTGATGGGAATATTAAGTGGGGGAGCTGGGGAGGAGCTGTGCGGAGGTGTGTGTGTGTGGGGGGGGTGATTTGGGATCTGGAGGGCACCGGGTCTATATTCAGTTGAGGCCTTAAGACGTGTTAACCAGAGCATGAACGGATGTGCAGTGTTAAGCAGAGATGTATGTCGATGTGTGTTGGGAGTGTGTGTGTGTGGGTGTGTGTGTGTGTGTGTGTGGGGGGGGGGGTTCTGTTTGAATCCATCTATTTCTAAATATCAAACATTGAATGTTTGTGTGTGTCACAGGTGTATGTCTGCATTATGGAGAGGAGGAGAGAGAGAGAGAGAGAGAGAGAGAGAGAGAGAGAGAGAGAGAGAGAAAGAGACAGAGAAGGGGAAAAGGAAGAGAGGGAAAGTGAGGAAAACAGCAGAAGAGAGGGAGAGAGGAAGAGCTGTCTCTTTCGAGCCTGGGGTATCTGGGTCAACTGATGAATTTAAATGTCACCTAATGTCCCATTAATGAGAGGAGAGGTGAAGGGAGGAACAGAGAGAGACAGAAAGAAAGAGATCCTCTCTTTTCTGCAGACCCCAGCACCTTTCTGCTGTGATGGATACTCTGTCAGAGGTTACTCTATTAAACAGCATTTCACACGGCACAGGTTCCTACTTAAAAGTCTCAAGACTCGTAATCATTTATTGATGTCTGTTTCAATCTACATCTGTCGAGGCTGAAGCTGAGGCTGAGGTGGGGGCTGATATGGGGTCTGAGGCCGGGGCTGTTGATGGTGCTGGGGCTGGAGTTGAGGCTGGAGCGGAGGTTGGGGCTGAGACAGGAGCTGGGGCCTGGGGCCTGGGGACGGGGGGGGGGGGGGGGGTGGAGGCTGGGGGGCAGGGGGGATAATTTTTGTAGAGCCTGAAGCTCTCTCACCTGCCTGTAGCTGTAATGGGCTCAACAGGGGGTTGAAAAGGGGTAGGGGTGGGAGGGGGGGGGTTAGGCAGTAGGCCAACAAACCAGGAAGAAAACGAAATTGCATTGAGATGTGGCGTAGGCTGCACCTGTTTCTCTTTCCTCTCTCGCCTTTTATTCTTCTCGCTCTCCGTTTGTCTCACTCCCTCCTTCTCACTCCATCTCTCCCTCCCTTTCCATCTCTCGCGCTCACTCCATCTCTCTGGTTAATTCCCACAGCAGCATTCTGTTTGGAAAAGCAAAAGAAGAAAAACAGAAAGCTGATCAGGTGGAGAAACTCCAAGTGAGTTAGGGAGCGGTGGGTATTACCCAGGGCTGTGGCTCAGGAGAGAGACCGGAAAGAGAACAGCAAGCTAAACACTCTCACACTGCCTGCTGGACCCACAGGCCACAATAGACTGTAGTAAACTAAACTAAACAGGTGTGATTTCAAACTAAAGGTAGACATATTTTGTAACACTCCACTGATTATGTTGGGAAGGTTGAGATAATCAGATAGAGCAAGAGAGTTACAAGAGAGAAAGTGTGTGTGTGTAGGTGTGTGTAGGTGTGTGCGTGTGTGTGTGTCTGTGTGTGTGCGTGTGTGAGTAATGGACAGCAAACGAACTGCAATCTGACCTTGAGAGATTGAAACATTGGATAGAGTGTTGGTCTGGCTTGTTGAAGTTGGAAAATTGTGTTTGGCTCATTTATACAGAGTGGGTTGCCCTGCGAAGGCTCTGCTAGCTGTTATAAAGAGCCAGGGCTGGAGCCACATATCGATCTTGGGGATGGAGGGGTGGGGGGAACCCAGATGACACACACACAAACACACACACACACACACCTGTGTGCACACACACAAATGTACACACATAGTACAGACATGCACATAAACATGAAAAGACAACTCGCACACAAACACACACGCCCTGTTCGGCATGGTCAGATAGATGCTGTCAAACTCAGCTCCTCTATTTCATCTCCTCATGACACAATATATGGTTAGAAAACTGGCCAGTAAGCTATACGTTCCATCAGACAGGAAAGGAGAGGGAGGTGAGAGGAGAGGAGAGAGGAGAGAGGAGAGAGGAGAGAGGAGAGGGTAGGGTAGGGTAGGGTAGGGTAGGGGAGGGGAGGGGAGGGGAGGGGAGGGGAGGGGAGGGGAGGGGAGGGGAGGGGAGGGGAGGGGAGGGGAGGGGAGAGGAGAGGAGAGGAGAGGAGAGGAGAGGAGAGGAGAGGAGAGGAGAGGAGAGGAGAGGAGAGGAGAGGAGAGGAGAGGAGAGGAGAGGAGAGGAGAGGAGATGGGGAGAATAGAATAGAACAGAAGAGAAGAGAATAGAAGAGAAAAGAAAAAGAAGAGAAGAGAGGAGTAAAGGTTACTGATTGTTCTGCATTATCTACTGGGCCAGTATTGGTGCTGGTGGGACTTTTTCTTTCTTTCTTTTTTTCTTTCTTTCTTTCTTTCTTTCTTTCTTTCTTTCTTTCTTTCTTTCTTTCTTTCTTTCTTTCTTTCTTTCTTTCTATCTATCTTTCTATCTTTCTTCACGTAAATGGCTGTCTACAGATCAAAGACTGGAGGTCAGAACTGTGATAGAGAGGAAGGAAAGAGAGGAGGGAGACGACGTGAGGAGAGGGGAGGAGGGGGGAAGACTATGATGGAAAAAGGTCTTAAAGGAGAGGAGACCAGAGGAAAGTACGTGTCCAAAGATTCATTTTTCCTCCTGAGGTAACCTGCAGTGTCGGGGGGACGAGGGTGCGGGGTGTGTGGGGGTTATTTGTCTTGGCTTAGCCCCCACCCCTCTAAGTGGTTATTGATCAGCTGCCTTAATGCAAACCTGTCAAATTAATTTTGTCGAGAGAGAAAAGGCTATGACTGCTCCAAAATTGCCTTTGCACATCGGGGGGGGTTAGGGGTTGGGGAGGGGGTGGAGGGGGGGAGGAGGGGGGGAGGAGGGGCAGCGGGAAGCCTATGAATTTTAATCATCATCTGAATGGGAAGCTGGCATTCCAGTCTACTCTCTCTCTCCTTATCTCTTTCTCTTTTTCTCTCTTTGATTCTAGCAGAGGTCTTGACTGTTGGTGCGTGCATGTGTGTGTGTGTGTGTGTGTGTGTGTGTTTGGAGTGTTTATCCGTGTTTTTTGTGCAGTCTTACTGTGTGACAGTGGACTTTCCCTCTCAGCTATGATCTGCAGCTTCAAATGGCAACAAGTGTTTGATTATATAGTTCTGTTCCACACATTAACAAACAAAAAAGCCTGTCGTGTTGAGTTTAGACGTATGTGTGTGTGTGTGTGTGTGAGTGTGTATCTGTGCTTTTCAGAGCAATACTCCATCAGCTTAATCTCCGAGCTGCAGGTTAATCTGTGATGTGTATCAGTGCTGTCCTGGGCCTTCTAACAGGGCTGAATTAAACATGGCCGTATGTAACTTTTACGAGGCGGCCGTCAGAGCTGCGGAGCGCGGAGACCAGCGGGGCAAAGCATGCTGGGGAGGTGGGTATTTATTGAATATATGGTGAATGGGAGCTGACATTTTATAACAGGCTTGTAGACTTTATGTAGCAGGACAGAGAGAGGGAGAGGGGGAGAGGAGGGAGAGAACGGGGTGGTCGAGAAGAGAGGGGAGGAAAAGAGAGGGGGGGAGAGGGGGAGAGGAGGGAGAGAACGGGGTGGTCGAGAAGAGAGGGGAGGAAAAGAGAGGGGGGGAGAGGGGGAGAGGAGGGAGAGAACGGGGTGGTCGAGAAGAGAGGGGAGGAAAAGAGAGGGGGGGAGAGGGGGAGAGGAGGGAGAGAACGGGGTGGTCGAGAAGAGAGGGGAGGAAAAGAGAGGGGGGGAGAGGGGGAGAGGAGGGAGAGAACGGGGTGGTCGAGAAGAGAGGGGAGGAAAAGAGAGGGGGGGAGAGGGGGAGAGGAGGGAGAGAACGGGGTGGTCGAGAAGAGAGGGGAGGAAAAGAGAGGGGGGGAGGATGCAAAAGGAAAGGAGAGTGGATGAAAGAACAGGAAGGAGAGGAAAGCAGAAGAGTTGGGCCGAGGAGAGGAGAGGAGAGAGGGGGTAAGGAGAAGAGAGGAAAGGGGGGCTAAGAGGAGGAGAAGAGGGTAAGAAAAGGCAAGGGGAGGGGGGGTGTAAGAAGAGAAGGATGGATGTCTATCCTGTTAAAGCAGGTTTATGATCTAGCTAGGAGGCACTGTGCATCAATACAGCCACTCACAGGCTGGAGAGGCGGGAAGAGACACCAGACAAATCATCATAACACTGGATCTATTTCTCTCTTACATTCTCTTTTTCGGTCTTTCTTTCAACCCTCCCTCTCTCTCGTTCTCTCTCGCTTTCTTTTCTATCCATAAAGACTATATAATGTTGATCCCAACTGAGTTTTATTGCTGAAAGTAAAGATTGTCAGAGGCCTTTCATTCAAGAGGTCATTTGAACTAGATATGGGGATTCATCAGAGAGACGTGCCGCCAGTCTCAGTTCATAACTATTCCTCTCTCTCACTCCATATCTGTGTGTAAATGTGACTGTATGGAAATGTGTGTGCGTTTGTGTGTGTGTGGGTGTGTGTGCGTTTGTGTGTGTGTGTCTCCGTGGTGCCGACAGATGACGAGAGGAAAAGACGCAGCGTGGTGTTAGACAGGAAACACAGAAACACACAAACACACACGCCCAGACACACACACACACACATATATAAATGATAGTGTTTAGTTATGATTCAGCTGTGTTATAACAAACCATGGCATCTCCAGTTCCTGCAGACAGAGAGAGACCCCAGCTGGGTGGGGGGCCACTAAACCTACTGCCTGGAGAAGGAAGCACAACCAGGATATTGGATTAGAACCATCTGGGTTTTCCCTGTGTTGCCACGGAGAAACATTCATCTTCAAGAAGGAAGAGAGGCAGTGTGAGACCAGAGTGGTCTTCTTCCCTCCATAGTCTACCTCAGTCAAACTTTATTGTTGATGGTGAGGTTGGGAGTAAGGGTGGAACTGGTGCTGGGGCTGAGGCTGGGGCTGGGGCTGAGGCTAGGGCTGGGGCTTATTTGAGAAAAATGAGGGATAAAAGTGGAGGATGTGTGCACGTGTGTGTGTGTGTGTGTGAGTGTATCAGAGTGGGGCTGTCAGACCCTATATTCGTCAGAAGGCTTCTCCATTCACCGAGCTGAGAGAGAGAGATGTAAAGCAATCTAGCTGACCCGGGAATTAATCAGAAACGGCTGTCCAATGGATCACATTCAAATGCAGAGGGACACACACGCACCAACACCAACACACACACACACGCACACACACACACACATGCCCCATTGTGAACTGTCTATCGTCTCTCCAGGGAGAAAGGAGATCTAGTTTAAGGTTGGGACACCAGGAGGAAGCCTGACTTTACATATGCAAACTCAGACACAAACACCAGCAGACACAATACAGACGGCCCAATCAAAAATGCCATTTGCCTTCTAACCAGACTTCCCGTCCTGTCTCTGAACACACACCTACACACGCACACACACACACACAAACGCCAATAACACAGTGATAGCTGACAGACCATGTTAAAATCTATTTATTCACATAGCTACAATGTTGCCCACCTTCATTATCTATACAAGAGTCCTACACAACATATGAGAAGCATTTGAATTGTAATGAAAACGTTTAAAAATATTGAAAAATCATCCACATTTACACCATGCTTTAAAGGGATTTCAAGAGAGAAGGAGGCGGGAGAAAGGTGTAGTAGAGAGAGGGAGGGAGAAGTGGGGTAGAGACAGGAGGGGACCAGAGTGCAGGGAGAGAGAGGTGGGGTAGAGACAGGAGGGGACCAGAGTGCAGGGAGAGAGAGGTGGGGTAGAGACAGGAGGGGGCCAGAGTGCAGGGAGGGAGAGGTGGGGTAGAGACAGGAGGGGGCCAGAGTGCAGGGAGAGAGAGGTGGGGTAGAGACAGGAGGGGGCCAGAGTGCAGGGAGGGAGAGGTGGGGTAGAGACAGGAGGGGGCCAGAGTGCAGGGAGGGAGAGGTGGGGTAGAGACAGGAGGGGGCCAGAGTGCAGGGAGGGAGAGGTGGGGTAGGGAGTGGAAGGAGAGAATGGGAGGAGGGAGAGGAGAGATAGTATAATTGTCTTGTTAATTTCGTCCTAGATCGCTCATGTATCTCATGTACTGTCTTGCTTTCTCTTTCTCTGTCCATCGCTCTCTCTCTCTCTCTCTCTCTCTCTCTCTCTCTCTCTCTCTCTCTCTCTCACACACACACACACACACACGCGCGCGCACACACACTACAAACACACACACACACACACACAAACACACACTACACACAAACACACACACACACACACACACACACACACTACACACACAGCAACTTGATGGAAAGAGCTTTGCCTGGCCTTCTCAGCCCATCCCTGACCCATAGCTACTTACTCTCATTTCTTCTCCTCTCCTTACTTCACCTCTTCTCTCCTTCCCTCTCCTCCCCTCTCCTGAGACTCTTACAGAAGAATAGAATATTCAAAGGAGCCTTCCACCAATCAGATAGAGAGCTGTTTTGGGGCAGATGGGACCACAATGTTGATTGTAGCACAGGCCATTCACAAGACCCCTCAAACACACACACACAGTCACACACACACACACACACACTTTTGAATCAGGGCTAGAGAGGGGAGAGGAAGCTTTTTAGACACACTTCTGATGCCTTTCACCTTGTCATTATTATAATACAACAAAGTGAATACAAGTGGCTTCCTCCAACTTCTGCGACAGCCTCCTGAACCAAACCAGGCTACATGTCTTTTATCTGTCACATAACCAACTCTGCCAAGTGTGTGTGTGTGTGTGTGTGTGGTCCTGAGCCCTCTGAGATAGGCCTGGAGTGGACGGTCCTATCCCTGGGGAGGGCAGCATCAGGTGGGTCTGCTTAATGACCACAGATCTGATCAAAGGCCCTCTCAGCATCTCCATTTATTGAAGTGACGAATACGAGGGGTGCGAGAGGTGTGTGCCGTGTGTGTTTGTATGAATGCAAGGGCGTGCGTGCGTGCGAGCGCGGATCCGTTCGCCTGTGCGCTTGCGCGTGTGTGCGTCTCAGTGCGTGTGGCCGTGAGCGTGCTCCATTCATCCGGGTGCATGCACGTGAACGTGGGTGTGTGCGTGTGGGTGTGTGTGTGTGTGTGTGTGTGTACGTTTCCATCTGTCCATGTTCACGTGTACACGCTCGTGTACGAACGTGCGTGAGTGCTGGTATCCATGGGTCAGCATGCATGTGTGTGGGCATGAAAGGAAGCGGGTGAGTCTCATGCCACTGTGTGTGTGTGTGTGTGTGTCTGTGTGTGTGTGAGGGGGTGTTAATTGGAGTGGCAGGAGTGCAGGTTCTGAGAGGGATGTGAGGGAGGCTGGTGTGAGGAGCCACCTGGGACAGCGAAGGTTCTTGGTGTTTGATGTGTTGAAGGACCTGACCCGTCACCTCCTACCTATCTCCAACACCCCACCTGACCAGCTGAGCTCCATACTGCCGCTCTCCGCTCTCAGTGGCACTTGCCTTGTACTGCTGCCTCACAGCAAGAAGGTCCACGGTTCAATTCTTTCCCTGGGGGCTTTGTTTGGAGCTTGTGTGTGGTGTGTGATGATCCTGTCTGTGTGTGGTGCTACCCTGTGCTCACGAGGGCTTCCTCCGCAAAAGAACCCCGATGTCAAACCATGCAGAACAGATCACACTCCTCTCAGACCAGGACAGCGGTGAGTGCTTGGACCTGGGTCTCAGACCAGGACAGCGGTGAGTGCTTGGACCTGGGTCTCAGACCAGGACAGTGGTGAGTTATTGGGTCCCAGGCACAGTTGATGTGGCTGCTGACCTGCAGAGCGAGAATTCCTTCAGCGGGGAACTCCCAGTAGTGTGTGTTTCCTGGTGTTGCCGCTCCCTGCACATGTGTGTGTGTGTCAAGCTTGTAGGAAAAATAAGCCGTATCTTTTCATCTTCTTCTTCACAACACTGCCTCCTTCCTCATCAGTTTCATCCTCAGATTACACCTGTTGAAAGACCATTAGACATAACCGCTGGTTACTAGTCCTCTAAATCCCCCGAGGGTTAGACCGCTAGCCAGGAGGCCTTTAACCACCAGTTTTTTCAGTAAAAAAAGGGGCCATCGAAGATTTGAAGACAAAGGATTTCTCCTGCCTGTTGTAGGGCGGGGGGGGGGGGGGGGTGTAAGTGTCTGTACAGAGCCTGTACAGGACGTCATGGTTTAAACTGGGCAGAGTTTGAGTACCGTTATCTGGCGGATTTGAAGCTTTCACAAGATGGACGTTGGTGCCTGCAGGGTCAGACTGGCAGATCACAGAAAACAAAGCTAAAGTTTAAGAAGATGAAGAGATGATGGAGGTTTTACATCTTTCTGTCCCTCACATCAAAAACAATGCATTGCCTCTGTCACCAGGCTCCAGATGGACTCCCCCTCCCCCTCCCTCCCCCCTCCCTCTCTCATTCATCCCTCCATCCTTCGATCCATCTACGCTTCACTCAATTATGAAATGAAACCGTGATCGTCTGCCCTCCCTCTCTGCACATCTCCAGCTAAATCACAACAAAACAATCTCTACTTTTTACTTTTAGATAATTAAGAAAAACAATTCATTTATGACTTAAAAAATAGTTTTTTGCCCAAGGTTTAGCTTAAGTTTTTCTGGGGTAATTCTTGAAGCTGAGACCAGGATGAGCTGTATGGATGTGGTAATCTTTGGTGATGTCCAGCTCTGGTAACACTAAAAGTCAGATTAGAGGGCTCCATATTCACAATTTTCAGATGCAGAATGGGAAGTTTAGGAGGTCTCAACTCACAGGGAACAAAATACACTTTAGGAATGAACATCACTTTGATTCCTCTAATCTGTCATAAAACGTAACATGTCTGTACGTGTCTGTGTGTGTATAACAGTAGGGGTGCTGTGCATGGTCTGTTCTTCCATATGGCTCTGGGTACCCCCCCCCCCTCCCCCAGAGCCTGATATCTCTCCCAAACCATATCCACTCTGCTCTCTCCTCTCAACTTTCTCTCTCTATTCTCTCTCATCTTTTTTGCTCTCCTTTGATAACGCTCTCCGTGATCTCCTCTCTACTATAGTCTTTTCTTCTTTGGAGACAACAAAACCTTTTTTTACTTTTTTGGGGGCTGATGGTATAAGATTGGTATAAGGTATAAGAATAACTAAAAGTTGCATGAAAAAACAAGCTGAGACAGGTAGATAAAGAGGGAGAGAGAAAGAACGGAGAGAGAAGAGAGAGAGAAAAACAGTAAGAGAGAGAGAGAGAGAGAATGAGAGGGAGGAGAGGAGGGAAGGAGGGAGGGAGGGAGAGATGTTTCTCTGGTGTGATTTTCAGAGAGGAGCAGAGATTCACCTGGCCAAATGAGCCACAGTAATTGGATTTCTCACTTGGACCCCTGGGTGGAGATAGAGAAAGAGAGAGAGAGACAGAGAGAGAGACAGAGAGAGAGAGAGAGAGAGAGAGAGAGAGAGAGAGAGAGAGAGAGAGAGAGAGAGAGAGAGTGAGAGAGAGAGAGAGATAGAGAAAGAGAGAAAAAGAGAGAAAAAGAGCAAGTGAGAGAGAGACCAAGATATCTCAGACTCTTTCGTGATCAGAGTAGAGGAAACAGCAGGTGATGCAGTCAAGCTGATCACCTCTCTCTCTTTCCCTCTCTCTCTGTCTCTCTTTTTCTTTGTCTATACCTCTATTACACACTGTATGTTTGTCCCTCTCCCTGTACCAGAGCAGTGTAGAGGTAAGGTATTATGCATTTGTGTTGACAGGTTAGAGTTACAACAGGGGGCTCCAGTTAACAGGGTCTATTTATTTACGCCCTCAAACTGACGGAAGAGTAAGTGGGGGGAGGGGGGCATAGGGGGGCTGGGGCAGAGGAGGAGAGGAGAGGGAGGTGGAGAGACCAACAGAGAAGAAAGAGTGAGGCCCTCTCCCCAGAGGGAGTCAGACAATGATAGTCTCTGCTAGCTGCTTAACAGATAATGCATGTTCTGCTGGGCTGGGCCTAATGTCCTCTTCCTCCTCCTCCTCCTCCTGACCGCAGGGGAGGTGGCACACACAAGGAGCCAAACAAGATTTTCAACCCATTGCTTTTGATTAAGTGACTTAACACACATGTCCCTGTCCCGGCAATATCTCTAATGTCCTGGAGAGAGAGAGAGAGAGAGAGAGAGAGAGAGAGAGAGAGAGAGAGAGAGAGAGAGAGAGAGAGAGAGAGAGAGAGAGAGAGAGAGAGAGAGAGAGAGAGAGAGAGAGAGAGAGAGAGAGAGAGAGAGAGAGAGAGAGGCAAGCAGGGCGCAGGAGAGAGAAATAACCCAACAGTAGTGTTATCTCCAGATAAAGGAGAGAGTGATTATAAACTTAAAAAAGAGCTCTCAGCTTTCTCTTAGCTTTCTCCACAGCAAGTTTAGTCAGAGAATTATACGTAAGCCGGCTTTGAATCCACGCAAACGCTTTTAAAACATGGGTGGGTTGGGGATGGATGGGGGGGTTAAGCGTACCAATACAACAATAGTCATGCTATGGTAGTCTGCCAGTTGTACTCTTTAAGTGGAGTGCTATTCATTAAGAGCTGTCCACTGGCACACACAAACACACAAACACACACACACTGGAAAAACATGTACTGTACAACTACCAAAAATCCCTTCACAAGTAGATTTTAATCTTTAAATGGTTTGTGAACCAACAAACCTCATGACTGTCACATTCTCTTTGCTATAGTGGTCCATTCAGGAATTACTTTCTGATTCGTGAAAATAAGTGGTGTTTATTCTTTGAAATCCCAGTTGTATAAATCAATTCAAGAGATTTGATAGAAAGAATTAATCACAAAGGAACAAACGTAACCTTGTTTTCCATGGTACAAAAACAAACATACTTCCCAGGGAGTATTAATTCAAAAAGAAATATAGAGCATATGCTACTAGTATTATAAAATAATTAATTGAACATATGATTCAATGTATAATATAAAACTATTAGTAATATGTGCTTCAAGATAGTCTCAACATCACCCAAAAAAACACGTTTTCACTCAGAATTGCTGGACACAGCTTGCCACAATATTAACCTTTCTCAAGCATGACAGTTCCACCCTCTCCATATTCAACTACCAATATTGAGTATGTAGATTCAAGTTTAACTAAACCCTTTAGTATGAGATCTTAGAAGATGGTACTTTCCCAGTGAGCCCCAGAGAGAGGAGATAGCCACCCTGTGTTTCAGCAGTGTATTTAAGATTAGATCATCATTTGCTCTCAACCAAGGCAGAAATGTGTTCTGGATGGGTACACCGTCCAAAATGTGTGTGTGAGTGTTGTGGGTCCATCCGTGGTAATTATAGAGAGCAATCACAGTACGGAGGAGTGGGACAGAGCTGCCAACAGAGCAGCAATTAAAGGTTCATCAGCTAAGAGCTATGGAGTAATTAGAACACAGGGAAATATCAGCTGTCTGTTTGTCTGGAATGTGTTGATTTAGTAACATGTAGCCTAGCAGTGATTGGTAACGTGTTAGAATATACATGTGATACTATAAAGAAGGACCATGTAGTAGTGATTGGTAACATGTAATAACATGGTAACATGTTGTGGACATTAGTAACATGTAACTCACAGGGAGAGCAGGGAAGGCTGTCAGACCTGTTTATCCAAGCTTTGTGACTGCAAGCTGAGGATCAGTGAAGAACAAGCTAATTAAGGGACATAATCAGCTCTCTGAGGGAAACACGCATCAATAATTAAAACAGACTTCACACTATGCGTGTTTGGCCCATGTTTACGCAGAGAATGGACATTTGTTTATAGCCATGAGGTGAAAACACAGATCGCATCCCACGTCAGGTCAGTAATCGACCCATGATATCCAGCGTGGAGAGCTTTCTGACAGCTCACTGACCACCGCTGTTGACCTACACACCTCCCAGTCAGTGTGTGTGTGCATGTGTGTGTGTGTGTGCTCGTGATGTGTGTGTGCGTGTGTATCAGGGTGTGACAGTCTGTGATCCTGTGTCATTGACTGTGGGTTTTCCAGCAACTGATCAATGCTAATTGTCACTTGAGCCTTTCAGGAAGGCGGTTTCAAGCCTGCCCCCAACCTCCCAACTGCCCGGCCCCCTGCCTCCAGCTCCCTGCCTCCACCCCCCTCTTTACTCCCTCAATTTGTCCTGCCTTTTAGTAGCGTTTTATGGGTAGGTGTGTGTGTGTGTTGTGGAAGGGGGGGGGGGGGGAACTTGCAGCTAAATGAACCTGTCACAGCCAGTATTGACGGACAGGACAGGGTAAGTGATACATGCGATTGGGATTGACTCTCTAATTACTGCAGCGGTGATGTGTGGAGGGAGGGCAGGGCAGGGGTTAATTGTCAGGATGTAGCCTACTGGGGCAAGGCTAGGCTACTCTAGGGTTAGACTGGCCTGTACTAGAATAGGCTTGACTAAGCTAGCAAGGCTGGGTTACTTTAAGGTTCGCTTAGAAATATGGTGACATGGTGTTTCTCTGGTTGGTTTTGTGAGCAGATGCCATGCATACTGGAGAGTTTGTGTCATTAGCCAGGTTAAGGTTAGTTTCCTGCAGGCTGCAGCCCAGTCTAATGTTAGTCCGTTGAGATGACCTCTGCATCAGTCTCTATCTGGGCCAACTTACCCTGAAAACACACACACACAATTAACCACTGGTGGATATTACAATTAATTAGGAAAATACTCCAAAATAAAAGCAATTTCCTCCAGTTGGTTGCTGTTGCCTGGAGCAGTGCAATCAGATTAATGAAAGAAGGTTACCACGGCGACAGAAAGTGGAGCGAGGGGTGCCGTTGAGAATGTCGACAGTTGACACCACTGCCCCACTTAGAATAATACAGAATGTGTCAGAGTAACAGTCACACAAGCTCGTCAGCCCCCAGACTGTGCTAGGATGTTGAACTAAAGTCTAGGCTATTGACTCTGAGTGTCCGTACTGTTAAACAGGAAAGACCAAACTGATTCTAGCACAGTGACGAGAGTGGTTCTAGCACAGTGACCAGAGTGGTTCTTCCACAGTGACCAGAGTGGTTCTAGCACAGTGACCAGAGTGGTTCTAGAACAGTGACCAGAGTGGTTCTAGCACAGTGACTTGAGTGTTTCTAGCACTATGTCTATATCTATATTGTTACTGTCCTACATGCTAATCTGACTAGGACGTATGTTGTGTTCAGACTCTGCTTGTGAGTGGCATCTCATTAAGACTCTTTAGCGTCCACCCCTTCTACAGCACCAATTAAAACATTAATTGGATGTAACATTATAAGTGTCTATTAGGAGTAAATATATGCATAATAGTGCTGGAGTGAGAGGGTGCGTGCAAACACAGAAACTCTCACACACACACACACACACACGAGACCTAGACATCTCTGTTTTCCCACTGATTTATGGGAAATGTGACTGCCAGCTCCATGACCCCGAGACGGTGTTTCATGTCCGAACCCACCACACACACACACACACACACACACAAAGCCGTCCGGCCGCCCATCACTCGGAGGAATATGAGTTGCCACGCCGACGGCCACCCTGTCCTTGAGCTGATTGGCTGAGCGTTGTCAGGAGCTGTGCAGCTCGCCACCTCGGCCTCCAAAATCAATTTCAATCAGCATGAGGAGCAATATTATCAAATGTCAGCCTGACCGACCGCTGCATTGCGCGCCCGCAAGATTTACCCCCCGACAGACGCCTCCTGACTTAATTAAGTCCAAAAAAAGAAAAAGAGAGAAAGGGAATTATGTAGGGAGGGAGGGGAAGAGGGGGGGGGGGTGAAGAAGAAAGGGGAGGGGGGATCTAAAATATCGCCTGGTCTTTTTCTGTGCTTGACTGACTGTATTGACATCCCTCAGAATGATAGGGTCACTGGGGGACTGACCGCGTTCAGAGGGAGAAGTGGGGGGAGGAGAGGGGAGAGGAGGGAAGGGAGGGCCAGAGAGAGGGGAGGAGAGGGGAGGAGAGAGAAGGGAGGGCCAGAGAGAGGGGAGGAGAGGGGAGAGGAGGGAAGGGAGTGCCAGAGAGAGGGGAGGAGAGGGGAGGAGAGAGAAGGGAGGGCCAGAGAGAGGGGAGGAGAGGGGAGAGGAGGGAAGGGAGGGCCAGAGAGAGGGGAGGAGAGGGGAGGAGAGAGAAGGGAGGGCCAGAGAGAGGGGAGGAGAGGGGAGAGGAGGGAAGGGAGGGCCAGAGAGAGGGGAGGAGAGGGGAGGAGAGAGAAGGGAGGGCCAGAGAGAGGGGAGGAGAGGGGAGGAGAGAGGGGGAAGGGGAGGGAGAAGGGAGGGAGGGAGGGCCAGAGAGAGGGGAGGAGAGGGGAGGAGAGAGGGGGAAGGGGAGGGAGAAGGGAGGGAGGGAGGGCCAGAGAGAGGGGAGGAGAGGGGAGGAGAGAGGGGGAAGGGGAGGGAGGGAGGGCTGAGGAAGACTTTATTGATGGGGTGTCCTCCTGTTCCTCCTCTCTCTTGATATTGAAATGATTCCTCGGCAGATAAATCACATTTCGATTTGTTTGTAATTGAGCAGAATCGATTGTGATCTTCTAGTGGTCTCTCTGGGATCCCTGGTGTGTGTGTGGGGCGGGGGGGGGGGGGGGGGGTGGTACTAGGACTGGACAGGAGCAGGGGGGGTGGTGCTAGGACTGGACAGGAGGAACCTTGACCCACAAAGAGCATGGCGCTCTGGTTGACTGAACGACCAACAGGATTGTCTCGTCGACATGGTCTGCATGCAAAGGTGTGCATGTGTGCATGAGAATGTGTGCGTGTCTGTTTGTGCATGTATGTTCGAGTGTGTGGGTTTGAATGTGTCTGTGTGTGTGTGTGTATGTGTGTGTTATGCACCAGCGATTGTACATTTTGTGCTTTGCTCCAGCCGAGGCTAACTATGGATTCATCAATATGTGTGGATTGATTACCTTCAGATTTACTAGAATTGCCGCTGGTTGTTAATAGCAGCATATATCTCAGTTCCTGTAAACAGTTACAAGCAGGGTTTACTCACCTTTAAGAGTGAATCAATGTGATTGGTCATCTGTCCAAGAGCGTGAGAGGGTAGTAGCATCCATGTTCTGTATATGAGTGACAACAAAACAATTGACAGTCATTCAGAGACACACACACACACATTCAAACTACAGAACCATACAGGTGTGTAATGTTATTTGATAATTTAATGTGAAGTAGTAACTGCAGGAAATTCCTGGCAGGAAAACAAACTGCTTCTGGTGACATACATGGTGTTTGTGCAACCATCACACAGCAACATACAACCCACAACAACATCTTAGCTTCATCAACCTCACTGCTAGATATGTGTGTATGTGTGTGTGTAACTCTTTCTGCAATTGTGTCAGTGTTACTAAGAAGTGAGTGTGTATGAGGATGTATTGGAGTGTGTGTATGATAACCCCCCACCCCCCACCCCCCCACCCACCCAGGGGTGCTCTGTGTAAATAAGCATGCCCCTGCCTCCCTCCCCCTGCCTCCCTTCCACCATCCCTGGAGGCCAGCCACAACAGCCATCCATCTCCCCCTGCCCCAGGTCACATCATGGGACTCAGGTTATCCCCCCCACTCCCACCCCATCACACACACACTTGCATACACGCACACCCTCCAAAGACATACACACACCTTTGCCCTCAAGATATCATTTAGTGAGTCCTGTTCAGAGAGTGTTTCGGATGTGTAACCCTGGCTAGGGAGGAGGCAGCAAGACAAACCACTGGCCAGGGGTGAACACACACACACACACAAACACTAACACACACAAACACACACATAAAGATCGGGAGAAATTGAAAAAAAAGATATACTGTATACAAACACTGTGAGAGAGAGACACCACACAGAATGATCACTTTGGACTTTAAGGGTCTCTTGACAACAGGAAGGGTGGTGCTGTTGGTCAGGCCAATGTAGACCAGGGCCCAGAGTACCTGAGAAGTGTGTGAAGTATCTTACTGTAAAGTTTGTTCTAGAGAAATTACATCAATTATGAAGAAACAATGACTCATTTAGACTGACGAAATACTAGCCATTCAGTGCTTATGTCTAAGTGTTGAAAGTGTGCAGTTGTGGTTAGGAGACTGTAGTTGCACTGTGATTCTCCTCAGAGACACGTCAGCAGAGAGATAAACACTGTCCCGAATGATGTGTGGGGCTGTATTAATGTATTAATGTGTGGGGGTGTGAGGGCCTAAGTACCATATCCACTTCCTGTTCCTCTGCGCTCTCACCGTTCTCCGGGGGGGGGGGGGGTGAGTGCGTAAGGAGGGGGGATGGATGAAGCAGGAGAAAAGGAGAGGTGGATAGTGAGGGAGACAGTACTCTAATGGATTAAAGCAGCATTAACCTCTCCTCTCTACTTAAATATTAAATATTAATCAGAGCATTAGGTGGGTCTGACCTGGTGCCAGGACTACTGTCCTGTTAGAGAAATAACCCTGACCCTTACGTAAATATCTTAACTACACACGCTCACACATACACACATCCATTCACAAACACACCCACCCTGTCCTAAGTATGGTTCTAGAGCTCCACTGCTGTTTCTACTGCTGTTTTCTAGTATTTATATGTAGACATCTGGAACTTGACAATTTGCTGCATCAAGAGAACCTCAGGTCCTGCTTCTCAAGGAGAACCTGAGGTTCTGCTTCTCAAGGAGAACCTGAGGTTCTGCTTCTCAAGGAGAACCTGAGGTCCTGCTCCTCAAGGAGAACCTGAGGTTCTGCTTCTCAAGGAGAACCTGAGGTCCTGCTCCTCAAGGAGAACCTGAGGTCCTGCTCTTAAAGGAGAACCTCAGGTCCGGCTCAGCAGATGCCCTGCTCCTGTAAACCCTGAGGCTGGGATTGACCTCATTAGAAATCACTCACGTTAAAATAAGTAATGAGCACGCACACACATAATGTATATGTAAGGTTTGAAAGTAATCATCTCAGCCTGTTTCCATATTGACTTGACTCTGTGTGTTGCGGTCACAACGTTTTAACAATGTATTTACACACTCCACATCAGTCAGACTGACAGAGGCCAGGACCTCCTCTCCTCTCTTCTCCTCCTCTCCACACCTCTATTCTCCTTTCCTGTCCTCTCCTCCTCTCCACTCCTTTCTCATCCTCAGGGAGACATCTCTTTCTTTCTGTGGTCAGACCCTCCCTTCTATGTTTTTAAATATTCATAAGTAGCTTAGGAACATTAATATCTTAGATGGCTTACAAGAACACTTAAATAATATCTCACCCTTCTGACCCCCCCTACTTTGTTTTTCATTTGTGTAATGTGTTTGTATGTTTGTGAGAGGGAGGGGTGTGTTTGGGAATAGAGAGGCCATGATATGGGAGTGATAGAGATTAAACTAAACTAGGGTCTGTAAACAGACAAAACGCAGCCCCAGCCCCAACCCCAGCCCCAGCCCCAACCCCAGCCCCAACCCCAACCCCAACCCCCAGTCCCAGTCCCAGCCCAAGCCTTTGTTCCAGACTTGGCCTCAGCCTGGTTGAGTCTGTATGGAGCCTCAGCCCAGGAAATTAGCTTGCTCACACTTCATTACCCATTGGAGCCTCACAAGGGTTTAATAGGCCTGTGGGGCTGCAGGGAGGCTAAAGTAGAGGTTGGGGGGAGGCCAAGGTGGAGCATGGAGAAGCATGGCGACTCTGGGGAGGATTAGGGAGGCTAGGGGCTGATGAGGCTGGGGAGTTGGTGGGGATGTTTGGGGCTTGTACGTAGAGGCCGGGGCGGCTTGAGAGAGTGTTTAGCTGGATTACGACTGGATTAGAGCTAAGAGAGCAGGCTGTCTGAGGAGGGTGCTGGATCTTAATCCTACTCTCAATGGAGAATTGTGCATGTGTGAGTGAATGTGTGTGTCGGTGTGCATGTGTGTGTGTGTGGGGGGAGGTATTTAATGTGTTGTGTTTAACCTGCTAATCCAGTCTGCACAGACTAGACTGGTCTTTCTGAGACTACTCAGTGGAAGGAAGTGTGGAGGAGAGGGGAGGAGGAGAGGAGAGGGGAGGGGAGTAGGGGAGGTAGAGAGGGGAAGGTGAAGAGGAGAGGGGGACGGGGGGAAGAGGAAAAGAAAGAATAAGTGAACTCTAAGCAGACTGAGTGTTCACTTCATCAACACTGTGTCTGTGTGTGTGTCTGTGTGCGCATATGCGTGCCTGTTTGTGTGTGTGTGTGTGTGTGTACGTAAGGGGGGAGTATTGGAGCCATCCTTCCTTCAATAAGACAAATTTCCAGCGAGGCGTCTCGTGCGGGCTGGGAAGCCAAACGGAGAAGACTGATAGGCCGACGCTCCGCCAGGTTCATCACCGTCACCCGGCAACGGCACGCTCGTTTGTCATTGGCTGAGAGGCTGTGCACCTGCAGTCCACCTGAGAGGTATATGGGACAGGTTGAACGACAGTGTGTCGCTTTCATATTTCATACCCCAGCGCTTCTCTGCACAGCCTGGAGGGGTGGGGGGGAGAAGGGGAGGGGGAGGGGCTTTGTTGCTCAAGGGGGAGAGAGATGGCCAGTACATTTCAAACTATTATTATATATTTACCATGCTGGCTCACTGCAACATCCTCCCACACACACACACACACACACACACCGCCCATGAACCCAGCAAAATACTCGCCTAAGCAGGAGAATATTACGGTTCAATCCTTAGTAAATAGGTGAATGGTTAGAGACACCAGTGAAAATACCAGTAGATACCAGTGCATACACCAGTAGAGACTCTAATAGAGACACCAATAGAGACACCAGTATACACCAGTATATACAGCTGTAGAGGCACCAGTATACACCAGTATATACAGCTGTAGAGGCACCAGTATACACCAGTATATACTGCTGTAGAGACACCAGTATACACCAGTATTAACTGCTGTAGAGACACCAGTATACACCAGTATATACTGCTGTAGAGACACCAGTATACACCAGTATTAACTGCTGTAGAGACACCAGTATACACCAGTATATACAGCTGTAGAGACACCAGCATACACCAGTATTTACAGCTGTAGAGACACCAGTATACACCAGTATTTACAGCTGTAGAGACACCAGTATACACCAGTATATACAGCTGTAGAGACACCAGTATACACCAGTATATACTGCTGTAGAGACACCAGTACAGACTCCTCTAGAGTCACCAGTAGATTCACACTTTTAAATTTGGATTGACATCATGTTCTCCTGCAGACTGACACAGTGGCTGCTACCTGTCTGTCTGTCTGTCTGTTTGTGTGTCTGTCAGGACTGTGGTACTTAACCCTGGTGGAGCGACAGCACTCAGTCAGCCCTGCAGGACACACATACAAACACACACACACACACACACACACACATTGGGATCACCTGCAGCTAGCCAGGTCATCATCAGACTGTGATGGCCTCTCTCCTGTCAGCACACTCTTGATTGTACCAAGCACCTTACGGTTGCCCCTGGCGATCCACGCTCAACCACGCCGGGGCTCCGTCCAATCAGAGCCATCGCTCTGTCGCTGTCACAACACGGCATGCTCCGCCTCGGCCCATCGCACACAGATATCACTTACACACACGCACACACACACACAAACACACACAAACACCCCCCCGTACTGCTAGGTTAGGACCTAGAGCAGGCAGGCCACATGCTGGAGGAGGGCTGACGATCTGATGGGGTTTACTCTGCAAATGAACCTAATCCATCACTTCACTCTAAAACACACACACATACACACACACACACATACACACACACACAGACTTCTCACCTTCATGAGATCCGGATGTCTTCAGTTTGCTCCTGGACAGTGTCACAAACATTTATTCTGGCTGGATTCTTGGTAAGAATCTCATTGTTTACATAGACTGTATATTTGTGATGTCACAATAAGCATTATGTTCATTTAGTTATGACACAGTAAGCACTTGTCTGAGAGGTCACAGTAAGAGTGTTACTGTAGGAATATCACTGTAAGCACATAATGATGTGATAATGTCACAATAAACTTGAGTTAATGTAGTGATGTCACAGTAAGCATGTGATTATGTAGTGGTAATGTTACGTCACATTGAAGATGGTAACGCTAGATAAGAATACTGTGCGCCATAAGTAGATTAACACTTCAGTTATAAAGCAACATTTTGACTACAATAAATATCACATCTCGCCATTGTTTCTCTCTCTCTCTCTCTCCTGTCAGTTCAGTTTCTCTGTTTAAACAGCTGTATCCATCGATCTGCATCAGCTGATCTATACCTGATCAATACCCAATCGACACTGCCCTGGGGAGGGACGGGGTTAATGATAACCTGCTCTAATCAATCAGAGTGATTATCCTCAAACAGGTCCTGATGCATACAATAACTACCTTTCTTCTCGTTCTCCCTGCCCTCCTTCTCTCTCTCTCTCTCTCTCTCTCTCTCTCTCTCTCTCTCTCTCTCTCTCTCTCTCTCTCTCTCTCTCTCTCTCTCTCTCTCTCTCTCTCTCTCTCTCTCTTTCTCTCTCTCTCTCTCTCTCTCTCTGCCTGTCCCCTTTCCTTTCCAATTCTAGACAAGTTAGACACGTATCTGCAGAAACACACACACACACACACAAACACACACACTGACACCAGGGCCACCACAAAAACAGAGAACAAAAGAAAACAGAAATCCATTATTGTCCTCCTCAGCCTCCTCAAGGCGTGTGTGACATGTACAAACTGTTGCCGTGGGCGTGAGCGAGGCGTGTGGATGTCGTGTGGCGTGAAGGTTGAGTCCAGTCATTTTGCACCCAATTACTCCGCAGTCAGCCTGCCGGATGGCCCGTGTCCCGGGGTATTGATCTGCCGTGTCACCTTGAACTTGTTTATTGACACATCGGCGCCCGCCTCGCAATTTACCACCACTCAATTATGGCATTCATATGATGTCACAACACACCCCCACGCACACACACAGAAGCGGCCATGTCAAGGGAGATTGTCTCCATTTGTACAATATCCCCCCCTCCTCCCCTTTCCCCCCTCCTTCCATCACTCTCCCTCTCTTCCCCTGTGTCTCCTATATCTTCTCTCCTCCCTCCCGCCGCGCCATCGCGACGTCTTCCCTCGGCGCTTGCGTTCTGTCCCTCCTCCCTCCATCCCTCCATCTCTCTCCATCTCTGTGCCATCGTCTCTGACCTTTACCAGCTGACAGATGGCAGGGGCAGCACCCGCATCGTCTAACACACACACACACACACACTTCCTCACACGCACACACACACACTCTCTCTCACACTGACACACAGACTCTTTCTCACATACACTCTCTCTCTCTCTCTCTCTCTCTCTCTCTCTCTCTCTCTCTCTCTCTCTCTCTCTCTCTCTCTCTGTCTCTCTCTTATCTTAAGTGAAAGGTACTTATTCAACAAATGGATTTTCAATTGGTTGACCTGGACCACGGTGTGTCTGGGGCTGTTCCGTGTGATGGACACGGGTGATAAAAGAGAGAGGGAGAGGAAGAGAAAGAAGGGGACGCAGGGAGGACAGCAGTGGGAGGGGGGGAGAAGTGGGGGAGGCACGGAGGAGAGGGAAAAAGAAAAGGAAAGAGAAAGGATGAGCGAGTAGTAGCAGGGGGTAGAGCAAGAGAGGGAAGTGAGAAGAGGCGGAAGAAGAGGCAGGGGGAGAGGCAGGGGGAGAGGCAGGGGGAGAGGCAGGGGGAGAGGCAGGGGGAGAGGCAGGGGGAGAGGCAGGGGGAGAGGCAGGCATAACCTGTCTGTTGGGAGAGCATCAGTTTTCCACTGAGATGGGTCCTGAACCTATGTCTGATGTACAGTCCCGGTCCATTAGTAGACCTCGGGGTTAGATCCCAGCCCCAGACGTCCAGCTCTGGGTTAGGTCCTTCTGGATCAAATGTCCCATCTGGGATTGGGAGTGCTGGCCGGAGGCCTCATACAGTACAGACCAGCACTGTAGCCCATAATGACAGCATTAGAACAGCTACTGCGTGTGCATGTAAACCCTCCTTAGCCCCCACCCTCTGTGGTGTGGGGTCCATTACCCATGAACCTCCACTCAGCGTTGACCAGTGAGGGCGGGGGTCAGGGGAGGGGGTGGGGGTCTGGGCTGGGGGGGAGTCAGGGGGACCCTCTTAATGCCTGGCACAGATGGGCCATCTACTGGCGCCAGGGTCAAAGTTCACCTGGGAGTTTCTGCTTCCTCTCCATCCATCAGGTTTATGGAGGTATGGTGTCAACACAAACAGAGAAACACACACCCACAGAGACTTCCTCTCAATCTCTCACTTCTCCCCTTCTCTCCACTCCTCATTTCCCCCTTCCTTTCCCCTTCCCATTACTCTCCCCTCATATCGTCTCCTCTCCTCTTCTCCAGTAATGACAGTCTAAATTCCTGCCTAATTAGACTGGAGCAGTATTTAAATGATGCTCTTAGGGAGAATGAAAGAGGAGGGAGGAAGAATGAGAGAGAGAGAGAGAGAGAGAGAGAGAGAGAGAGAGAGAGAGAGAGAGAGAGAGAGAGAGAGAGAGAGAGAGAGAGAGAGAGAGAAAGAGAGGGAGGGAGGGAGGGAGGGAGGGAGGGAGGGAGGGAGGGAGGGAGGGAGGGAGGGAGGGAGGGAGGGAGGGAGGGAGGGAGGGAGGGAGGGAGGGAGGGAGGGAGGGAGGGAGGGAGGGAGGGAGGGAGGGAGGGAGGGAGGGAAAGAGAGAAGAATCCTGTTATGTCAGGCAAGTTTAGTTGCACACACATTCAGGTGTATAACACACAGCTTTAATAACACAAACACACACAGGGGTCAAGTCAATCCAGAAAGCAGATTGGGATTACAGTTCAATAATGGAACAAAATTACATGTATAATTGCATGTTAAATGACATGAAGAGAGACTTGTGCCGTTGCAGTGTGTGGGAAGACAGACGACAGACAGTCTGGTGTGGTCTGGTCTGGTCCTGTCTAGTCGGATTTGGACTGGGCTGGGCTGGCTTAGGCTGGGCTAGGTCTGAATCTTGTGTACTGGTGCTGTAGGTGTTATTGTGGAGTGCTGTAGGAGTGCAGCTGTGTATCTGCAGCTCTGATAGTAAACAGGGGAATTAGGCTGTAGTTATGACCAATTATCCACTAAATCTGCTTCTTGCTAAATGAGATTATTACAACACTGTTCAAGTGTCTCCCTTTGGGTTACATTAGACTTGATTACAAATCATTATTTACACACAGCTCACTAACACACACAGAGCCACACACATACATGCTTGTACACACACACACACACACACACACACACACACATGCACATACACACACATTTAACACAATGGCATTCAAAAGTCAACAGAGACAGTGTGAAACAACACACCATTGTTGAGGAATATTTGTCATCCAGTCAGTTACCCCTGCTGGCTGCTTGTGTGTTGTGTGTGTGTGTGTGTGTGTTTCAGTGTGGTGTGTCTAATGTCCTTTCGTGCAACGAAGACCCATCTTCTCTCAGCTCCAACTTCTGATGGCCAAACCCAAATGCCACAGAACAGTGGGGCGTAGGAAAAGCTCTAAGGCCTAATTTCGTGACATTGTCCCCCACTTAATTGCAAAATTCCTGCTTGGTTCTTCTCGCCCTCCCGCTTGCTTTCTGACGCTGGGAGGTAAAAAGACAGAGTCTAATTTCATTTCGTTTTGTCTTAGGACAACCCTTCAGATGTTTAATTCAGCCCCAATTCCATGTAATCAGGCACAAGTCGTCCCCAGAGGGTGCTGCTCGACCACCACCAGGCTCTCGCTATCCACCAGTGTAATTGGTGCACCCTTTCCTTTCTGCTCTTCCTCTCCTCTACTAACTCCTCTCTGTCTCCCCCCCCCTCTCTCTCTCTCTCTCTCTCTCTCTCTCTCTCTCTCTCTCTCTCTCTCTCCTCTCTCTCTCTCTCCCTCTCTCTCTCTCCTCTGCTCTCCCTTTTTCTGTCTCTCCGTCCCCTCTCTTATTTCACATCAGTAACTCATTTAGCTTGTTTAATGTTTTCCTTCGTTCACTTCATTTTCACAGGGAGGCTCGTCACACCCATCCGTTTGTCTGTCCCCTCCATTCCTCTATCCCTCCCTCTATCCCTCCCTCCATTCCTCTATCCCTCCCTCTATCCCTCCCTCCATTCCTCTATCCCTCCCTCTATCCCTCCCTCCATTCCTCTATCCCTCCCTCCATTCCTCCCTCCCTCCATTCCTCCCTCCCTCCATTCCTCCATTCCTCTATCCCTCCCTGCCTCCCTCCATTCCTCTATCCCTCCATTCCTCCATTCCTCCCTCCCTCCATTCCTCCATTCCTCCCTCCCTCCATTCCTCTATCCCTCCATTCCTCCCTCCCTCCCTTCATTCCTCCCTCCATTCCTCCATTCCTCTATCCCTCCCTCTATCCCTCCCTCCATTCCTCTATCCCTCCCTCCCTCCCTCCATTCCTCCCTCCATTCCTCCATTCCTCCATTCCTCCCTCCCTCCCCAGGTGAGTTTGGTCGCCCGTCTCCTTTAGGCTACAGTTTTGTTGTTACAGTTTCATATATTCCTCTGCTTTCTCAGCCCCTGGATATTGAGTACTAAATCCATTATCATTTGTATATTTTAATTATGTAAATGAGCTCAACTCAGCTGGCTGTGCGGCCCTGCAGGGCTCTTGGTAACTTCATTCCGGGTGATTACTATTTATCCAGTCGAGTCGCTTTAATTGTAACAAGCTAATTACCTTGTTTCATTTAGGGTGAACAAAGCAAGTAGAAAAGCCAGCAGTGATAGTGCTCTAACTCAGGTCTTACTGACAGCCCAGCAGCAGACACACACACACAGGCAGTTAGGCAGATAGGCAGGCAAACAGACACAACACACAGACAGACAGGCAGACAGGCAGGCAGGCAGGCAGGCAGGCAGGCAGGCAGGCAGGCAGGCAGGCAGGCAGGCAGGCAGGCAGGCAGGCAGGCAGGGGGCAGGTAGGCAGGCAGGCAGACAGACAGACAGGGGGCAGGTAGGCAGATAGGTTGTTATGTGTGCAGGCAGACAGCCTCTCTCCTCCAGTCTTCTGTGTTAAATGAGTACAGGGCTTCTGGGGCAGACCAACCGCAGGCCTCCACTGAGGCTGCTGGAACTCATTATCTCATACGCACGTCACAGAGAACACACACACGTGTGTCACAGAGAACACACACACGCATGTCACAGAGAACACACACACGCGTGTCACAGAGAACACACACAAGCGTGTCACTCAGAACACACACATGTCACAGAGAACACACACACGCATGTCATAGAGAACACACACACCCGTGTCACAGAGAACACACACACGTGTCACAGAGAACACACACATGCATGTCACAGAGAACACACACACACGTCACAGAGAACACACACACATGTCACTAAGAGCACACATGTGTCACAGAGAACACACACATTGGAGAGCACACACACCTGCAGTGCATGCCATGTCTGAGACAACTTACAACATGTGGGTGTGCCACGTAAGCACACTTATGCACAGATGTATGTAACATGTATATTACATGTACACAAGTCCCCAAGATGAGATTCATCCCATAACAATCCCTCTGTTCTTCTGCAGACCTGCTGTTCCATCCTTTTCCATCTCTCCCTCCCTCTCGCCCTCTGTCTCTCCCACCATCTCTCCCTCTCCTTCCCTCTCTCCCAGTCTCCATCCATCTGTCTCTCCATCACTCCCTCGCACTCCATCTCTCCCTCCATCTCTCCCTCTTCCTCCCATCTTTCCCTCCATCTCTCCCTCCATTCCCTCCCTCCTACTTTTCCAGACCGTGGGGAAAAGGCAGAAAGGTATTTGAAAATTGTCTTCCTTAATCATTTCCGTCGTCCCCAGGGAGGGACGCTGACTTCAGGGTGGTAGTGGTGGTGGTGGTGGTGCAGAGGGGGGGGGGGGGGAGTATAACGGGACGTGTCACTCATCTCTGCCAAGGGTACAGGAAGAACAAGGAACAAGGGTGCTGAGGAGAGACAGCCAGCAGGGCTCTCTACAGCTCTTTCTCACAGCATCCGACAAAGCCTCCGTGTAAACCCAAACACTTCTGTTGTGTACCTGCACCACAATAGGAATAGAAATGGAGACTAAAGAGCAGAAACACCCCCCTCGGAGGGGATGTATAGGTGTATGAACTGCTGTGATGCTTTGCACAAACGCCAATTCAATGGGTTTTTTAAGAACCCTCCATGGAATTACAACAATGGAGGCACGCAACTCCAAATAACAAAAAACATCTGACAGTAGACACGTTAGAAACGTGTAACGCATAAAAACCGACAACCAAGTTAAAAAAAAAACAAGGTTTTATAATCTATTAACGATAATCAGAAACAGGTGAACAATGGAAACACAGGTGTGAGCAATGGCATGTAATCAGCACTGGACAAGGCCACCACTAGTACTCTGAATCTGTTGAGAGTGAATCTGGTGAGAGTTGGTGGTCCAGAAGTAACATGGTATAAAAGTTCATATGCTGTGTAAATACTGTACATATGCTGTATAAGTACATCATATTAAACGAATGTGTGGGATGTTTTGTATAAAAAACATTTGCTTTACAAGTGCTTATGTGCATATTACACTTAGGTAGATTGAGTTATATAAGTACAGACAGTATGTTGAATAAGTACACGAAAAGAACATCCATAGAAAAAGTTAATACATCACAGTCCCGTCACTTGTTTGACCTAAATGCTAACACACATCAAATGTACTTATCGAATCTAATCTATACTAATAAAAGAATAACGTATATCTTCATAGAAGTTTCCGGGTAATGTCTGACCATGTCCACTAGTGCTCTGAATGCTCTGCACGAAACAGGCCTGGCCTCACTCCAAAACAAGCGTTGGCTTATTCAAATCTACACATTAGAATTTAAGTGATCGTGTGATCATTAAACGCTCCCTGCGATGGAAAAGATGATCTTCAAAGTATCTGAAAAATTGAGTTTTAATCTCCTTAAGAGTTATGACATGGGTTGACTTCTCTTGTCCCTCACTCACTGAGAGCTCTGCTACCTCCCATGCCATGGACTCGCATGATTAAACTTCTCGGCCAATCATATGGCTCTGTCCCGGGATTACCACGGTAACATCTGGAGACCTGCTAATGTTTCGCATATGTTTTTAATGTTAATGTGTCAACATGTTGTTTTATGGACTTTTAACTTCCTGATCTCCCTATCTCTCCTTCTCTCTCCCCTTTCTCTTTCTGTATCACTATCTCTCATTCTCTCTCCCTCTTTCTCGCCCAGAAAGAGTTGTTTTTAATCCTCTGAGTGGACTATCATTAATGAGAGGACTTGTGATAAAACATCAAAACTGTCCAGCACTTAAGAAAACTAAAACCATCTGTCAGTGTTGGAGAATGAGCCTTGCTTAGAGTGCCAGCTCTGTAAGCATCGGCACTGAGCTCAAACATGCACACGCACACACACACACTCTCACACACATACACAGTGTAAATGGGAACCAACATATTTATATTCTTAGTTTAATGTTAATCCGAAAGTTTATAGAAAAAGCCTTGTAAAGGGGGCAAACTGGGTGACAAGAAGATAGCAGAGGGTTGCAGAGGCCAACAGAGAGTGGCAAGGGTCAGCGTAGGGTGAGAGGGCAGCAGAGGGTGAGAGAGGGCAGCGTAGGGTGAGAGAGGGCAGCAGAGGGTGAGAGAGGGCAGCAGAGGGTGAGAGAGAGCAGCAGAGGGTGAGAGAGGGCAGCAGAGGATGAGAGAGGGCAGCGTAGGGTGAGGGAGAGCAGCAGAGGGTGAGAGAGGGCAGCAGAGGATGAGAGAGGGCAGCAGAGGGTGAGAGAGGGCAGCAGAGGGTGAGAGAGAGCAGCAGAGGGTGAGAGAGGGCAGCAGAGGATGAGAGAGGGCAGCGTAGGGTGAGAGAGGACAGCAGAGGATGAGAGAGGGCAGCGTAGGGTGAGGGAGAGCAGCAGAGGATGAGAGAAGGCAGCGTAGGGTGAGAGAGGGCAGCAGAGGGTGAGAGAGGGCAGCAGAGGATGAGAGAGGGCAGCGTAGGGTGAGAGAGGACAGCAGAGGATGAGAGAGGGCAGCGTAGGGTGAGGGAGAGCAGCAGAGGGTGAGAGAGGGCAGCAGAGGATGAGAGAGGGCAGCAGAGGGTGAGAGAGGGCAGCAGAGGATGAGAGAGGGCAGCAGAGGGTGAGAGAGGGCAGCAGAGGGTGAGAGAGAGCAGCAGAGGGTGAGAGAGGGCAGCAGAGGATGAGAGAGGGCAGCAGAGGGTGAGGGAGAGCAGCAGAGGGTGAGAGAGGGCAGCAGAGGATGAGAGAGGGCAGCAGAGGATGAGAGAGGGCAGCGTAGGGTGAGAGAGGACAGCAGAGGGTGAGAGAGGGCAGCAGAGGGTGAGAGAGAGCAGCAGAGGATGAGAGAAGGCAGCGTAGGGTGAGAGAGGGCAGCAGAGGGTGAGAGAGAGCAGCAGAGGATGAAAGAGGGCAGCGTAGGGTGAGAGAGGGCAGCGTAGGGTGAGAGAGGGCAGCAGAGGGTGAGAGAGAGCAGCAGAGGGTGAGAGAGGGCAGCAGAGGGTGAGAGAGGGCAGCAGAGGATGAGAGAGGGCAGCCGAGGGTGAGAGAGGGCAGCCGAGGGTGAGAGAGGGCAGCAGAGGATGAGAGAGGGCAGCAGAGGGTGAGAGAGGGCAGCAGAGGGTGAGAGAGGGCAGCAGAGGATGAGAGAGGGCAGCCGAGGGTGAGAGAAGGCAGCAGGGGGTGAGAAAAAGATGAAAGAGGGCAGTAGAAGGTGACAGGGGCAACAGAGAGTGGCAAAGGGCTGTAGAGGATGAGAGAAGCGAACAGAGGGTGTGTGAGGGCAGCAGAAGGTGGCTAAGGGTAATAAAGGATGAAAAAGGGCAGCAGAGGGTGGCAGGGGCAGCAGGGGGTGGTAGAGGGTAGATTAGCATGTGATATATGTCCTGTTCTCCTGATCACAGTATGGTGTTTGGCTCGGGGTTATGCAGGGATTTGAGCCCACAAACTCCCCAAATATCAAGAGCCTCTCTTTTTGCTGAATCACAAATCCACACTAGCGTTGTCCTGTTCCACAGTGTCTTTCTTAATGTTTTGAAGGTAGAGTGGTTTGCATTCTACAAAAACGACAGTGTAACCCATCATTTTCATTGCCTTGCAGTTCGGGAGAAAACATGTTTCTCTTTATCACAGGTTCACAGGCATTGTTATTATTATGAAAAATAGATTATGTCCCAACTCTCTAATCTAGTCAAATGATCAACATCATCTTCCCCTAATCACATGATAACAGCTTGTTTGTGTGGGCCCTTTAAAAAACAACAGCTCAGAATAGTGAACCATGGCGACTGTGACATTATAATCCCAGGGGTATTTAAAGAGCTGTTTTGATACATATGCAGCAGCTGGATTACAGTAGAACAACAATGAGTACATATGTGTCTCATATGATCCTGTTTGTGATAGCACGTTGTTATGATGTTTGAAAAACAGGGAGGAGGGGTGTGGGCAGGTTTACATGTGTATGTGTGTCTGTGAATGTGTGTGAGAGTGTGTGTGGGTGTGTGTGTGTCTGGGAATGTGTGTGAGTCTGTGTCTGAACCTGTGTGTTTGGTTCCCTGTTTTTCAGCAGACAAAAAGAGCAGCTTATGAACAGTGTTATTTAAGGGAGAGCCAGATAGTGGGGCTGAGTAGCTGAACAATAATTATTCAAACTATTAAAACTGTGGTTCACTAGTGTGGCTACTAGGCTCTCTCTAGCTCAACTCTATCTACTGCAACAGCCTCCAGCACATACACACTTCAAACAATATCAAATAATTAAAAATCAAATCATTACAAAACAAAAGGACATTTCCATTTATGACATTAATGAAAATATTATTTAGGAAGTGCATTAATTGCACGTGTTAATTGTGTGTGTGTGTGTGTATGTGTGTGTCTGAGTGTGTCTGAGTGTGTCTGAGTGTGTGTGTGTGTGTGTGTGTGTGTGTGTGTGTGTGTGTCTGTATGTGTGTCTGTGTGCGTGTATGTTTCCTGTCCTGCCATGTTGTGCTGGTAGGAACAATGAGCATGTGCAAACAGCATAGTTAGAGTGTCAGCGACATGTTTGAAGGGATTACAACTGGATCAACGGATTACACAATTAATGCTGGTCTGGGAAGCAACGGATGATTCCTGATCTTCCTGCGGAGAACTGGAAGTGAGGGTGGGTAGAGGGAGCAAAGAGAGCATATCGAACAGAGAAATCCAAATTTTGATGATTAGAACGAAACTATGGAGATCATTGACAGTGCGTAGAGACCAGGGCCATCCTGGTGGGAGCGCACACAGCAGCAGTGCTGTGGACAGATCCACATGGGATCCCATTTATGGGATCTCTCTCAGCACAACTGCCACCACACCAAACATATCAAACACAAAAACAACCACCGTGGATCGAGTTGCTGGCTTTTCGTGATCAGTATTGAGGGACAACAGTGATGTCAGCAGTGCCATGTCAAGAACAGAGACCGAGCTGGACGGTGTGAAAGCACTTCTCATGATGTGATCTCTCAGAAGGATGTGGTGATAGATGGATTTACCACTTTCTCCTATAGCTGGATCCGTCCTTCTCTATCCCCCCCCCCCCCCCTCTTGTCTTTAAGCTCTCTGTCCTCTTGACCACTACAGTGGTGATTAAGAGACAGATTAAGCCAGGTCATTAATAATAAAGAGAGCTGTTTTCTCTGCTTCCTGTGTCTCCTCCTGCTGAGCATAAGAGAGCCTGGTTATAGAGTGTTTACCGCCTGTTTACAGACTGTTGCTGGGAAGAGCTGGGCCACGGGACACTTACACAGGCTGGAAGCACGCTTGCCCTGCTGTACTCTTTTATGTTGTATGCTGTTTGTGTGTGTGTTTGTGTGTGTGTGTGTGTGGAGAGAGAGAGAGAGAGAGAGAGAGAGAGAGAGAGAGAGAGAGAGAGAGAGAGAGAGAGAGAGAGAGAGAGAGAGAGAGAGAGAGAGAGAGAGAGAGAGAGAGGAGTAGAGTAGAGTAGTGGCAGGTGTTGTTCATGTTTGTACACATGACCATGCGGTCTTTTGCTAAATATTCAGGCAGTTGATCTGGGGGGGGGGGGGGGGGGGTATTTTCCCCAAAGAACTTAGTGTTATATCTAATTTGATCATTTGTTGCACATAGGTTTCCACTTTCCAGTCCAACCAGAAATTATAGGCCCCTACTTCCCGCACCTGCTATGGCCTATCACAATACTGACAAGTGTCAAACGTTAAAACAATTAACAGAAGACCTGAGACGATTCAGGATCTTATCCTCAGCGCTCAGGAAGTACAGGAAGTCTCTTGTTATAGCTCCATTTGACCCCCGTGGTGTGCGGAGTGATCGTATTGGATGAAAAATAATTTGTTTCCCCGCTGTACATCCTTGGTCTGAGCGTGACTGCTTTCACACCGCTGTCCTCCACACACCTGCTTAGCAATAGCCTCGCATGCATTGTCCAGTGTATAGATGGAATAACCTGAAAAACTATTTAGGAGCTGTTATCGTTTTCGTGACTGGTAGCCGATGGCAGAAACGGCAAACTTGAATCCCACGTTTTCAAGCCGAGACTATCCGGAGAGGCTAAAGCCAGCATATGCGTGCATGTTTGCAGAGGGGTTGACATACCTTCGATAAGCTATAGGTACGAGCAAGACTAAAACCCCATGAAGACCTCCATCACCGGAAGGTAAAAAACGCATTAATATTATTCTATTATCATCTTTGATTTATATGTTGTGTTTAGGCAATATACTTTAGCTGAAGGGCATTCCCAGCTTTAAGGCTTTAGTTTGATAAAGTAACACGTCTCTGAGTGGAGGCTAACTGTCTGTTCCTCAGGGACAGTAGCGCATTTTCACAGAAGAATTCTAATCAATATCATTGATTGACAGGGGCCTAATTGATGGTTGTGTGGGGCCTAATGCACAGTATCTGTTGGTTTGTTGATTGGAGCGTCATGGATTTGAATAAGGGCTTAATTGCAGACGCGACCACCGGCATTAGCTGATTGCTATTATTCTGATTATAGATTATGTTTGTAGAAACTAAAGTTGCTTTACATTGTGGTATAGGATAATGTGCCTCCCCAAGGTCCAACATTACCTTCCATAGCCCACTGTACACACTTCTGGGGGAATTTTGGTCTTGACTAGCCAACATATGACTGTTACATTCCAATATATTTATACTTGATTAATACTTGATTTAGACCCATTGTACTCCACTGTAGGTGTGTCGAAGTTATCTCTGAGTTGCAGAATATTGGGCGAGAGCTGAACTTGGAAGCACGTGCTGTCGCGTGGCGCCTGTGTTGTTTATGTGGCTCATGTCAAGTTTTAGAAAGTGATGGGGAGTCTACAAGCTACATCATCAATGATGTCCTGCTTTTAGACACCCGGCCTCCCCTTCCTCCCTGGCCACGTTGGGGTGAGGGCTGGGGGTTGTGGGGGCTGGCCTTGTGAGCCTACTCTCAACCCAGCCCAGCGCCTAACTGTCTGACTGCCTTCTAATTGATTTCGTTCAGCGCTTCATTAGCTATTCCACTTAGAATAACTGCCAGAACTTTGCTTGTGTTCCGGGGTCATTACATGTCGAGTGGTCCTTTAATTATGATCCGGAATAGGTTCAGTGAGTAAGCAAAGCTTATAATCTCTATGCTGTCCCTGATAGCTATAGGTTATTATCCGGCTGCCTTTTAAATGAACACCATAGTTCCCATTTTCTTTGCTGCATGTGGAAGCTCAATATATTTATAGGCCTATAGGCTACATTTACAAACAGTAAGGCTGTACAAGTTTGATGTGGGTTTCTGAATAAAGCAGTTTTCTGATAACTACTTAAAGGCCAATGTCCACATGGTCCTGATCACCGTCAGCAGTATTTAAAATGGTAATCGTCCTATTTTGTTTATTTTATTTTACAACATAATTTACAAGATAATGTTTTTTTTGTTTTGTTTTACAGACGCCACGGTGACTAACTGGTGGGAAGCCCTGAGCACCATCTTCCAAAGACACGAGGAAGAGGTGCGTATAGACTATCGACATTCGACTATATTGGTTTTTAATAACCCATTGCCGACCAAGAAAATTGCCCTATATATTGTTCTCTTTAATGATGAAAAAAGGCACGTTATATATTGTAGGCCTATCTATAAAAGACCATAACCTAGTTAGTCTAGTTATTGTTATTTATTTGTTCTGAATATTAATTGTTCTCTTGGTATTTCCAGTTTGATTCACAGTATTTAATCTATACAGAGATGGTCTTTCTTCATAGAATATAGTTTGTTATTCTTTATTCATTTCTGCAATAAAGAAACATAGACTTAATGTTTGTTTTGTTTTTGCGATTGTATGTATTTATTTATTGCATCCTGATCATTCATCATTTGATTTTTAAATCTCATTTATTCAGTCCTATTAATGACTGTAGGCCTATAATTATCATGGTTATCTCCTGGGAAATGACGGTAGCGTTTTGGTGGCCAATGTAATCCTAATAGCCCAATAGCCACAGGCTTGAGAGAGTCAGACTCCTTGCGCAGGTGAACCGGCAGACAGTCATGCTTTACGTCCAAGTTCTTCCAATGTGTTACCCTTAATAGTTTAGAAACTTTAAACAGTATAACCATTTAGGAACACACAACTCGAAAAGTTTTTTTACGCGGTGTGGAGGCTTTGACGCAGTATAAACGGCATAATCTCATCATAGAATTGTGCATCCACAAGGATTCGTTTTACAGCCTGGCGATTCAATAGACGGTGTGACGTCAGACAAGTCCCCCCTACCCACTACTATAAAGCACCTCTTGTCTCCCGTTAATCACACAATCAAGACTGATGGGAAAAGTAAATGTAAACCGTATTAATAATTTTTTGCCTCAATTTAGTTAAGATGTAGGCCTATCTTAATTTTATTGCACGGTAATTCTTTACAGATGAAGAAGCATTAGTTTTGTAATTTTGAGATAGAAGTATTAAATAAGGATGATAATCCGCAGCATAGTGGCCGCGCGACGTCCTCTTGCCTACATCTGCCTTTAAATCCCCAGCACCGTGATCACTGTCAGTGTAACATGTAGGCAAGCTTACAGAAGCAGCAATACAATAAAGTTAAAGACTTTCCCATGCTTTTCTCCTCGACGTTTCAACTAAGATTGGTCTATAATCTCCTGGCCTGATGATGATATATTTTAATATGATAATGACACACCCGGGGCGGGTTACGTTTGTAGACTGATTTGATGTTAAATGTCTCAGGCTCACTTAGTCTTGTAGCTCTTAATTTATATCTGTTTTTTCTATTGACCCTCAAAGGTCACACAAGCAATTCTTTTTTAAACGCATGATTAATTTCACAGTAGGGCGACCGCTTACAAAGATGACGTCTAATGCATTATGGAGACATGGAATTTCGAATGTGTGCCCTCGTATTGTCTAACCTTACATCTAAGGTATTGTGTTAGCCCGCCTGTCTGTTCTCCCTCCATCTGAACCTGCACCAGATGAGTTTGCTCTAGCCTAATACTATTGTAAAATAGTTAGCCTATAGGCCACAGAAACGGTCAGTGCACCCAAATTTTTTTCATAACATGCATTTTGCATATCATTTTAATTAATCAAATGAAAAGTGTAGACCTATCTCATTAAATTTGAATTGATAACAATGTTGCAACGTTGCAATGTTTAAGGACCAAACAGCCACGTAAATTCGAATGTTTCGACAACAGTACTCTATACTAAATAAATTGTGAGATTTGTGAACGTTATTTCCGGGACTCTTGTGATATTTAGCATTTCCATTGCATTTTGTCCTCTTTGAAAGCAGAATGATAGCGAGCGCCTTTCCATAGACTAGGAATCTAGTGTTCTCATGCCATTGCCACTGCAGAGCCGCGAGACAAAAGCGCGAGCAGTGACATCTAAATTGGTTTAAAGACAAGCAGATGGGGCTCGAGCTCACTGCTGTCACAAGCCGCTCAGGTTTTGTCCAAAAGGGACCCTTTTATATTTATTGACGTAATTACAGGGAAAAATATTATAACAATATAATCCTTAAAACGATCAAAATAAATGAAAATGGCAGACCGTTGTTTGAACGTTGTGGTGTCGCCCCAAATAAAATACGGTATTTTTGTTTGAACAAACTGTATACAGTCTATAGGCTAGATAAAAAATGTCAATCTTTGTTGTTCTGAAATTTGAACAAAGGCCTATGAAACCCATATAATAAACATTGACAAACCCTTCATTGATCAATTCACGACCATGTCTAAAAAGCCTGGTCTAGATTCAATTAATTTCAATAAAAAAATTTCCCCTTTTCAATGCAATAAAGTTAGATGCCATAACCCGGGTGTAGGCTACGTCAATACGGGACGGTTACGGTAATTGACGAGTCGTTCTGTCTGCAAACCTGTCATCCGTTTCAGATGATCCGTTTAACACCTCCGTTTTCGATCCCAGCTGATGGGGAACATATGCTGCCCCGGTAATGATGAAGAAATAGCGGCCCGTTATTGCCTCTCGCTGCAGGAGACACCGCAGATCGAATTTGGGACTGAGAGCGTTTAATACTCAATTGTCTTCATTCAGTAAAACGACTACATAGGAATTGTGGTGGAAATTGTTACCAAACGATACCAAATGTCGTTAGAACAATAACAATCACATTATCATGATCATGTTGTCAGTCCTTAGGCCAAGCTGTACAGTGAAGATTTGCATACCTGCATTGACGTTATACGGGCTGTGGCAACGTTTATTTTGCAGGGTTCCTTAAAAAAATAAGTTCAGGTTCGACTATGATGACAGTTTTATTGTCACTAATAGGCCTACATTAGACAATTTATTTCTCAGACGTTGGAATATAGCCCTATTTGTAAAATGAGAAAAAGTGAGACAAAGCTTTCAACTCAATTTAGATTTACACCTGTTATTTAAATTGTATTCTTCTTAGACAATCTTATAACTGATGATAGCCCATTCTTAAAATATTTTAGGTAGGCCTAAGTTATAGGCTGTAGTAGTCTAAACAATTCTTTATATTTCAATAAATATCAAAAGCTATATTGGTATGTCAGATTTGTATTTGTATTCGAGTTGTTTGTAAACCAAGCTCACATCCACATGCGGCGTGTGTTTGTGTGTGTTTCTAGCTGTACACCCCTGCCGTAGCCCCGGGCCAGGCTCGTGCGCTACTCTCTCTTCAGAGTGTTGAGTGGCAGTTAGTGAGACGTCATTGGCTGCTCGCGGAAAGTCTTCTGAGCTGTGGCACGAGAAGAGGGGCAGAGCTACGCCAATCAAGTCCCGTCCGACACCGGCGGCAAAGCACACAGCACGTCTTTTAAAGGGACTAAAGCCGGCGAGCGCTACGCAGTTACTCACAACTCACCAACCGTTAACTTCCTCGGACTGAACTTCGCGGAGTGTCGCCCTCTGAATCGAAATTCGTAGTAATTAATGCAAAATATAGGCTCTTGTAGTTAAGGTGTTTTGGGCTTAATAGATTTTTTCTGCGAGTACAGGGATGTGTTTTATTATTTTTTAACATTGGGATTTCTCTTGATCTTTACAAGGTAAGAAACTATATTCTGTGAACTGTTATTTGTTACAAATTAATACAATTAGGTAATATAGCCTAAATTTATACAACAAAATAAAAATGATAAAAGTAAAATTTTAGTCTATTTAGGCTACCTTTTGTAGTTCTTTTATAGCAAATATCAGTTGTCACTGATATGGTCATCAGGCCCAGGCTATCCTAAAAAGAGTAAAACTATCATTGTATTATCATACTAATTTGGTACAATATTGTAGGTATTCATATGCATAGTATTAATATTATTCATGTTGTTTCAGAGAAGGCTTAGTATTTCTAAAAGACAAGGCTTTCTGGTATGGTTTCACATTTTAAAGTGTCTCGCTTCATCTCAATAATTTGCCGGTGTTTGTCGGTCATTTTTTACCTCTCCACTATCAGGTTAACTTCACTTTCGGAATTCTCTTATAAACTTGCCTTTCTGAAGCTGTCAAACCACAAACTGTTGTTGCTCCATAACTGTTTTAGGTTACCTGAATGAAATACGGCTACGGGAGAGGATCTAAAAGGCCTCTCATTATCCAACATGCCATTCTTAACCTTTCAAAGTGGCAAAATAGTGCCACAATATAGGCTAATCAGATGACAAGACAATATATTGTTAATATCGTAAATGCATTGACATGATTGTAAATTAAATTGCAAACTAACTCTGAGCCAACGATCAGTTCATGAAGTATTAGACCATTATGTCCGCGCCTCTTTCCACATTTAAAACGTTTGCCCTAGTTCTCTTTTAGGTCCAGCCTCGTCAGTAAAAGACGCACATTCTCAACAATAATGTGTTAACTAAGATAAATAACAGTACATTCTAGTCAATACAAATATAATGTTTCCGAATTATGAACATAGAAATACAACAATATAAATCATAAACAAATATCTTCTGACAGCCTTTAAATATTCCTGTTTTTGTACAGTTGTTATAACTTTGGTCAAAAGAGTCTGATCTTTTCTCTGTCCATGTTACCAGCAGTTCAGCTGGTAAAGGTTTGGAATTACGTGTGCTTAATACCTTGCTTTGCGCTTGCCAGCAGGAAGTCACTGAGAGTTTCCTGTCTGCAGTGGACCCCACTGGCATGGAGACACCCCTCCTACCCAGACCCAACAACATCACCATGACGACCCCTCCCAGCTCCTTCCAGCCAGAGCCCCTGACCCCCCCTAGACCTCCCCATGGGGCCCCTTCCCCTTCCTCCTCCTCCCTGAAGCCCAACCAGGTGGGTCAGGTGGTGCTGTATGGGGTGCCCATCGTCTCCCTGGTAATAGACCACCAGGAGCGCCTGTGCCTGGCTCAGATCTCCAACACACTGCTGAAGAACTACAGCTACAACGAAATCCACAACCGTCGTGTTGCGCTGGGCATCACGTGCGTGCAGTGCACCCCGGTCCAGCTGGAGATCCTGCGACGTGCGGGCGCCATGCCCATCTCCTCGCGACGCTGCGGCATGATCACCAAGCGCGAGGCCGAGCGCCTGTGCAAGTCCTTCCTGGGGGAGAACTCGCCCCCCAAGCTGCCCGATAACTTTGCCTTCGACGTGTCTCACGAGTGCGCTTGGGGCTGCCGCGGTAACTTCATCCCGGCGCGCTACAACAGCTCGCGGGCCAAGTGCATCAAGTGCTCGTACTGTAACATGTACTTCTCGCCCAACAAGTTCATCTTCCACTCCCACCGTACGCCCGAGGCCAAGTACACGCAGCCCGACGCCGCCAACTTCAACTCTTGGCGCCGCCACCTCAAACTGTCCGACAAGACCCCGCCCGACGACCTGGCGTTCGCTTGGGAGGACGTGAAGGCCATGTTTAATGGGGGCAGCCGAAAGCGTGCCCTGCCCTCCTCCCACTGCCCCCCCATGGGACAGATGAAGGGCATGGGCTCCGTCCTGCCCCACATGATGTCATCCCCAGAGCTGGGGAGCCAGAAGAGGGGCCGCTTTGAGGAGGACGAGGACCTGGATGTGAACAGCCTCTCTCCCAGGAAGGCCCCACGCAGCTACCCCCTCATCCCCGTGCCCAGTAAGAGCTTTGGCATGCTGCACAAGTTCCCCCCCACCTCTCTGTTCCCCAGCCCCTACTCCTTCCCCACCTTCGGCCTCTGTCCCCAGAAGAAGGATGACAGTGAGGCTCCTAATAGCCAAAAACCCGCCGGTCTGTCTGGGCTGCTGTGGCCGGGCCGTAAGGACACCTTCTACCCTCCGTTCTGCATGTTCTGGCCCCCCAGGGCCACCGGGGGCATCCCAGTGCCCACCTACCTGCAGCACCAGCCCAGCGCCCTCTCTTCCCTGGCAGAGAGCCCTTCCCTCAGGCAAGCCTTCCTGGACTTGTCGGAGCCCACTGAGCCCGGGGCAGGGGTGGGCGCAGGCATGGGCACCAATCCCAGGTCAGGCCTGTTTGAACCAGAGTGTCCGGCAGCGACCCCTGACCTTCGACCTGTGACCTCAGAGGGCTGGCTGAAGCTGCTCGACCACGCCCCTTCCCTCCAGGCTAGGAAAAGCAGCTACCACTCCGCCTTCCGGCCTGTCGTCAAGGACGCGGAGAGCATCGCCAAGCTCCACGGCAATGTGACGGAAGACTTTGGATCGGACCGCCACCTGTCTCCCACCACCAGCTGCAGCTACGGCAGCGAGAGTGGGGGAGAGGGGGAGGGAGACGGGCCGGAGAGCGAGGAGGAGGGGGAGGTGGATGTGGAGACCAAGCAGGATGAGGAGGACAGCTTCAGCAGCAGTCTACACCTGAGAGGCTTGGGCAAGGGGGAGGAGAGAGGGAGGGACAACGGAGACTACCCCGGCACCCCCCCAGCCCCCAGCCAGGACCCCCCCAGCCTGCCGGCCTCTCCCCCCGCTAGCCTGGCCATCCCCAGTCCCGGCTCCAGCCCTCCACACCCTCCACTGGAGGAGGCCACCTACAAAAACGTAAATATTCCCTCAAGGCACTTTAGCTAATTATTATTTAAATGGCTGCGCTGGCAGGCCTGATCTGATCTGCATAACCAGATTGATAGCAGCAGCTCCCTGTAGAAATGAGATATTCACAGTGTTGTGATCCTTGCTAATGGCCCCAGTCATGTATTGTTTAATAGCGACATTCTATTTGTTCTCTCTTTGTCATGCCTGCCTGTTAGCCTGCTTAATCTTTAACCTGTCGAGTCCACATTAGCCCTGGCTGCCAGGGGTAAAGAGAGAGAGGGAGAGAGATGCAGATAGAGAGATGCAGATACAGAGCCATAGAAAGATAGAGAGCGAGAGAAAGATATAGAGGGAAAGATAAATAAAGGGGCTGAGGGCTTGTACCCTGGGTTAATGAGGAGCTGGCAAAAAGTTCAGGACCATTAGTAACACACACACACTAGTATTATCCTGCTCCAGACCCCTAGACACCTAGATTTTTCACATCCTTTTCAATGTTGAGCTGTGCTGTAAGTAGAAGAACCAACCCTCTTTTGTTCCTCTGCTCCTCTCTCAGCTACACAAAAACAGGGAGGAAGGACTGCCTGCCTACGCCACCAAAGACAACGTCAGCCACGCCGGTGAGTTTCCTACAGCAAACCTGTGTTTCCTTCTAGTGTTTAATTTCTACTGTGTTTTTCCAACACGTAAGTGCATGTGTCTTACTAGTGAGTGTGTGTTGGTCATCTGGCGGTAATGTTGGCTTGACGTCCCATTGCTTCTCCTCGCCAATGCTCCTCTCAGAGAGGCAATGTTGTCTGTAGTTCCACAGTTACCCCCCTTCACGACTCCAGATGAGGTGGAGTAATGGTGCCTGCTCTGTTTGTCCCTCTCCTCCCTCCGTCTGTCTTCTAGATGACAACAAAGAACAGAGCAACTTCTTCCTGTCAGAGAGTGAAGCCTCAGGACCGGAGTACTGGAGGGAGACTCCAGGTAAACACGTACACACACATACACAGGTGTAGGTTTGGTTGGAACTTTTTTTCACCCAATATCATTATTTTGGGGGGAGATGTTTCGACAGTGTCTTGACTTTGGTACAGACGTTAAAAAGCCACTTCACCAAGCCTTACATCTTCCTCTGAAGGGACTGGTAGTCAGCTGTCCCAGACCGGCAGTTTAGGGATTAATATAACTGCACAAACAGATGAAACACGAGATAACACAGGCTACCTCAAAAAATGGAGCAGCGCCTCGTAATGTTCAGGAAGTATTCTAGTGGGAGCCATCACAGTTCAACAGACTATCGTCTCCACGGAGACGAGGTGGCAGCCTCCATCCTCACATTATCGCAGGGATATAATTGCCTTTTTCTCTGCCAAGCCCTCCATCCCTGAGATCAGAGCTTTTCTATCTGTCAGGGAGACATTCCCAGTGTTTTATGACATCTATGCCAACATTTATATTATCTATCCCATAATGATCTCCTCACATAATGTATAATGTATTTCAAAAAATTACACGAAACAAATTAAATGAAACCACCTTTGCCTGATTGCGCCATGTCTCCCAGGGCTGCAAGCGGACGTGATTAGGAGCTCTGATTCCACCGCGGCCGAGGCGCTGCCTTAAAGAGACTTCTGTTTCTTGGGAGAAAAATAATCTAATTTTCCATTTATGTAATGCAAACTGCCTTGGCTTTGACTATTCACGGTTAATTGACTGTCAAACGAGGTTGTTATCCTCAGGCACTGTCTGCAAATGTGCTTGTCAAATGAGACAGAGAGAGTAGAGCAGCAGGCTGAATGAGACCAGCACTGGGAGGCTTAAGGAGGGAGGACAGGAGCGAGGCGGGAGAGAGAGAGAGGCGAAAGAGAATGAAGATTATACACACACAAAATGGACCAGATCGCTTCATTTAAGGCATTCGATTTGCCTCATTGTCACAGCTCATACTTTGCGCACACACACACACGTGCTTCCAAACACACACAGGCTCACACACAGACACGTACATTTCCAGGTTTGTAAATTCATGGGAGAAGGCTTGGTGTGATGAGAAAACTGTGGATATTAGGGAGGCAGTGGGGTGTTGGAGGGAATATGATTAGTGTGGTTTAGAAGGCCCAGGGCACGGACGCACAATCAGGCCTAACGGCAGCCTATAGACTTCAGGCAGCATTCATACAAATCTGTATGATGATGAGAATACTGTTTGGTATGAATGTTGGCTACTAAATCCTCTGTAAGGCCCACAATTTGTTGGCCATGGTTTTGTGTTGCCTAAAATTCAGGTTTTACATATTGAGAAGTGAAAATTACAGTTTTCTATTCCAATTAAAAAGACAATTGTTATTGCTGAATCTAATGCAATAACTACAAGTGTGTAAAGTTAATCCTTGATTAATTCCTGTGTGAGAAAACAAGATTTTTAGTAGGCTGGAAACATGTACTGAGACTGACATCTAGAGGATGAGGGGAGTACTTGTACCCTATCACTCACGGTTTAACAAGTTTTGCCTTCAAAAATGGTTTTGAGCTTCACCTAGATGATTGTAACAATCGTTTAGTAAATCTTATTATAATACAACTATTACAAATTATCATAATCAAAATGCCTTGTGTATTTTATGTTAGGTGACCAAACGCAAGAAACACCATCCCCTGTGTCACTGAAGAAGGATGTCGAGAACATGGAGAAAGGTGCAAACAGTAAATTATTATTTTTTAATTAAAGTAAAGTTATTGTGTTCTAATGATATTGGGTCTTGATGTGTGTTCTTGTAGATTTATTGTAACTAATGTTCTAGTGTTGTCTTATCTGTTCCACAGAGGAGCTGCAGAAGGTTCTGCTGGAACAGATAGACCTGCGGAGACGACTAGAACAGGAATTCCACGCTCTGAAAGGCAACTCACCCTTCCCTGTGTTCCGTAAGTCTTCTCACCTCTCTTCTCACCTCTCCACTCTTCCTGCTTTCTCCTCACCATTCCTCGTTCTCTACTCTTCTTTTTCCTCATTTATCATTGACTCCTCTGTTTGTTCGTTTGGAATTCTTGAGTTTCATTATAATCAATGATCATTTCGATTGGGTTCTTTTCCAGATAACTTCCAGGACCAGATGAAGAGAGAACTGGCCTACAGAGAGGAGATGGTGCAGCAACTACAAATGGTAAGATCCCTGCAGACATCCTCTAGATTACCTCACACACACACACACACACACACTAATACAAACACCCACAAGCACACACACACACACACACAGTATATGAAAGCATCTAATGTTTCTGTTTTGCCTCATTCTCAGATTCCCTATGCGAACATGATACGAAAAGAAAAAATAGGGACACATCTCAACAAAAGCTAAGTGGTGAGTATACAGTGTAGTATATTGTGTGGCAGTGTTTATGTAGTGATATATATATATATATATATATATATATATATATATATATATATATATATATATATATATATATACAGGTGCAGAATAGAGGTGGACCAGGACTCTGAAGGGTTTGTGTGTTTCTCCCCCCCCAGGTCTCATCACAGAGTTTCTGTGAACCTGTGCAGCCTGGAAGAAAAAGTACAGAACGCACAGCACTGCTCGAACCATCTGACACAGTTCTGCTTCAAAGATCGGACACTTTTTGTACTTCTACAACAAACATGACCTCGTCTCCCCAGAGAGAGACCGACGGAGCCAGTGACGTATGGACCTGCCTACACCCCTGCTCTCCTCAGCTCCTACTGGACCAAAAACGAGACAGTGTTAGAGACTCGATGGCTGTGTGTCTAAACGTTAACTGTCCTAGACCCCCTCCACCCCCGTCCCCCCGCCCTGGACCAACACAGACACACACCTTGGCCGTCTGATGTCTCTCCTACATGATACATGATAATGATGATAATGATGTTTCTGTACAGTGATGCCCCCACCCCCTCCCCTGTGTGTGTGTGTGTGTGTGTGTGTGCGTGTGTGTGTGTGTGCGTGTATTTGTCTCAGTCTGACTGAACCAGCCTCCTGGTTGTAGTCTCACAATATGTACCGAATGTATATAAGAAAACGATGCGTTGAATTTATGTTTCAGAGCGTTGAAGCTCAAGCTCTTATGTCTCCCTGTTTAGAGGATGTAAATTGAGAAATTAACATGAAACACAAAATCAATAATGCTATTATTACAAAAAGGTTAATGCAAATGTATTGAAATATGTTCTTGTAGTTTCTCTACTATTTATGTGGATAAATAAAAAAGTCTATATAATATTTGAACGCATGTGCTTCGTTACTTATAATAAAACGCAGTCAGGGAATAATGGACCTGAAACAGGCCCCACAATTGTGTCATCTATGGTCTGAAAAAATAAATCATAAAAATGCAATAAAACTTGGGGCGCACAAAATTGTCGTCACCAGATACTCCAGTTGTCAGAGCTTCTGAAGGAGGAGAAACAAAGTTGCCAGCATGGCGTTCACACTCTATACTCTCATCCAAACGGCTATTCTCTGTGTCAATGCTGTTGCAGTGTTACATGAAGAAAGGTTCCTTAGCAAAAGTAAGCGAGTTTTAAAACGTGAGAATTGTGTTAGATGGCAAGGTGTTTTGTTTGCATTTGCCATCAAAGCCGTAGATAGATAGTTTAGCTGACAGAATGCATCCTTGTTTGCTGCTAGCTAGAGATGTGTCTGGATAGAGCTTTTCTTGGCTGTAAGGAAATAAAGATAGCCTGGGCTAACAGTTCTCCTGCAGATTTCCTTAAAATACATTGAATTAAGAACTCGGAAACCCTACGTTGCATGTAAGTTAGCAAGGTTTAAATGTGCCACGTCCTAGACATAGCCAGTCTTGTTGTTAGACCTAACTGATCCTTCTCTGTCATCAGTTGGCTGGAGTGCGCAACATGGCACCGGAGGGTTTGGTGATGACCCATCGATAAACGCTCAACTTCTGACCCTGATTCGTTCTGTCAAAACTGTTATGAGAGGTAAATTCGTCAACGTCAAGGTTTTCACTTCCTACGGCAAACTCTTCTGCAAAGCAGACAGGTTATTCTAAATGTTCTGTGTCTGATTTCAGTGCCGCTGATTTTAGTGAATTCAGTCTGCATCGTTCTTCTGCTGCTGTTCGGCTGATCCTTCGAGCCATGGACTCGGACACCTTCCTAAAGCCGAAATCCAAGCCACTCTGAAATAACTGATCCAGTTTTTGACAGAACTAACCGAGACTGAGGAGAAAACAGTGATGGAGATAGGAGGACGATCAGTAGGCTACTGATCATGATTAACAATGCCAATGCAACATAAGGATTACGCTACATGTGAAAGACTAAAGCACACACATTTTTTAAGCGTTTTGTATTTGTAGGATGTTTAACTAGGCTCCATATTAAATGAATAGGACAAGTAGCCTATATGCTCTGTTAAACTGGTCTGAATATTCTGATAGGCTACCTCCAGGAGGAGGCTAACATGACATAAGGTTTTGGGAAAGTGAAACGTGTATTAGTAGGTATAAGCATTGGCAACTCAATGTTTTATACTTGTTTGTATGTAATAAACACGTATGTGCTGAAAGGACGCTTTAATTCACGATCCTTGCTACATTTCATACAATGCTTGTCTGAAACAGTTCATAATCTGGACAAGAACCTAAACAAGAATGTAGCCTATGTTCTGGCAACATGCAGTAGGCCTACATGACAGGGTTTGGGAAAGTGAAGTATGTATTAAGCAACATTGGCTACTAGCTGTTTTTAAACGTGAACATATAACGTTTATAAACAATAAACGTTTGTAGGCCTATGCAGTAAACACGTCTGTGAACTGAAAGGACCAGCGCTTTAATTCCTTCATGATCAACATCATATACTATATGTTTGTCTGAAACAAACTTGTCTATATTTATTTCAACCAGGGGATCCGTGGCACAGACAAACAACCCCTTATAATCTCCATTGGTGCTCGTATTAGAGGCAGTGTTTGCCAGTGGTCCTGGGAAAACGTTTTTATTAACGGTAGTTTGGACCTAAATACACGAAGTAAGGGATATTTTTTGACAGAATTAATACCATATGTTTATCGGTGGGATTAATGGTAAAAAAAGCCGTTTTATCTTAGATTAGCGTGACTTAATCTTAGCTCAAGATAGTGTGACTTTAAGTGATGATGGGGCATTAGGGAGACTTCACACGAGGAGATAGATGGAATGTCCTTCCCTGATCAGTTGGGGCACTTCACACGACGGGAGAGGGGCTTACAGTGGACAATAGTTTGGTAACAAGTGTAAATGATTTTCATTTAATACTGTTGGCTAGGGGTTAGGAATGTGTGAGTATGTGTATCACAGCAAAACATCAGAGAATAATATTAAGCAATAGCCACTGTTATTTTGATGCAGAATTAGTGACTGAAAGAGGCTTTGGGTGTGGATTGGCAACATGCGAAAGAGGTTTTTTAGCTTTAATAATACTTTCTGCTATATTAAATCGATTAATGCAAAAATACATGCAAATATGATCCATCTGTGAGTTGTTATTGAGATAGGCTACATATGTTTTTCTTTTAATGAATGATTATTCTGTAAATCGTCTTAAATGATTAATAGGCCCTATAGGCCTTTTGGACGAATAATGGGGCGTGTGCGTGGGTACGTATGAATTTGTGTTCGTGTGTCACTTTCACTAAGTGACTGTAGTAGTACATATTTTCGCGAGTAGGAAACCATTGTTTCATTTAACATTCAAAGCAATTTCACAATTCACGATTAGACGATAAGAAAACTAATAGGCATATCTACAGACAGCTTTCCCAGAAGACCCTAAACACAACAAACACAAAGCCCCAGAAGAGGTAGCTAGCAATAGCTCATTCAAATAGTTTTACTCGGTTAGCAAGTAAATGTTCCTGGCACTTCTTGAATACTGCATACATTCGTCGACATATAGCTATTGTCTGTTATTTATCAGTAGCTTGCTAGCACTGCCTGACACACTTTGCTGCAATTGATTTTGAAATGTTTGTAGCACTAATACTGGCTCTCCTTACCTAAATTTGGGGTTAGGTTTTACAAGTAGCATAGGAACGTCAGACCCTCATTTCTAGACGGTTAGTAGGCTATTAAGTTTTAAGTCTGGTTAACGTTGGTTCATCAAGCTTACGACTACAAACTAACTTCACATGTCCTGTCGGGTTTATGCTACAAGCTAACGTTATACTTAAAGCTAGCGTTAGCTAGCTACAAGCTTTGACTTTCAAAAGACAGTCCGATTTTCTAGTTCAATGTGTTCATGGCGATGTGTTCAGTATTTTTCTTCTATGTCCTGGCCTATTCGGTCATATACTCTGATCCGGGCTCCGATCAATCCAGACTGATACAATCTATGCCACATAACACTCCCAGTTGGCAACACTTTAACTAAAATGTCAAAATCTCTCCAATAATGTCACGTACAGATCATGAACCCGATTTAGTGTTCAGTCGGTTGAATAAGGGTTCACAGTGCTGAGCTCAGTATTAATTGTCCCAGATTTATAACTACATGACAGAATCCAGCATTCATAAGTAAAAGAGCTCCGGGTATTGTAGCGTCACGCAGGGCATCGTACCAGAGATACCGCTCACCACAAATAATCCTATTCCATCTCATGTGAATTATGATAAAGAAAGTGAATTATGATTATCAAAATAAAGTAATATTTACTGTGTACTGTCAGCAGGCCTGAAACTGCACTCAGAGCAATGAATAGCTGCCATTATCAGAGCGATCAGTGCCTGGTCTTTGCTATAGTGTGTGGCTGGTGTAGAGGTAGTCTATGTGGAATGCCCGTGGCTGGGGTTTTATATTCCAATTCTGACTTTAGGAAAGTGCTGCCATGGCAAGCAGACGGGCGTTAAAGGCGGTGCTAATTGACCTAAGCGGAACACTCCATGTAGAGGACTGTGCTGTTCCCGGGGCCCAGGAAGCCCTCCGCAGGTGACCTGGTCCTCTCCTGACAAACACCCAGTTCCTCCCTATAACTTAGGCCCTATCACTTAGCCTCTATCCTCCCTACCACATATCCTAGCCCTGACTTCCTCTAACAGAGGCTGAAGCTGTCGTCTTCCTCTTCGGCTCAGCAGGTTACGTCAGTCCTCAGTGGCCGTGAAGTTTGTGACCAACACCACCAAGGAGTGTAGGCGGAGCCTCTTGGAGCGGCTGCAGCGGCTAAACTTTGACCTGGAGGAGCGGGAGATCTTCACCTCGCTGAGCGCGGCACGTGGCCTGCTGGAGCAGAGGAGAGAGCGCCCCCTGCTGCTCGTGGAGGACAGCGCTCTGGAGGACTTCTCAGGCGAGGGCTGGGACTGGGAGAGGAGGGCGGCAGTGTGTGTCTTAGTGTGTGTGTGCTAGGATCCAATGGATAACAGACAAGGTGTATATTGTAGGTCTGGACACGTCCGAGCCCAACGCTGTGGTGATAGGACTAGCACCCGAGCACTTCAACTACCAGACACTGAACAAGGCCTTCAGGTAACTAACCATGTAGCTTACCTCACCTGATTGAGTATCACAATGTTTTCTTTTTCCTTTTTCCTCCCTCCGTCTTTGTCCATCCACCTCTTGCTTACTCTCTCGTCTTCCCTCCCTCCTCTCTTAGGCTGGTTCTGGAGGGCGCCTCCCTCATAGCCATTCACAAGGCCCGGTACTACCGCCGGCAGGACGGGCTGGCGCTAGGGCCCGGTCCGTTTGTGGCGGGACTAGAGTACGCCACGGAGCGGCAGGCGGAGGTGGTGGGCAAACCTGAGCAGAGCTTCTTCCTGGAGGCTCTCCGAGAGCTGGGCTGCAGCCCTGAGGACGCCATCATGATAGGAGACGTGAGTGGTCTGCTCACGCCTGGGGCCCCGTCTGAAGACCCTAGAAATGTGCACTCCTCCCTCCCTCCCTTCCTGGGAGTAACACTGTGCCCGACCCTATAGAGGTCCAGTCACTGCACAGTTGGTCACTTCCTGTTTTTCTGCCTCTATAGGACGCACGGGACGATGTTGGCGGTGCCCAGAAGGCAGGCATGATGGGAATCCTAGTTAAAACTGGTGAGGGACTCTATATTCTGTGTGTTTGTGCCATGTCCTGTGACATACACAATGTGTGACTATGAACTGTGTCTCCTCCTGCAGGTAAATACAGGGAGGGTGATGAGAAGAAGATCTCCCCTCCTCCATATCTGACCTGTGATGACTTTGTCCAGGCTGTAGACCACATCCTTCATCACCTGGTCTAGATGGCCAGCTCACTATCATCTTGTATCATCTAAGCTTCTAACTTTACCTCCCTTTCAACTGCTTCCGTCCTGCATCTGTCCTGCTTTGAACAAGCCCACCCTCTAGAATACCAGCTACCGTCAACTCCAGAACAGCTCTCCTCAGAACCAGGTCAGTTCCACCTCCAGAACAGTCCTTCTCCAGTCAGCTAACCTCCACTTCCAGGACACCCCTCCTCCGGCCAGCGGAACAGTGCAACATCTCATATAACCTTCGTCCCAGGGCAGCCAGCCTGATGACTAGCTGCCAGCTGGTTCTGTTTGTGTGTTTGTCATGAGAAATGCATAACGTCTCAAACTAGAATATTGCATCATGAACATTTTATTTTTGCGTCTTAATAAAATGACAAAACTGAGTGTTGCTCATTGTGATGTTGTTGAGCATTGCAATATAACTGCGAACACCTTCAGTTTTATTATAAATATATATACACAGAACATGAGTATATACAAGGGAGAACTCCCAGAGGAACCAGGTTAGGATGCGTGTGTGTTCTGTACATGTGTATGTGTTCTTTATACATGTGTGTTTGTGTTCTGGACGCCTGTGTGTGTGTTCTGGACGCCTGTGTGTGTTGTGGACGCGTGTGTTTTCTTAGACAGACTCGTACTCTGTCTCCCAGGCGCTGTACCTGTCAGTCAGGCTGCGGGCTGAGGGCTTAGAGTGAGTGATAACCTCCAGGAAGTCTTCCGTTGTCACGGTTTCCAACTCGATCACAGGCATGTCTGACTTCCCTGAGAGAACAGAGAACAGTCAGATAAGGCCCATCTCCCTGCCTGTCTCCCTGCCCATCTCCCTGTCTCCCTGCCCGTCTTACCCTCCTGGTGGGACTCCAGAGCATCAAAGATCTTGCGTACCGGCCTCATAGCTGCCTCTTTACACACCAGCCGAATGTCTGAACCTGAGTAGCCCTCTGTCTCCTGGAACGTAAACAGGAAGGATCCTTCAACACAGATAGGAAATACCACTGCTCGACTGGAAAGGAAACACATACGTCCTTACTTCCAGGGATGGACCATTACATCCGAGATCCTCGTCTGGGATGTAGAACCAAACGGTCACTCATACCTGTGCCAGTGTCTCATAGGCCAGATCCGTACGTAGCTCCACCCCTCCTGTGCAGCTGACTGCCGGCAACCAATGAGAGATCATGGCCTGGCGGGCTGGACAGGAGGGAAGACCAACCAGAATCCTCTTCTCTAACCTTCGCAGCATGGCATGATCTAGCTCCCTGAGAGAGAGGGAGGGAGAAGGACAGAGGAAAGGAAAGAGACGTAAGAGAGAGAATGAGGGAGGAAGGAGGTAGAAGAAGCGTGGGTTCTCACCAGGGCAGGTTGGATGCGGCCAGAACAAACACCAGGTCATCAGAACGAGCCAGACCGTCCATCTGGACCAGAAGCTCTGTTTTCATCCTCCTACTGCCCTCATGCTCTCCTCTAGGAGACAGGACACAAGGACACAGGATACAGGAATTAAGGAAGGGGGGGAGAGTAGGGAAGAACAAAGTTTGGTTCATGTCCTATACCCCTCAAAACTCCCCCAGCCTCCGCTCCGCATCCCCCCATATCACCTCCCCGTCTCACCCCTGTCCAGTCCTCTGGCCCATAACTGACTCCAGCTCATCAAGGAAGATGGTGGAGGGGGCGTGGTAACGAGCCAGCTCAAACAGCACCTGCATGAGCACACGACAGTGTTTGTGTGTTTGTGTGTGTGTATCCTAAACGTGGGCACAGTGCGGTCAGACGAGACCCTCACCCTGACCAGCTTCTCGGAGTCTCCTCTCCACTTGCTGACGATGCTGGAGGCGGAGATGTTGAAGAAGGTGGTGTTACACTCGGTAGCTACAGCCTTGGCCAGCAGAGTCTTCCCTGTACCTAAAGAGGAGGGAGGAGAGGGAGAGGAGAGGTGAGGTGAAGAACAGAAGAAGGAACGGAGGTGAAGAGGAGGAAGAGGGTGGAGGGAGGAGAAGGAAGGGGAGTGTGTCTCACCTGGTGGACCGAAAAGCAGCAGACCTTTCCATGGAGACAGGATCCCTGTAAACAACTGAGGATACTGAGGAGAGGAGAAAGGACAAGGAGGAAATGAGTGGAGGAAAGAAGGAGGAGAGGATTAAACACACAGTCACATCCTAGAAATCAAATAGTGATGATCCATGTTCTAGAGTGTGGTGTTCCTCTATGCATCTGTGTGTGTGTGTGTGTGTGTGTGTGTGTGTGTGTGTGTGTGTGTGTGTGTCAAGATGCGGCCCCATATTTGTCGTCATCACTGTGATGGAGGGTGTGTATTAGTTGGTGATTGGCTGGTATTCAAGTATGGATTAAGTGTCAGGTTAAGAAATGTCCCTGGCCTGGGCCTGGGTCCAGGGCGGTAGGTGAAATACCAGAGCAGGTGGAGATGGGCTACCTTAATAGGGTAGACGACAGCCTCTTTGACTAATCGCTTGGCGGCCTGCAAGCCAATGATGTCATCCCAGTGCACGTTGGGGTTGTTTAAATAGATGTCCTTCAGGAGGGCGGAGAGAGATGGAGACATATTAGCACAGTAGGCAGGCAGGAAGGCAGACATTCACACACAAACACACTCATACACACACTCATACAGCTTGAAGACACCATAGAGGACATTGATCCGACTACAGAGGTTCTCTGCTGCCCTCTAGTGGTAGAATTGCAGCTATGGAGCAGCACGGGTTGTGTTCTGTGGTCCAATCACATGGGGATGGTCAGCAGCTTCCTCCTGTCTCACCCTACTGATGATGGCAGCCAGCTCCTTCATTTCACTGTTCATCCCACTGAGCGCACTGATGGGCTTCAGCAGACGCTCCTGCGAAGGAGGGAGACGGAGGGAGGGAGGGGGGGAGAGAATGAGTGGCAAAGAGATTGAAAGAGAGAGAGACTTACAGTGAGAACAATATAGAACGGCTTGGGGGTGGGGGGCGCAGGGGTAGTTGCCATGGTGACAGGGACAGATACCCTGGAGATGGGGTGGTTACCAAGGACACCGGGGTAGTTACCATGGGGTCCGGGGGGCAGGACAGGGGAGCCACGTCGGTCGCTGCTCCTTTAAGAGCGTCCTGAATCAGACCTCTGTAGTCGATCAGCTGAGCCTGAGACGGGACACACAGCACAGCGGACTTCACCACTGTCCCAGCCTCTGTGGACCTGTGTGGGTGTGAGTGAGTGAGTGGGTGTGTGAGTGTGTGTGTGTCAGCCACCTTCCGTGGCAGAGGCCCCTCCCCTGCTCCATTGCGGGGGATGGAGGAGACGTTGAGGCCGAAGTGGCAAGACTCTGGAGGAGAGTAGTGACCGTTCCCCTACACATGCACACACACACGCACACACACACGCCAGGAGTCACACTTTCATCACATAGTTTACTGGAGCCGCTAGAAACATGGAGAACACCGCTGGTCTAGAACACCTAGTTGTTTGGTTATTCAACGTCTTCATTTGTTAGAAGAGTAGTAGAACATACGCTAGAGGGTTTACTGGTCTCCTTGGCAACCATCTTTGACTCTGCCTTCTTAACCCCAGACTGGGGTCTTCTGGAGGAGCCTATCCTGGGGAGAGGTGGGACCACAGTACAGGGGGTTCTGACAGACGGAGAGAGAAACATTTAGAAGGAGTCAATGGTGGTGGGGTGGAGGGATGCAGGATGGGGGTGGAGGGGTGGTGGGATGCAGGATGGGGGTGGAGGGGTGGTGGGATGCAGGATGGGGGTGGTGGGGTGGTGGGGTGGTGGGATGCAGGATGGGGGTGGAGGGGTGGTGGGATGCAGGATGGGGGTGGAGGGGTGGTGGGATGCAGGATGGGGGTGGAGGGGTGGTGGGATGCAGGATGGGGGTGGAGGGGTGGTGGGATGCAGGATGGGGGTGGAGGGGTGGTGGGATGCAGGATGGGGGTGGAGGGACGGAGGTATAGAAGGTGGTACAGGTGTGATAACTCACCGCTTTTTGCCACAGCTTCTGGGCTGCCGGCTTTCAACTGCACAGAGGGAAACAGCCAGGGTTAGAACATTACCACTAGCTTACCACTATGCCTGTGTGTGTGTGTGTGTGTGTGTGTGTGTGTGTGTCTCCACCTGGCTCAAGGACTTTCTTGGTGATTTTAGGGTGCTTCTGGAACTTGATGTAGTAGTAGCTCTCATACTCCATGAGAACCGTCTCCAGGTCCACGTTGTCACAAACCTCAAACCTCCGCAGGCCCACGCTAGTCTCCTGATCCAGAGTACGGGCAGCATCCATGTACCTGACACACACACACACACAGTGGTCATACCAATTTCTGTATCTCTATTATACACACACAACCACACACACACCTCCAGTAGATATCAATCGTTACCATCTTACCCCTGCTCTGTGAGATGGTGATAGATCAGTATTAGTATATTTCTTCGCCTGGTCTCTGTTCTCAGCTCATCCTAGTGAAAGAGAAGTTCTTTCATTAATGAAAGAAAACCCTCCACTAGATGGCGCCGTATATGTTCCAAACATTCCTTGGCTCTGCTGTGACAAATCGCCTAGGTAACCGGTGGACGCTCATTGACTCCACACTCAGTGCACCTAGTTAGCTACAAAAGTGTTAGCTAGCTAGCTTGCTATTTAGCTAATCGCAGTCGACATGCGTAACTCACATTACATGCAGGGCATTACCCTTCGCATTTGTTGTAATAGCTAAGCCATTCACAAAGCTTTATTAGTTCGCCGCTATTGAAAGATAGGTAGCTCGCTAGTTTATCCCTCCACTTACAGTTGTCATTAATATTGCACCCTCGTTTGCGGCCGACACACATTTAGAGTCTAGACACAACAAAAACAGTGTCGCTAATCAAGCTAGCAATAATAATGAGTTCACTTCGTCTGACTACATCAAGCAAAAGGCGATGTTCCACTCACCGCCTCTCTAGCTTGATTTGCGGTTTTGATTGCTTGATATGAGAGCTCCATCGTCCTGTGTGAGGATTGCAGTATGCCTCTGCTGCGAGATCTACGGCAAAAGTAACTTCTAATGCTAGACTAGCAGGGCTGCAGCACGCCACACGTTGCCGAACTCAACTCTGACTAACAAGATCCATCACATCTCGTCCGGTTATAAACCATAAGAATTTAATTCAATTTAAATCGCATTCTATATAAATTAAATAGGTACACTTTCATAAACAAACAAAAATACTTTATTCTTTAATACACACATTATTAACAATTAGTGACGCCTAAAATAACACAACGGCCACATTTCATACCTCAACATTTATTGGTACGGTATTTTTATTCAGTTCAGTATCAATTTACAATCAAGTAAAAAGTGAATTAGTGTTTACCACCTTCATTTGACATGGGACTATGGTTCGTCATCGTGGACAGGACAAACAAACGATAACAGGACCCTATCAGACACTCCTAAACAGTGTCCAAAACTAACAACATCCAGGCATTTCACTAAACAATGGACTGGAGCAGATAGGAGGGCAGGTTGGTTGACTGCATATAACACATTTCAGCATTTTTTCTTCCAGACAGGTGATTCCCATCTTGTTCACTTATCCCTCCACAGTTCTGAGGGTGACTGAGTATTAAAACACAACACATCCTCAGCATGGATCTGGCTCATGGAACATGTCCCAGAGGTATTACCCCCCAGTCCCCCTCCAACCTCCCCGCCCTCAGAGAACCCCCGTCTCAGTGAGCAGGGTGCTGGCCTCCAGCAGGAGGCCCTTGGCGTACACCCGCACCGTGTAGAATAGTGTGAGGAAGTCCTGGGTGCTGAAGAGGGTGTCAGCCAGGGCAAAGCCCAGCGTGGAGGGGATGAAGCCACGGCCGTACTCTACCATCCAGGTGCCCGCGCTCCACTGCACTGACGTGGCCTCGCCAACGCTGTGGACAATCGTGTCACCTGGAGAGAGAGAAATAAGAGTGTTGTTATCTGAAGAACTATTCACACATTTCAACAGTGTTGGGGAGGTCTTGTGTGACAAGAGGTGAGAAGTAGTCAGTGGATCCTACCAGGGTAGTAGATCTCACTCTTGGTAGATCCCTCCTTCCACTGGCGGAACGTTCCGGAGATGATGGTGTCTGAGATCTCTGCCCAGTAGCGCCCTGGGGAGGGAGAGGGCACACACACACAAACGGGTTGGTCTAGTTGTGTGGTTCTTGGCTGAGGCCAAGAGAATGATGGCCGGGCAGGGACGGTCCCAAAGTATTTCCTATTTACTGTCTCTACCTGAGTGCCCTCCTGTGTCTACTGCCGTGCCAAAAAGCAGCACGTACTCCGTCAGAGAGGCGTGCAGTAGACACATGGAGCCCATCCATCCCCCAGCGTTCACAAACACCCACTGGAGGTCCTCGTCTGGCAGGATGTGACCCGGGTACTTCCTCCTCAGCTCCACAACCACCTTGGAGAAAGCCTGGTCGTGGTCCTGACCTGGAGGAGGGGGAAGAGAGAAACCGGTGGAGGCAGGGAGACATGCTTTCTTATCATTCAACTAGCTTACTACGGTATATGGCTAGCTAGATAGTATGATAAGGATTTGCTATCCAGTTTGTGTCTGTCACAACTGGGGCTTAGGCCTACGTTAACCTGAAAACATACACTTTTTTTTACTTACCTGCATACTGTTTGGCCAATTTGGCAACATCTTCCTGAGTGAAAACGTACTGTTTTGTGTCCATCCAGTGCCGCAGGAATAACACTATCAAAACCGACACTCCCGTAAGCACTATGAGTTTCAAAATTACATTGATCAAAGACATTGTTTGTAGTTATCTTGATCAGCCCCCACGCACTGACAAGCTAACATTAAGACGAGGAGAGACGACAGGTAAACACGCGATCTAAACGGAGTAGGCGTGATACATATAACCTCAATTCCTTCCTGGTCCGACGGAGCATGTACAAAAGTGATGTAGCCAATCAGAGTGAGCGTTAATCCGCGCGTATCCAATTGGATTCGCGCAAAACTAAGCGAAACATCGGGTACGCTTGATATTTCTACCGTGTGGATCGGGATGTATGTGGGACGTACCGTATTTATTCTGGTTTTAGAAGGCTCTTTTTCACACTTATTGCTGACTAATCTAATTAATAAAATGATAATATAAATGTTAGCTGTAAATATCGCCAACAGCTTTTAGCACTGTGTTTTTTTATATCTCAAACACTATTGCGTATACTAAATACGCCAAACTAGGTAGACTTCCAACTCTGGAAGTCTGGAACTCATATCCATCGAACGGAACAATCACGCGCCTGCCAATCCATATAGCCTGACAGTTCGTCACTATGAACAGCAAAGGCGACAGCTTCGACCCCAAAGGTACAGTGGATACAATTCTGAGTAGTTATGCAGTAGGCGATGTTATCGTCGGTATTCACTCGTTGGTTAGCATGACCGAGAACCACAGTGGCCTACAGTGAACAGGACATAAGAACACTTTAAAAGCACACATTATTACATATTTCTGCACAAGGAGTTCCACGTGATTTAGTTCCTGTTTGTCTGTGCGGATACTTAAAGCAAATGGATGAGCATGCCTCTGTTCTATGGCATGGTTGCATATTTGTAGATCAGTCATGATGCAAGTTACCAGTTGTGTTATTTAAAGTTTCGTGTATGTTTATTTTTTATGTTTTATCAAGTAAACGGTAAACAGGTCAGCAGTTAATGCAGTAGTTATGTGAGAGTGATGTGTATCTGTGTGTATATATATATATATATATATATATATATATATATATATATATATATATATATATATATATATATATATATATATATATATATGTATATATATGTGTGTATGTATGTGTGTCATCAGAACACCAGCACCTAAGGTACAACCCTCTGAAGGGCAGCTGGGTCCTTGTGTCCGCTCACCGTATGAAGCGTCCCTGGCAGGGGCAGGTGGAGAAGCCCCCCCAGGAGAACGTGCCCCGCCATGACCCCAGCAACCCCCTCTGCCCCCGCAGTATCCGTGCCAGTGGGCAGGTGAGGAGTGACAAAACAAGGTCTCCTTCATGGCAATCACTGTTATTTACTGTTGTCCAAAAGCTTGGTAGCCATAGTTCGTCATGGCTGTTAGTCATGTCTGTCATGACCGCATGGCTATTGGGTATGTCTGTGCAGGTGAACCCAGACTATGACAGCACCTTTGAGTTTGAAAATGACTTCCCTGCCTTGCAGCCCGATGCACCTGACCCAGGTGAGAGGATGTAAGGATAAAGCAAGGGAGATGGAAAGAGTTTAGTTTTGAAACACCTTGTATTAGTCCCTTTTGGGTTGGTTGGATATGACCGAGTGGTCCATAACACATCAACATGACCCAGAGAGCACAGCAATACATCCATAACAAACACAAAACCCAAGTGTGCAATAATGCTATTGCAATTTAAATTCTCCCCATCTCTCCCTCTGACTCTCTCTCACTCTCGCTCTCTTAGGTCCAGTCCAGCATCCCCTGTTCCAGTCTAGGGCAGCGAGAGGAGTCTGGTGAGAATAATCAGAAGGATCTACTGCACTCTTACACCTTTACGTTATCCGCCATGTAGTTCCACAATATAGCCACCAGATGATACTGTGAGCAAGGACATCAATATTTTCTGTCAGAACCTCTGCCACACAGACACTTCCTCGATGTTGACATTCATGCGCTAGTCCATTGGGGTATTCCAAACATTTGACAGGGCTATACTTGAGGGTGTGGTGTTTTGGACTTGATCACAGTTCAACAAAATATTCAGCATTCAAGCATCCTCCCTGTAGCATCCTTTTGTTGTTATGTTTGTTTACAATTTCAAGTTATCTTCGCTGTTCCTTTAATACATGTCTATGGTGTTTGTATAAAGAAGGGTTATTGTATAGTCTTGTTGTATAACTCTGTGACTTAACAAGAAAAGGATGTGTAACACTGGTTTGCCAGGATTCATGTTTAGACAGCCAAACAGCCAGCCTATTTCACAGTGTGTGTGTGTGTGTGTGTGTACACAGCAAGGTGATGTGTTTCCATCCCTGGTCTGATGTCACTCTGCCACTCATGCAGCAGTCGGAGATTGTCAAGGTGATTGACAAGTGGGCGGAACTGGTGAAGGATCTGGGCTCCACCTACCCCTGGGTTCAGGTATGGGATTGGACTTCACGTTTGTCTTGTCGATCATGAAGACTTACAGCTGCACGACAGTAATACAAGTGTTTGGCTCTTAATGTGTTTTAGATATTTGAGAATAAAGGTGCCATGATGGGTTGTTCCAACCCCCACCCCCACTGTCAGGTAAGACACATACACACACACACACACACACACACAGGTCACTGGCTCTGTTCCACTTAGCCCCATCCTGCCAACCAGTAACAGCTCTGCTCTATAAGGTGTGTCGCCATGCTCTGGAGAATCTTCACTCAATTTATCCTTCCTTCTTCCCTGGCTGTCTGCAGTCCCTCCCTCCCTCCCTCCCTCCCTCCCTCCCTCCCTCCCTCCCTCCCTCCCTCCCTCCCTCCCTCCCTCCCTCCCTCCCTCCCTCCCTCCCTCCCTCCCTCCCTCCCTCCCTCCCTCCCTCCCTCCCTCCCTCCCTCCCTCCCTCCCTCCCTCCCTCCCTCCCTCCCTCCCTCCCTCCCTCCCTCCCTCCCTCCCTCCCTCCCTCTAGCCCTCCCCTCTCTCTGTCATCACTGATAGTCTGGTAGAGATTTTTTAAAAGGTCATAACTTTCATACTTTTGTGTTTGACCAAGTCTGCAGACGCCAATTAAAGAGTAAAGAGGGATGCCCTCCTTTCTTCTCCTCCCTCTCTCTCTCTCTCTCTCTCTCTCTCTCTCTCTCTCTCTCTCTCTCTCTCTCTCTCTCTCTCTCTTCTCTCTCTCTTTCTCTCTCTCTCTCTCTCTCTTTCTCTCTCTCTCTCTCTCTCTCTCTCTCTCTCTCTCTCTCTCTCTCTCTCTCTCTCTCTCTCTCTGACATTCTGTCTGACTTTCCTGTTGCTCTCGCTGCCTCTATTCCACCAGATTTAAAAGTTTGCCGATTCTCAGTGATGTGGTGTTTTGGAATTTGAAGCTACCAACAGGGGGCAGTAGGTGACTTCACCCAAGCCTCCCTATCTATCCCTCCATCTCCATCTCCACCGCTTTGGTTCCATGCTCTCATGATAGGACATCTATGTCTGTATTTAAAGTTCTGAATTATTTGTGTATCCTCTTGGTCTAATGTTCGGGTTGGCCTGGGTTGATCTGGAGTTTGAATCACATATAGGACTGATTAAGTTAGATGTGCCTGCTGAGGGACCCAGAACCCAGTCTCTACTGGTGGATTGATTCGGAGAAGAGCTGCTTATCAATACCCCCCGCAGGCTGGCGGGGGAGGTTCAAAGAGAGGAGTTGGGTGATCTAACGGAGCAAATATTAGCACGAGACGTTTTAGTTCACCCTTTTCTCATCCTCTTCCTATCATCTATCCTCCCCTGACTCTTGACTGGACTGTGCTGCCCTGTCTCCTGGTCTATAGAGACTGCTGCCCTGTCTCCTGGTCTATAGAGACTGCTGCCCTGTCTCCTGGTCTATAGAGACTGCTGCCCTGTCTCCTGGTCTATAGAGACTGCTGCCCTGTCTTCTGGTCTATAGAGACTGCTACCCTGTCTCCTGGTCTATAGAGACTGCTGCCCTGTCTCCTGGTCTATAGAGACTGCTGCCCTGTCTCCTGGTCTATAGAGACTGCTGCCCTGTCTTCTGGTCTATAGAGACTGCTGCCCTGTCTTCTGGTCTATAGAGACTGTGCTGCCCTGTCTCCTGGTCTATAGAGACTGTGCTGCCCTGTCTCCTGGTCTATAGAGACTGTGCTGCCCTGTCTCCTGGTCTATAGAGACTGTGCTGCCCTGTCTTCTGGTCTATAGAGACTGCGCTGCCCTGTCTCCTGGTCTATAGAGACTGTGCTGCCCTGTCTTCTGGTCTATAGAGACTGTGCTGCCCGGTCTTCATGTTTATAGCGACCGTGCTGCCTTGTCTCCTGGTCTATAGAGACTGTGCTGCCCTGTGTTCTGGTCTATAGAGACTGTGCTGCCCTGTGTTCTGGTCTATAGAGACTGTGCTGCCTTGTCTCCTGGTCTATAGAGACTGTGCTGCCCTGTCTCCTGGTCTATAGAGACTGTGCTGCCCTGTCTCCTGGTCTATAGAGACTACAGTGCCCTCTCCCCCTCTTTGTGGAGAGACTCTGTGGTGCCCTCTCTCCAGCTTGCTGCAGTCCCGCTCTGATTAATATTCCACCTCCCAAAATGGAAATGGTCCTTAAGGGCCCTCTCCGACATTGTTTCCCTGGCAACGGTGTCTCGGAGCATGTTTGGATAATAAGTACAAGACCACATGATCTTCCCCAGTCCCTAGACTTGCTCAGCCAGGTCACAGCAGGCCTACGTCTGGTTAGAACAGGGCACCACAGAGGACACAAGTAACAATGTATGTAGTATATTATGCGGTATGACAGTATCAGTACTCTAATATTAGACAGTATCAGTACTACAGTATTAGAGATTTTCAGCACTGCAGTGTTACATCGTATCAGTACTGCAGCATTAGACAGGAGCAGTATTAAAAAGGATCGATATTAGACGGCATCAGGTACAGACTGAATCAGTATTGCACAGTATCAGTATGTCTGTGGAAGCCAAGTCAGTGATAGATGACAGCCTCAGTGTGAACTCAGTTCCCAGGCTTGGCTACTGAATCCTTGTGTGTGTGTGTGTGTGTGTAGGGGAGTGGACCTTTTGAGAGTAGCTAATAAACAGAGAATGAGGGCCAAAATGACAAACTCCTCCAGGACTGAGTGCCCCTCCTGAGCAGGGTTGAGGGGAGTCAGGGGGAGTACCTGACATGCAGCATGCCTGGAGAGGACCGGGAGGTTTTACAGCATAACTGAGTGAGAGTGCTCACAAAAGAGTTGAAACAGAATTGAAAGATGGTTGTAAAGAATGGATGAAGGAATTGGGTTATGTGCCTGAAGGGACAGGACATAGAGAACGAGTGATATCCTGAAAGATTCTCTCTGTCGCGCTCGTCGTGTCTCTGTCTCTATTGCTTTCTGTCTGTCTATCTGTCTGTCTGTCCGTCTTTTCCCTCTCTTTCCATCCCTCTCTTTCCATCCCTTCTCTTTCTCGACTTCTCTCTGTCTGTTTGTCTGTTTCTCTCCATGTCTCTCTCTCCCTGCATCTCTTCTGGACCTTGTTCTCATTTGTCAGGAGCCACGGGGGAAGGATCTTCTCAAGGTCTATCGTGTATTTCTTTTTGCTCGAGTAGGGTTTTCGAACTTTTATCTCCCGAAATATATTCTGAGATGAAAACAAGAGAGGATTAAAAATACATAGATATGATATCCAATTGAAATGCATCGGGTCATTTCCCCCTGCTCTCCCCGACTGTGAGAAAACGGAAGAGAACACATTTTCAGACTATTTTATTTGAAAGGGGAGGGGGGGGCCCTCTATCTATCTCTCTATCCCTTCTCTTTTATGAGACAGGAGGAATGAGGGGAGGACGGACAGGCAATGAGGGTCCAGGAGCGTACACGCATCAGGCCCGGAACATCACAGGGGACGCCCATGTGTGCACGGCTCCCCTAATGGACTGACTCATGAGACCCAGCCACAGCAGTATGGGAGGGAGGGAGGGAGGGAGGGAGGGAGGGAGGGAGGGAGGGAGGGAGGGAGGGAGGGAGGGAGGGAGGGAGGGAGGGAGGGAGGGAGGGAGGGAGGGAGGGAGGGAGGGAGGGAGGGAGGGAGGGAGGGAGGGAGGGAGGGAGGGAGGGAGGGAGGGAGGGAGGGAGGGAGGGAGGGAGGGAGGGAGGGAGGGAGGGAGGGAGGGAGGGAGGGAGGGAGGTATGAGGAGGACAGAATAAAGAAAGAGGATGAGGACGCGCATGAGGAAGACGGCGAATCAAAAAGAAGGAGGAGGGAGGGTGAAGAGTGTGGAAGTTGAGGAGGAGCAGGCAGTAGGTGGGCTGCCATGTATCTGTCAGCAGACGGGAGCCCCGAGGAGGCCAGCTCCACGCCAGGCTGTGGGCCTCAGAGCTGCTAGATTACAGCTGCTCTGTCAGACTGGGACTGCCAGTTAGGGGCGCTTTATCTTCTGGTCTCTGAATGACACTATCCGCGGTGATAGAGACAGCCTGAGGAGGAGAGCAGGGAGTCAGGCCCAATGGGGCCCACCTGACAGAGAACAGGCAGCGGGTACAGGAGAGACGGCTCGCCTCGCACGTTTACTCTGCCTCAGAGGCCTGTCGGTCACACACACCTTACACTCACACCATCTGTGTGTGTGTGTGTGTGTGTGTGTAGAGAGGAGAGCGGCAGATATTTTAGAGGGAGAAGCGTAGTAGTTGTCACTAGTCCCAAGGCTGCTCATACACTAGGTACACACACATGGTGGTGGTAGTTTCAGGGGACAGGGGAGTGTTCACAAAGTGACAAGCCCCCTAGGCAGGGACAGGGGGGGTGCTGTTAGGGGAATGACATTAGTCTCCCCTCCTACTCTCCCTCCTCTCCTTCTCCTCTGCTCTGCTCTATCACTTCTGACAGTTAAATCAACATACGGGATACTGAGGGCCAGGCAGAGTACTAAGGGCGGGATGCAATACTGAGGAGTCGATGGAATAGTGAAAGCCAAGCGGAATACTAAAGAGTCGATGGAATACTGTGGAATAGATGGAATACTGAGAAGTACATGGAATACTGAGTAGATGAAATCCTAGAGAAGATGGAATACATGAGGACTAGATGGAATCCTGAGGGCCATATATATACTTTGGTCAGTACTTTACTACCTGTTCCTTGGCCTTGGCCTTTCAGACTGCATATGCTTCACATACACTTGAGGTTGCTGGCCTGAAGTCGTCACATCAATTCAATCATCACAAAAAGCACTCAGTGCACCAGTGAGATAGTTCAAGTGCAACTGAAGCTTTGGAGAGTGGAGATCTCCTGTTCGGGAGCCTGTTACCTCTCCTCTCCTGTCTTCTTCTTCCTTGTTGCCTTGCCCGTCTTCTCCTCGGCTCACCCAGGCTCACCTTACCACCAGACCGGTCCACGTCCATTAAGTGCAGACTCCAAGTGCTGTGCCTGGACCGTGCTGTGGGAGGTAATTAATTGAATTTGCAGCCAAATGGAGGGACATTCAGTCCATGTTTGAAATCTGATGAACTGGGACTAAATGTTTAATGCATAAGCACATCTTTCTGTTGTTATGCATAATTAATATTCTCCTCAAAGGTGAGTCAGTCCTCACAGGGTTCTTTATAGGCCTCACCATAATCACACACCAGCACACACACACACATATACACACACATGCACACACACACACACACAAGCCTAAGAGCACACACTCAGGCCTTGCCCATACCCAGACATGCTCAGAGTGGAAGGCTAATGGATGTTCTATGACATTAGGAGTCTCCTATGGCCTGTCGTGGGGTGGTTAATGCAGCCCCCCTGACCCCCCACCCCCCCCCACCCTCCCAGTGGAAGACCTCAGGAGACCTCCTATATTTGCCTTTACATGAGGGTCTCTCACACAAGCTATTGGCAGATCATGTGTCTTCTCCATGCTAACACATTGCCTGGCCTGTTGGGTCGGTGCGTCCTTTGTTTACAGAGCTTTTAGTTTGGAAATTTGAGCTAAGCTAGCTGGTCACCCAACCACCCCAATCACCCTGCCTGCACTGGTAGGAAGCAGAGTGAAGGGTACCAGGGTCCGCTTTACTGGGCTCACCCCACCCACAACACTGGAGGATGAGCTGGGAGTCATGCTGCTGGAATGCCATTGGTTACAGTGGAGGTGTGTGTGTGTGAATGTTTTTGTTGAGAGTGCATGTGTATGTTTGTGGACTTTATGTGGGTGTTTGTTAATGTCATGTCAGGAACATCTTTTTTCGATGAAGTTTATGACTTGCACTTGCAGCAAGGAGACAAGTCCATGGTGGTACAAAGTTGTCTGAATTCTGAAGGACCCCTTCTTATCCTAAAGTTCTCGCGCGTGTGTGTGTGTGCGTCTTGGAGTTTTGACCCTGCTAGGCTCACCCAATGGCATGTTGTGAAGATAAGCTCGGTGTTGCCTAGAGTTCCTTTGGGGGGGCTTCCTCTTTCTGCACGCAAGGAATGCTGAACACAACAGTATACTTTTACGCAGTATAAAGGTTCCATCCTTCATTTCTCTAACAGTAAGTGTGTGTGTGTGTGTGTGTGTGTGTGTGTGTGTGTGTGTGTGTGTGTGTGTGTGAAAGAGAGAGAGAGGGGTAGAGAAGGGGAGAGAGAGAGAGAGAGAGAGAGAGAGAGAGAGAGAGAGAGAGAGAGAGAGAGAGAGAGGGAGAAAGATAATATGCATGTGTGGATGTTTGGGTGTGTTTGTTGATGTGTGTGGCAATGTTCCAGGGTCAGGCTTCAGGTGTGTGTCGACATGACTCACTGTGGTGATCTGGCAGGTGAACTCTGGGAAATGCGGTCTGTCTGCTCTCAAACCTCCGGTCTGGCCTGGCAAGTTTTCTGTAGACAGGATCAGCACACACCAACACTTTGCTGCTCTCCCTCAGGGGCTTCTGGGAGGAACAGGACAGATTTTACTTCCCAGCTTGTAAAACAGGACCTTGATTTGCCCAAGTGTTATTTGATTTTTATAGTGCATAAAACTGTGAGGAGACAGGCTTCGTGGAAGTTTTCTAAAATGGAGCAACATGGCTGCTTTACTGGACTGGGTTTTACATGTAAAGTGATATGCTGCTCTTTTTTTTCCTTCTTTTTTTGGTCCAACTGTGTTTTGCCCATTTCTGCTGGCTCTCATCCAGACTGACTGGTAGGAGCTGTACTCTCTGTCCTCCTCTCTCTCCCTCTGTTCCTCTCCTTGCCTCATCCGCTGCCGTTTTATTGCATTAAACACGTTGAATTGTTAGGAGAGAAGAGTAGGGGAGAGGGGAGCAGAGCGGGGAGCAGTGGATTAGTGAGCCTTTTAAGGGGAGTTTATATGGCATGAAGAGATTCTTGTAAAATATGATTCCTCTGATGAAAACATGGCAGAAGCCTGTAGGTTTCTAGAAGAAAGGAGAATCAGAAAAGCCGGACGAGTAGTGTCCCAGAAATGGAGGGGATTGAGATAATAAGCTGACTGTCATTGCATCAGACCAGCTCATGAGTTTGTGTTCTTGTTGTTGTTGTTAGTACAGTGAGGTTGTTATGCTTTCAGCTGGTTTGGTAATGGTTGCCGGGTTCCCTTGGGGAGGGAAGGAGGGGTGTTTCACGTTTCTTTCCATCTCTCTTTCTCTTTCAAGTTGTCTTGTAAAGTCTGGCTGGCTTGCTCTTGGCCAGAGATACCGCTCTACTCCTCTCCAACTGTTGTCCCCTGTTCCTTCTCCCCCCATAATTCAGTGCTGCAGGCACAGAGAAAAGAATGTTACTTTCTAAAGTTGGTTTTCTGTCAACCTCGAGAGACGGAGAGACAGCCAGGCAAGTACAAAAATGCAGGGAGAGAGGGAGTGATACAAGACATAATCAAATAGGTTCAATCAGGCTGTGAGAGATCCATCCATTCACCATCCATGTATTCATCTTCGTCTTTAAATTATCTCGTCGTATCCTGTCTCCCGTCCGTTCTCAGATGTGTTTGTGCATCTCTTTTTGCAATGTCATAGGTGTGGGCCAGTAACTTCCTTCCTAACGAGCCGGCGCAGGCTGACAGCTGTCAGAGAGAGTTTCTACAGCAACATGGAGAACCGCTACTTCTACAGTATGCCAGACTGGAGGCCGAGAAACAGGTACAAATCACACCCACACAAACACACACACACTTAGATTTAGTACTCAGAGGACAGAGTCCATGAGGCTTTTGATTGGCAGTTGCTTGGTCAGTATAGTAACTCTCAGTGTGATTGGCTGCTGTCCCAGACTCCCCTTAGCCTGCTGCTGTCCCCATGGCAGCTCTTTCACACCTCAGCAGGTGGCAACTGGCCGTATGGCACACTCACTCACACGCATACACACACATACACACACACACATTGAATAAAGCAGATGAAGCAGGTAGAAAATAAAGCAGATAATTAGAGTGAGTGTTTGTGTGTGAGTGAATTTGTGAGTGTGTGTCTGTGCACTTAGGCTTGTGTTTGTGTGTGTGTGTGTGTGTGTGTGTGCAGGACTTGTGGTCATGCTGAGTGTGTTTGTGTCCCCCCCAGTGTGGGATGGATACTGATCTGTCACAGAGAATAAAAGATGAGGACTGTGTCTGTGTGTGTGTGTGGGGGGGGGGTCATTATTTATTTTTGTTTGTGTCCGTGTGTGTGAATAAAAGAAGATGCATCGATCACAGCATTTGTTGAGAACCCAAACTAATAACATTCGACCAAGACGAAGACGTTTTCCACCAGCCTGGGGGTGTGGCTAGCTGACAATTATACTAACAATCCCCTCAGATGTTTCCACGGCGATGGGATGTTGATTGATTGGCAGATCATTAGCGTGTCGGAGAAAAGGAAGTAAGCCATGTCAGAGATCAGAGGCCGAACCAGGGTGAGGATGTGGTGAGCTGTCGCCTAGCGACCACAGCTATTAGGGAGAACGGAGAGCATTCTGATTGGTCCTGCTGCGATCGGTCCCGGCCGCTGTCTTTGTTGATGTGAGCCCCAGCAGAGTTCTAATGTGTGCCACTGACACACAATCCCTCACACAGACACGCACACACACACACTCACAAACACGTACACACACACACACTCACAAACACGTACACACACACACACTCACAAACACGTACACACACACACACTCACAAACACGTACACACACACGTTTACCAAGCTAAGACCACCCTGTGACTGCCTGTCTGTGGAAGTGCCTTCTAGACTAATGTATTCCTAATGGAGGGTTATTAACCAATCAGCCAGGTAGCTGGAGCTGTAGCAGCGAAGCTCAGATCACCTTGTTATTGCCAGAAAGGAAATCGAATCAGCATTGTTCCATTTCATGCAAATTAAGCGCCGTGTCCAATCCTGATCTGCCCTGCACAGCTCATTTGCATAACGCCTGTGTGTGTGTCGGGAGATGTGTGTGTTCACAGACATACATTCTCACACACACACACACACACACACACACAGAAAATAAGATGAGCAGAGTTGAAGAGGAAGAAGTGCTGATTAATTTGAGGCTGTAAGTTTGGGATGAGGCTGAAAAAGAAAAGTTGTTGCCACGGCGACATCTAACATCCTCATCCATGGCAAGGAAACAGCGCTGCTGTGGCAGGACTGCCAGATTATTATGATGATGAAGATGACGATGATGTCACTGTTAAGGTTTGGTGAGATAAGCAGAGGAGGAGGGCAGGGATTTGGGGGCAAGCGGCAGCCTCATGACTCAAACAGGAAACACACACACACCTACACACACATGCCCTCGTCCCCCTATCCAGTTGTCCTTAGTGTGACTGATATCTGTCAGCTCCGAATTGCTCCACCATACTCCTCAGCCATCATTATTAACTCCCAAACGGCTGCCTCTCTCTGCTGCACACTGCTGACACACAGGCACACGCACTCTTTATGCAAGCACAAATAGACAATACACTTATACACACCACAGACACATCTATTCCATAACCACTCAATCTGTGGCAACTCAGTCTGTTCACACAGTAGCAGACTGTACATATGCACAGACACACACACACACGTAAACACACACACACTCACACTCTCATTTTGCCTTTGTCAATAATCTCTGATTGGTTAAATAAAGACACTCTCGCTCTTCTCTCTCTGCAGGAGCGAGTGGTTGTGGAGAGTCCTGATTGGTTGGTAGTGGTTCCATACTGGGCCACCTGGCCATTCCAGACACTGCTGTTGCCGCGGAGACATGTCCTGCGTTTGACGGACTTGACAGTCCAGGAGAGAGAGAGTAAGGGTCACGTCCCCCACCCCTCCTCTCCTCTCCTTTACCAACTTGTTCTTTCCTCCTCCATCTCTCTCTGACAGCTATGAGTGCCCCAGGCCGCCCCTGCCTGACAGACTTAATCCTCTATGTAAATAAATGTCACATTACGGAGCTACTCTGTCAAGGCCAAGGGTGCGTGTGTGTGTATGTGTGTCTGGGTGTGTGTCTGTGTATGTGTGTCTGGGTGTGTGTCTGTGTATGTGTGTCTGGGTGTGTGTCTGTGTATGTGTTGGTCAGCTTGTCAGACAGATAACCTGCTTCAGAGCAAAGTAATTAAGAGCCACTCCAGACACCAAACAGACCCCAAATAATATGCCTGCCTGCCTGCCTGCCTGCCTGCCTGCCTGCCTGCCTGCCTGCCTGCCTGCCTGCCTGCCTGCCTGCCTGCCTGCCTGCCTGCCTGCCTGCCTGCCTGCCTGCCTGCCTGCCTGCCTGCCTGCCTGCCTGCCTGCCTGCCTGCCTGCCTGCCTGCCTGCCTGCCTGCCTGCCTGCCTGCCTGCCTGCCTGCCTGCCTGCCTGCCTGCCTGCCTGCCTGCCTGCCTGCCTGCCTGCCTGCCTGCCTGCCTGCCTGCCTGCCTGCCTGCCTGCCTGCCTGCCTGCCTGCCTGCCTGCCTGCCTGCCTGCCTGCCTGCCTGCCTGCCTGCCTGCCTGCCTGCCTGCCTGCCTGCCTGCCTGCCTGCCTGCCTGCCTGCCTGCCTGCCTGCCTGCCTGCCTGCCTGCCTGCCTGCCTGCCTGCCTGCCTGCCTGCCTGCCTGCCTGCCTGCCTGCCTGCCTGCCTGCCTGCCTGCCTGCCTGCCTGCCTGCCTGCCTGCCTGCCTGCCTGCCTGCCTGCCTGCCTGCCTGCCTGCCTGCCTGCCTGCCTGCCTGCCTGCCTGCCTGCCTGCCTGCCTGCCTGCCTGCCTGCCTGCCTGCCTGCCTGCCTGCCTGCCTGCCTGCCTGCCTGCCTGCCTGCCTGCCTGCCTGCCTGCCTGCCTGCCTGCCTGCCTGCCTGCCTGCCTGCCTGCCTGCCTGCCTGCCTGCCTGCCTGCCTGCCTGCCTGCCTGCCTGCCTGCCTGCCTGCCTGCCTGCCTGCCTGCCTGCCTGCCTGCCTGCCTGCCTGCCTGCCTGCCTGCCTGCCTGCCTGCCTGCCTGCCTGCCTGCCTGCCTGCCTGCCTGCCTGCCTGCCTGCCTGCCTGCCTGCCTGCCTGCCTGCCTGCCTGCCTGCCTGCCTGCCTGCCTGCCTGCCTGCCTGCCTGCCTGCCTGCCTGCCTGCCTGCCTGCCTGCCTGCCTGCCTGCCTGCCTGCCTGCCTGCCTGCCTGCCTGCCTGCCTGCCTGCCTGCCTGCCTGCCTGCCTGCCTGCCTGCCTGCCTGCCTGCCTGCCTGCCTGCCTGCCTGCCTGCCTGCCTGCCTGCCTGCCTGCCTGCCTGCACGTTCACCTGCCTGACTGTTTGTCTGCATGTTTGTTTGATTCCCTTTCCTGACAGGTTGTATTTTAATAGTGCTTAAATGACAGAGGCAGCTGTTGTTTGTGTCAGGAAATGGACTTGGAGTGTTTGGATTACAGCTCCATCCTTGAAGGACAAACTTAATTCACTCCAAACACAGGCAGAAGGCCCATTTAGCGAAATGATGCTGCCATCTTGCAGTTGATAGAAAATGCAGATTATACAACGTTTGTGTGATCAGTTTGCTACAAATGTTAATTTGGGTGCTTGTGTGTGTGTGTGTACGTGTGTGTACATGTACATGTGAGTGTGTAGATATATGTGTGTGTGTGTGTGTGTGTGTGTGTTTGTAAGGGGTATTCATTGAAGTGTTGTTTTCTTTGGCCTTAAATGCAAGAGGAAAGGGCAAGTCTCCAACGATAGACAGCATGTGGGTGTGTAGGGGGGAGGGTAACAGGAGTGTGTGGGGGGTAACAGGAGTGTGTGTGGGGTAACAGGAGTGATTGTGGGGTAACAGGAGTGATTGTGGGGTAACGGGAGTGTGTGTAGGGTAACAGGAGTGATTGTGGGGTAACAGAAGTGATTGTGGGGTAACAGGAGTGATTGTGGGGTAACGGGAGTGTGTGTGGGGTAACAGGAGTGATTGTGGGGTAACAGGAGTGTGTGTGGGGTAACAGGAGTGATTGTGGGGTAACGGGAGTGTGTGTGGGGTAACAGGAGTGATTGTGGGGTAACGGGAGTGTGTGTGGGGTAACACGAGTGATTGTGGGGTAACAGGAGTGTGTGTGGGGTAACAGGAGTGATTGTGGGGTAACAGGAGTGTGTGTGGGGTAACAGGAGTGATTGTGGGGTAACAGGAGTGATTGTGGGGTAACAGAAGTGATTGTGGGGTAACAGGAGTGATTGTGGGGTAACGGGAGTGTGTGTAGGGTAACGGGAGTGTGTGTGGGGTAACAGGAGTGATTGTGGGGTAACAGGAGTGATTGTGGGGTAACAGGAGTGATTGTGGGGTAACAGAAGTGATTGTGGGGTAACAGGAGTGATTGTGGGGTAACGGGAGTGTGTGTGGGGTAACAGAAGTGATTGTGGGGTAACGGGAGTGTGTGTGGGGTAACAGGAGTGATTGTGGGGTAACAGGAGTGATTGTGGGGTAACGGGAGTGTGTGTGGGGTAACAGGAGTGATTGTGGGGTAACAGGATTGATTGTGGGGTAACAGGAGTGATTGTGGGGCATAACAGGATTGATTGTGGGGTAACAGGAGTGATTGTGGGGCATAACAGGAGTGTGTCACAAGTCACTGTTCTGTTCTCCTCCACAGGCTTGGCTGACATTATGAAAAGACTTCTGACCAAATATGACAACCTCTTTGAGATCTCCTTCCCTTATTCCATGGGCTGGCACGGTAAGACCAACTCTACTATATCCTCTGGGTCCTAAAGGTCTCTGCAGTGTTACTTGGATACTAAATACCTCTATACTACTGTACCTTACCTCATCATCAGACACTGTGGTTGTGTGGTTCACACAACCACACGAGGCTGTCTATCGCCTGCAGGCATCTGCTGACCAACCACAGGTCCTTGTAGGAGAGGCCTCACCAAGATGGAGAGAGGAGGGTAATGATGGACAGCAGTCATGAATAAAAGAGGACCTCAGAAGAAGTCTTGGGAAGGATGTCATGAATAAAAGAAAGAGAGAGAGATAAAGAGAGAGCGATAGAAGGAAGGAGAAAGAGGACATGGTGGCATGTATATAGGGAGGGAGGTCATTAACGTGTGCTTGACTGGGGCTGGTGAACAGGTGCTGTGCTGTTTGACAAGTTCAGTATGAGCTCTACCTTAGGCCCTGTTAGCTGTGTCGGGGTTCGACGACTCCGGGAGAGAGGAGATGAAATGACGAGACAAGACAGGAGATGGGAAGAGGGGAGGAGACGGCACGGCCGAAAAGAGGTGTGTGTGTGTGTCTGCCAGTGCAGTTTGGCCAACAGTCTCAGAGGAAGACAGGAAGTCATTTTCTTCTACAGCCCTTGTGCTTGTGGTCTGAGAGCGGCTCGGCAAACTCTTGAGGGAAATCAGCCATCAGACAAAGTTACCTGCTGGAGACCGAGGCTAGCCTGGAATGAATAAGCTTGTCAGGCAGACAGAGAGGGAGAGAGTGTGCGTGTCTGTAAGAGGTCTGACCAGGACTTGTCCAGACATGCTCTCTCACACATCTCTGTACCAGACCCCATACATTCATCATGTCCCACTAATGGGCCTGTAAAGCTGAAAGGCCTGGTCTGTGCCACACACAGCCACCCCAACTCCCAGTGTAGTCTCCCCCCCCCACCGTCTCCAGTGTGTAATGGTTTCTGACAGGGTGTGTGTTTGAACTCCACCCCCCAGTCCCCCCGCTCCACTTTGTACCAAACAGCTACCCCCCTCTCCAATTTGAACAGGAGAAAGGAATTACAGGATATCTGCAGTTTAAGGCTGGCTTTTATTACTCCCACACAGCATGTGTGTGAAGTCTAGTCTACAGGATCTCTCTATTTCAGCCCCCCCCCCCCCCCCCCATGCCCCATCCACAGTTAATGAGGAGAGGAGTTTGGTGTTAACCTCATAAGAACTAAGGTTACCAAGGCTGTCTGATATATAATTGTGTGTGTGTGCGTTTATATAAATCACATTCAAATGGCTTCTCCTTCCCTTATTGTACTTGCGGATATCAACTACAGGTCATATTTCCCTGGATCTTCACAGCCCTCTATCCCTTTTACCCTTTATAAACACACACACGTGCACACACACACCATTAGCAGCAGTGATTAATGGAGCAGTCCTTTATCCCTCCATCATTCACAGCTCAATAACTCAGAGGGAGAGTGAGAGAGGAAGAGACAGAAGGAGAGGCAGGTAGAGAGAGAGAGAGAGAGAGAGAGAGAGAGAGAGAGAGAGGGTGGGTAAAGAGATAAAAGTGAGAACATTTCTCCGTTCATTTTAGCCTTTCGTTTAACGTTCTCCCTCCCTCCTCCCTCCCTCCCCTTCAGGGTGTAATGGAGGTGTGAATGTAAGTTCTGTGCAACACTTACCACGACTCTGATATGAAAAGCAACCAATCACCTGTCAGCCAGCTCAGCACTGTTCTCGACGCACCCAGTAATTGGAGGTCCTCTCTCTCGGTCCTCTCTCTCGGTCCTCTCTCTCGGTCCTCGCCTCCATCTCCTCTCCGCTCTCCCCCTCCTTCGCTTCCTGCTCTCCGCCGTTTCTCTCTCTCCCACCTCTCCTCCCTCCTGTCCCCTGTCTCTGTGGGACCCTTTTATTGGCTGTCCCGGCCCTCATCAATCAGCTGATCCATAATAACTACTGTAAACAAATGAGCTTATTGGTTGACAGCCCTCCTTAACACTGGAAGCGACATGGTAATGAAAGGCTGAAGAGGAGATGGATGAGAGGAAAGTAGAGGAGAAAATGTTTTGAACGCAGGCTCGTCCTTCTCCCCTCTCCGGATTGATTCATCTTGTTGTGTGGGTTTACTGCCTATTTCAGCCTCTCCAGATGAATTATCAATGTGGAAGTTCTGGTGATGGCCTTTAGTCACGCTTGTTTGAATATGCAGCCAGGCATGCACTCAATTTCAGAACCACACACACACACAGACACACTCGGATGAATAGCAGTGTAGAGGATATCATTTAGGCGTGTGAGGTGTGTGTGTGTGTGTGAGAGAGAGAGGGAACAGCCATAACTGGTTGCAGAGCCTCTCATTTGGTGCTCTCAGATATATACACACACATGCACACCAGTCAGAGGAAGGTAACTAGTATTTTTCTCAGTCTGCTCTGGTAATTTCCCTGCAGGAGAAACTCGACAGAAAAATGAACTCTCCGTCTTTCCACTCCTTCTCCCCCCCCCCCCTCCCTCTCCACTCCGCTCTGTCATATTTGCTTTGCCCTAATAAATTGTACATTAATCGGGCGCAGAGTTGTAGCGTCGTTTTAGCGAGTTCCCGACCGGGGGTAGCCGGACCCTTTAGTCCACCTCAGCCCAGTAGGCCCTGCTCTGCAGTGCCGTCACAGCCATGGCCCCTCCGCGGTCCTCCTCGGCCAACTCCTGCTCCACACTGCACATCTCCAATCCCTTTCACCCCCCCTCCCCTTCAGCCCGCTCGGCTCCCTGATCGATATCCTCCACCGATCCATGACTCAGGAAGTCTAGCTGTGGAAACAGACGGAGCAGAAGCAGAAACAGTTAGTCTGGCGGGGGGAAGTGAGGCGGGGGGAGGCGGCTGTGCACACAACGTTCAGCTTCGGGTGCAGGAGAGACCAAGGATGGCACACCGGTGTGCCTTCCGAGTGTGTTTGGAATGTGCGTGGGTGTGTCACTCTCGTCAACAGCTACTTCCTGGTTCCGTTTGTTTCGCATATATCCAGGGGGAGGGCTTCTCTGTGGCGTGAGAGAGGGCAAACTAGCTGGGAGTGTTGTTACACACCGGCAGCACCAAACACATCACGCACATTATAGGAAGAGATCGACTGAATTAGCTCTTCCATGAAAGATAGATGACACTGCAGTATTTGCCGTACGTGTCTCTAGATTGTTTTAGTTATCTATCTCTATCTCTGACTCTCTCTGCATCTCTTACTCTGTCTCTCATAGATTGTTCTCTGAGGCAGCATACAGATATGCAGGCGGCAGAGGTTTTGGTGGGGTGTGTGTTTGTGTGTGGGGGGGGAAGGTCTGGGAGAAAAGCCAAACTGCTGTTTCTCACAGTCACTTCTTATCTTAATAAGCACCGTGAAGACCCCCCCATACCCCTAGACGCCACCAGAGGAATCTACGTCTTCTGTGAGAGGCGTTGTGAAATGTAACCTGTCCTGTAACTGAACCCCCCCCCTCCCCCCCAGGAGCCCCCACTGGCCCCCACCTCCAGGAGGACCAGTGCCACTGGCAGCTCCATGCACACTACTACCCCCCCTGCTACGCTCTGCCTCCGTACGCAAGTTCATGGTGGGGTATGAGATGCTGGCGCTGGAGCAGAGACCTCACACCTGAACAGGTAAGGAATACAACCGCATGCACACACAGACACACATTTAAGTGTATATATATGTATGTGTATCAACAATATATATATGTATATATATATATCCTCCAGCCTAACACATGCTTACAATGCACACACACCCTCTACCAAGCCTCCCTTTCTGTCAGCCTGATTTGAAGGCTGACCTGAGTGCTCCTCAGCTAAAGACAGGAGGGGAGAATAAAGAGACTAGATATCCCTATCCTCCCTGCCATCCCTCTTTCTCGCTCTCTCTCTGTCCTCCCTGCCATCCATCCATCTCTCTCTCTCTCTCTCTCTCTCTCTCTCTCTCTCTCTCTCTCTCTCTCTCTCTCTCTCTCTCTCTCTCTCTCTCTCTCTCTCTCTCTCTCTCTCTCTCTCTCTCTCTCTCTCTTTGTCCTCCCTGCCATCCCTCTCTCTCTTTGTCCTCCCTGCCATCCCTCTCTCTCTGTCCTCCCTGCCATTCCTCTCTCTCTGTCCTCCCTGCAATCTCTCTCTCTCTCTCTCTGTCCTCCCTGCCATCTCTCTCTCTCTCTCTCTCTCTCTCTGTCCTCCCTGCCATCTCTCTCTCTCTCTCTCTGTCCTCCCTGCCATCCCTCTCTCCCCCTGCCATCATTCTGTCTCTCTCCAGCCTATTCCTCCTTAGCACTGTCTGTCCACCTCCCCTGCCCCCACCCAGCTCTCTTCTACAATATTGCAGCTATAATGTTGTACATCTCTCCCCCTTCCCTCTTCTCTGTGTGTGGGGGTGTGCCCATCTCTTTTCTGCAGGCTGCGGAGCGTCTAAGGAACCTTCCAGAAGTCCACTACAAGACCAGAGAGACGGGGGGGACGGCTTGAGGGGAGACTGGAGGAGGTGGGAAGAGGTGGAGGGGTTGTAGGTCGGGGTTCATGCAATCTACTGGGTGTGTGGACACGGTGAGATGTTGATGCTGGGACGAGAGGTTCATACCCACCAATACACACACACACACACCCACACACAGATGTGCACACAGTCCTGCCTATATCAGAGAGACACAAACACACACACACACACACACACACACAAACACACTCCTGGCTCAGTCAGAAAGACTCAGAGAGAGTTTAATGTTTTCCCCAACCAGACCGCACTGTTATAAATAAATACAACCTTATCAGGTAAATAACAAATGTTTGTTTTCCTCCCAGGCAGGGCTTAGTTGTGTGTTACAGATCCACTGTTGTCAGTTTGTTTTCATGACTGGGAAAAGGCTTCTGTCTCACTCCCTGTGCTCTGTCAGACAGATTCTAATAGAATAATTGATGATGGGGCTATGTTAGCTCTCGTTGTTAATTAATCAACCAATTACCCATCTTTACTTCGTGACCTGAACACATGTTTACAGATGGAGCTGAAGCTCTGATCTGAAATTAAAATTAGTTTTTGAAACATTCAGTTATTTCCATCGCCTTAAGGAAAGTAACTTAATGAGGTATTTGTGTGTGTGTGTGTGTGTGCTTACATTAACTTGTGTGTATGATTTTGTGTGTACGTGCGTGGGTGTGTGTGTATGTGTGTGTGTACATGCAAGTGTGTGTGTGCCTGTGTGTACACATGTTTGTGTGTGTGTGTGTGATTGTGTGTGAGTGTGTGTATGGGAGTCAGATGGCTGAGCGGTGAGGGAGTCGGGCTAGTAATCAGAAGGTGGCCGGATCGATTCCCCGCTGTGCCAAATGATGTTGTGTCCTTGGGCAAGGCACTTCACCCTACGCGCCTCAGGGGGAATGTCCCTGTACTTACTCTGGATAAGAACGTCTGCTAAATGTAAATGTGTGTGTGTGTGTGTGTGTGTGTGTGTGTGTGATTGTGTGTGTAACCCAGTGAAGATCCAGTATGTCAGGGACAAAACCATATGTTAGTTATCAGAAGCTCCAGTGGCATCAGCAGCATTTTGAACACTGGTTCTCTTTAACACTCTGCACTCATTCCTAACATCATCAACACCCCTTCCACAACCCCCCATCCCCCCCCCCCTCGCTTCACTTACCTCTCCCTCCCTCCCTGACTCCGATCCTAGCCCAGAGTTATAGATGAGCACAGTTTCTCATTAAACTCCCGTTATGGATGAAACCTCGACTGGAGGCTGAGTGGTCAAGCTAATCCATCTCTCCTCTTCATGAAGACAGCTTTGTCATTGTAACCCTCTCCTCCTCCTCTCCCCTCCACTCCCTTCTCCTCTCCCCTCCACTCCCTCCTCCTCTCCTCTCCCCTCCACTCCCTTCTCCTCTCCCCTCCTCTCCCTCCTCCTCTCCTCTCCTCTCCCTTCCCTTCTCCTCTCCCCTCCACTCGCTTCTCCTCTCCCTCTTCTCTCCTCCACATCCTCCTCCTCTCCCCTCCACTCCCTTCTCCTCTCCCTCCTCTCTCCTCCACATCCTCCTCCTCTCCCCTCCACTCCCTTCTCCTCTCCCCTCTCTCCTCCACACCCTCCTCCTCTCCCCTCCACTCCCTTCTCCTCTCCCTCCTCTCTCCTCCACACCCTCCTCCTCTCCCCTCCACTCCCTTCTCCTCTCCCCTCTTCCCCCATTTTCTCCCCTCTCACCTCCTCTCCTCCTCTCTGCTCTCCTCATTCATGAATGTCATTACTGTCAGTCCAAGAAGATCCATAGACAAATATGTGTTTATTCCAGAGTCTGCTGCAGGTCGATGTCAGTGTTCTCTGTGGAGCGTGGCTCTTGCTGAAGGGACAATACAGTATCGATGTCAGTGTTCTCTCACCATTATTTAAACAATCCATACCATGATATCACCCACAGTCAGACAGACACAATCTCCAGTGTGCTTCATTATGGGAGGCTGAAGAAGAGGATGAGGATGACGTTGGAGAGAATCATCCTCCCAGGAGCACTGGGATGTTTAACAGATACCCCCAACATCTGGACCACTACTGTGTGTGTGTGTGAGTGTGTGTGTGTGTGTTTCCAGTTCTGTCTGGTATGGTCTATCTGACTGACTCCAGCTGCCGTGACAGCATGTGTCATCCCTGCGAGGGAATGTTGGCAGCATGCCCATCTTCATTCGAGAGATTCCAGAGCAGGTCGAGGCAGTGGGACTTGACCGCTGGGCACGCTGGGAAATGACAGACCTGGTCACGGTCGGGCTTGACGAGGCGATCCTCCTATTCACACGGGTCCTCCGCTCTGCTGGCATCTTGTCTTTCCTACCCGTCTCTCCTCTTTGTCTCTCCTCTCCCCCCACCTCCATGTTCCTACCCCTCTCCCCTATGTCTCTTTTCTCCACCTCCCCCATCCAGACCCTTTTCCCATCCCAGACAAGTGTTGTGCTTATGGTATGTATGTAATGTCTGAGTGTGTGTGTGTGTGCTAGGAGCCACAGTCTGACGTCCTTGGTATTTCTCCCGCAGACCAACCTTTCTGTGCCCTTGGTAACAGTCAGGGGGAGGGGCTAGTCTGCCTGCCAACTCACTCCACCTGGACACACCTGAAGTAAATGAGCCAGCAAATAGAATACCCCTCCCACACACACACAGGCACGTACCCCCCCCCCCCGCCAACACACACACACACACCAACAGTACACACCACACACATTCAAGCACAGATGCGAATGTGGCTCCAATCCATCACTCAGTTAAACATACCCTTCAAGACAACAGCAGGGAGGCATCAGATTTGAACAAACCATTTCATGCTCCATGTAATCAAAAATCACGTTCACACGCACATGCGCACGCATCCACGCTCACTCGCATGCATGCACATACGTGCACAGGCACATGTAAATGGCATGCACTGAAACGCCCCTAACGGTGCCTCACTCCTCTGTGCACGTGTTCAGACGGCTCCTTCAGACACACTGGGCTGTGTTATACTGCAACACGCCGCCAGCGCTCCCATCTGTTCGTCACACACACACACTCCACGCACACACATAAACACAAGGGGCTAAAACCAGGGGAGAGCTCTTAGGGTGAGGAGTTTTCCTTTAGACCAGGGACCTGGCCCCACCCCCCACACACAGTACAACCCCCCCACACACACACACACCCTACCCTTTGGACCTGCCTGATTGTGACAGGGCGAGGTATTGGCAGTCTGAGAACAGCGTGACTAATCACTGCAGCTTTCTGCCAGCCTGGTGCCAACCGTACGCCACTAGCTCCTGGCCTGGTGAAGCTAGCCTGGCATGCAGTATCAAGGCACTGTCTCCAAACCAGAGGGACCTTCCCACAATCCCCCACACCACCCCCCAGGTGCCCTGTTCCACTTGTATAATTAAGGATGAGTTTGCTGTGTGTTATGCTGATGTGCGCACACACACACGCACATGCACAGTGCACGCACCGATGACATGTTCCCAGGAGTGCTGCAGTGCCAGAGCTCTGGGACCCTAACCACAGAAATACACACAACTGACGTGGCTCCCAGAACAAGGGAGAGAGAAAAGGAGGACCCAAGGTCTCATGAGGATTCACTATGCTCCACAAGTTTGGCTTTAGCCTGGGAGGGATTGAGGTTTGTGCCAGAGCTAAACCAGTGTGTTGCAGCTCACACACATTGCATGCACACACGCACACTCCCGATAGCCACACATAATTGAAATTTGGTTTAATTGTATAATAGGGTGTAGCGAGGTGTGGCGATACTTTTAGAAAATGGCATGACTAATAAAATAATCAATTTAACGAGCACCATTAAGAAAAAAAATAAAATTATGCATTAATTGAAATATTCCAAAATTATTAATTTCCTTACTAAGAGTAGATCATAACAATGATGACAGGCAGGTTACATTTCTATTTATAAGAATCTATTAAAGATAAGAAAATATTAGGTTAAGATGATTTGACGTGAGAGACGGTTTGGTTTCAATTCAAATCAAACAGTATCATTTAAAGAAAGACAGAATATAGATGTTTGGGTCCAGATAATTGAGTTGAGTCTGTTATTGAACTCTAAATTATTAAAGATTATATGCAGACAATAATACATTTCCTTTACAAATCAGAAACAAAGCTCTCCCCACGTCAATGCTAGTGGAAAAGAGAGTGTTAGAGTATAGCTGTAGTTACATTTGATCAGGGTTGATCAATGACGTCTTGGGGACTCATTTGGATATCTGGTAAAGGATGAATATCAAAATCCTGAGGGGCCGGGATTATGAGACTGAGTCGACGTGATCTCAGTTGATGAGTTTGCAAGAACTGTGTTATGTCATTTCTTGGTAGTCTGAAGTCTTGCAATCATCTTTCCCTGTTATATTGGAATTGCGGTGAGATTTGCCGCAATTCCGCATACCTTTTAGTCCAATGTAGTATATGGCTTTTGCAACAACCCTTTACAAAGTTCCAAACCTAATACAACACCTAATACTCTTGTGGTAAAGGTGTGAGGAGCACACTGGTAGGTGTAACTAAGGCTGACGGTGTGGGGGGTGGAGGACACTGCTACAGGAGTCTGGACGTGGGCACACGTCCTCCTTCCAAGCTGGTCTGTGGTGTGGAGCTACCGTAGCTGCAGAGGACATGATGATTGCTTCATTGGGATTCGTTCCAAGTTCTCCAGCTTGTTTTATCTTTATATACAATGGGAGGGAGAGAGAGAGAGAGAGAGGGGGAGGGGGAGGGAAAGGGAAAGAGAGGTCTCTCTGGGGCCGGTGCAAAGCCTGTTTAGACTTCTGAGCTTTCTGATTTGCATTTAATTTTTGTTTCTCTCCAGGGTAACATGTCAGAAACAGGACTCTGTACGTGGCTGTCCCTGTCTCTCGCTCTCCGTCTCTCTCTTTATCTCTATATATACACTGTATGTCTCTCGCTCTCCGTCTCTCTCTTTATCTGTATATATACTGTAGGTCTCTAGCTCTCTATGCCAATGACAATGCCAGCTCAGCACAGTGACTCAATAATGAGAATGCATCAAGATTTGTGTTATACTTTATAGTGTGTGTGTGCAGGATGCATGTCTCATTCTAGGATCAACTTCAGGTCATCCTAACCATGACCTCATGTCTGGTGGTGCTGTTGTTGATGTTACGAATATTTAACGAGGATCCGACATTAATATAACAACAACATCCCTGTAGTCCAGCACAGGGGGGTCCACTTTATGGATCTACAGCAGGAGGAGGAGGGGAAGGTGGGGAGGGGGGGTTCTACAGTCATTTATATTGCATTAGAGGACAGAAGGACCTCACTTGACCTGTCGGCCAATGAACCTGGAACTGAAGCTTTCTGTTTCTCTCGGTCTACTCTCACCCACACACGCACGTACTGACACACACTGACATATACACATCATCACATGCACACACACACACAGTCTGGATATCCAATTCATCTGCTCTGTCTACAAAATGTGGCCTGTGCTCTAGAGAGAAGTCTTCTGTGGTGGGAAGATTTATAGAACCTCATATCTCCACGTTTATTGAAAAGAGCCGCAGAGGTAAGAGTGTGCTTGTGTGTGTGGGTGTGTGTGTGTGTGTGTGTGTGCTTGTGTGTGTGTGTGTGCTTGTGTGTGTGTGTGTGTGTGTGTGGGGGGGTTCAGATGTAAGTAACAGCAGATAGAAATAAGATGTTGAGCACAACTCACCCACCCCAGAAACATCCATCGGCATGTCCTAAAGTATCTGCAGTGAAGTGGTCATGTGCTCAAGGTCACGTAATCACGGCCAGGTCCTGTCCCGCTCCAGCCTGATGGACACTGTGTTCCTCTCTGGTTTACAGGAGGAAATGACCTCCACGCCTCATAAAGGAGGTCAGCTGCTCAGCTTCAGAAGTGGGATGGTGGGTATGTGGTCACAGGGCCGTATTTGAACAGTGCTGGCAGTCTCAGCAACATGTTCACACAGCCAACGAGAGTACAGATCCATTATATGTATCCCAGATGTCTTGGTGGAGAGAGGGGGAAAGAGAGAAAGGGGGAGTCTGTGCCTCTCTCTTTGTCTCTCTCTCTCTGCCTCTCTCTCTCTCTCTGCCTCTCTCTCTCTGTCACTCTCTGCGACAGAGACAAGCAGAAGCAGGCAGAGATACAGGAGATCCCACAAGAGGAGTCATATGTGGACAGAGAACCTGCTGATGAACCTGCAGAGTTCTCCAGGTGTTTCCAACACACAGGGCTTTAGTGTGTGCGTGTGTGTGTGTGTGTGTGTGTGTGTGTGGCTTTAATGACATCTACAGATTCTGTCCTCTGGTGTGTCGACCTCACTGGGCCAATATATTTCTATGCTATATATGGATGTATGGGGAGGTTGATGTGTGTGCAGTGTATGTTTGTGTGTTTGTATGTGCATGTGAATGACTGACCATGTTCAGTGTGTGTGTGTGTGTGTGTGTGTGTGCACATATCCTCACCTCCCTCTGGGGTAGCCCTGATCTCAAGGCACATCAGCTCATCTGTCTTTACTTAATAAAGACAAGATCTTCAAACACTCTTTCTCTCTCTCCCGCTCTTCCTGTCTGTCTCCCACTCTATTTCACTCTTCTGTCTCTCTCCCTCGGTCTCGTCGTCCCTCTCTCTCCCTTTCTCTGTCGCAACATCTCGAGAGGGCCTCACGAGGCATGTCATACACACCATATTGATTGGCTGCACTCTCCGAGAGGGACCCATGACAGCTCCTTTCCTTTCCCTGACCCGCCCCTCTCCCTCCCTTGCTCCACACCCTTCCCCCTCTCCCTTTGTGTCTCATTTACACTATCCATAGATTCTCCCTCTATTTCGAAAAGGTACTCCCCCCCCGCCTCAGACCTTACCAAATACCCTTCAAAAGATTTTGTACTGAATGATACACATTTACATTGAGTCCTTTAGCAGACGCTCTTATCCAGAGCGACTTACAGTAAGTAAAGGGACATTCCCCCCGAGGCAAGTAGTTTGAAGTGCCTTGCCCAAGGACACAACATCATTTTGCACCGCCGGGAATCGAACCAACAACCTTCTGATTAATAGCCCGACTCCTCAACCGCTCAGCCATCTGACCCCCATTACACACTCATTTGTTTTTGTTGACAAGTGACCATTATATATGGATGAGCAACACATTATTCAGTAACGTGTGTTTTACCTCATGGCGTTTGTTTCTGCTTTGTTTGTTTACCATCTATATTTTATGTCAGTAGTCATTATGTTTTTATATTGTTGGTGGTTAGGACAAGGTGCGCATGTAAAAGGGAGCTGAGACTCCCTGCTAAATAAAGGTTTAATGACGGAATACGTTCATTTTCTCCCTCCCTCTGTCTTTCTCTCTTCAACCCCTCCTCCCTCCTACCCCTTGTTTCTATATCTGGTGCTGTACCACAGAACCTGGTGGCTTGATTAGCATATTCATATCATTTACGACTGTGCTGTGGTTTCATTGAGACACTTGAGTGTGTGTGTGTGTGTGTCCACGGCGGATCCTTCTCTCCACCTCCAGTTAAACAGCCGTGGGGCAGAAAGTGATTCATGTTCCGTTTCCCAGCGAGCCTTGGAGCGGCCCCCCATTTTAACGCCTGGTGAGGAGGATATTGATTATTATAAACCAACGTTTAAACTTAACGTCTCAGGGAAAAACTGCCTGCTTATTCTTCAGCATGAGGTAGTTCAGCGGGGAGGTAGAGTTACACCCTAAAGAGAGAGAGAAGAGATGGAGGGAGGGAGAGAGAGTGTAGAAAGAGGAGAGAGAAGAAAGAAAGGGATAGAGGAGAGAGAAGAGAAAGAGGAGAGAGACTTTTGCAGCCCCATGCTGTGTCATCATCACTGGACGAGAGCAATGGCATGTCTGCCGTGCTAAAAGCTGATTGGCTGCAATCAGCAGGAAGTGACACAGATGGTTACATGAGAGTCTCAGGAAGCCTTGAATCGATTCTGATCTACTGTTCAAAACAAGCAGACAGACAGATAGACGGGCGGACAGACAGACAGACAGACAGGATAGAAGGATAAAAGGATAAATGATACCACTGAGATTTGTTCAGGATAGAGGGCTATGTTTCCTTTTTTCACTTACCCCCCCAAAAACACACACACACACACACACACACACATACACACACAGCCACAGTGGACAGGCTCCAGTGGGAGCTGCAGCCTGAGAGGTTGTGATGGATGTTATGTCACCACCTGCCAGAGGCAGAGAGCTATATTACTGACCAACCTCCTGGGGACGGCCTCCCAGCCATACCCCCCTCTCCTCTTCTCCTCCCCTCTCCTCTCTTTCCCTCTCCTCCTTCTCCCCCTCTTCTCTCCCCCTCCTCTCCTCCCCTCTCCTCCCCTCTCCTCTCCTCTCCTCTCTCCCCTCTCCTCTCTTCCCCTCTCTTCCCCTCTCCTCTCTTCCCCTCTCCCCTCCTCTCTTCCCCTCTCCCCTCATCTCCTCTCTTCCCCTCTCCCCTCCTCTCTTCCCTTCTCCTCTCCCCTCCCTCTGATTCTCTACTCTGCTCTACTCTCCTTCCTCTCTCTTCCCCCCCATACCCACTCCTCTCCCCCTCTGCGTGCGCGGGGGTGTGCGCGCGGGTGCGTGTGCTGAGTCAGCCTGCTGAGCAGAGTGAGGTAACAGAGCGTACAGACAGAGAGAGCTGGTCCTGATGGCTCCTGCTTCTCCTCCATTAGAGCTGCTGTTCAGAGACGGAGCCCTGAACGCCAGATCCAGACGCAGCATGGCTGAGAGCACACACAGCCGTGTGGGACTTACAGCTGTGGTAATGGTAGGGTCATTACCATAGTTAATAATCCTAGGATCTCTCTTTCTTTCTTTCTTTCTTTCTTTCTTTCTTTCTTTCTCTCACACACACACCCTGCGATGCCCAAACACACATCCAAGACACACACATACTGGACACATATTTGTTCAGGGTAGAGGCATGTATTTCCAATTTTCAAAATCTTCACACATTTACACACACATACACACACACACACTGATCTATCGCTGTGTTTCTTATTCCCTGGTGTAACTGGAGTTTCGAAGTTAACTCCCCATCCCATTTCAGTGTGCGTGTTCTAGGATGTTTGTTGACTCTCCACACAGAAGCTTCTGGACAGAGGATGGTCCTTGGGGAACCAGCCCTTCATCAAAGCCAGCAGATCCACCAACCTTCAGAGGCATCCAGTCCTTACAAAACCCCACACAGCCAGAGAGCACTGTGGGAGATGTAGTTACATAGTTCAGCACTGCATTTAGGAGAGAGTCAAATGTATTTAATTGAGAGTAGATAAGAGTCTTTATGGATATTACACGTCCTGCTACAACTCTGCAAATCATCACCCATTGTTACCTACCGCTACACGTTCGGATGCTGTTCAGTAGATTTGTTGTTGTGTGTGGGGGGCAACTTTATCAATGCGACAAGCACTTTTGGTTTAGGAGACCTAAGGGAGCAATTGAGGAAAACATGAACTGTGCAGCTGCCAGTAGCCAGTTTGGGGTAAACATAAAAAATCCTTCACATTTTTCTAGTTCAGGTAAATCATTTGCTTGTGTAACTTATGTTCAGTTTAGGAGCATTGCACAAATCTGTGCACGAATCATGACAGTTGGAACAGTTTGTGACAAAAGGGTCGGCAGTAATAATTGTTAAGAAATTAAGAGACTTTTTTTTTGCATGTGATATCCTTCTAAATGACTCAATTTTGTTTCTTTATCAGGTTTGCTTTTAGACCATTTTCTTCACCCTTATCCATATGCCTCCTGTGCTCTCACCCCTTCTTTATCTCCCCTTTCTCTCTGTCTCTGTCTCTCTCTCTGTCTCTCTCTCTCTCTCTCTCTCTCTCTCTCTCCACAATCATTCCTACCAGTACAGTTCAGCCTCAGCTTCCCTGACAGAGTTTTATCTCCACTGCCCAGCTTTCTGGTGACATATCCATGGTTTCACATTTAGGGGATTCTAATATTGCCAGAGTCCTAGTATATTAAAGTTGGAATCTAATATCATGTCCAATATCAGCCCCCGCCTGCTCTTTGTCCCCTATCTCATCCAGTGGGAGAGAAAAAGGCTTCATTCCATCCTCCCTCTCTCCTTTCTTTCTTCCCAAGTCTGACTCTATTGCTCTCTGCCTTGGCACCCCCCTCTAGCTCTCCCACTCTCTCTCTCCCTCCCCTCTCTCTCCCTGTCTCTCTACCTCTCTTTTCTTACCCCCTTTTTCTCTACCCCCCCCCCCCTCCCCCCGTCCCTCTCTCTCTTCTCATTTGCACTCTGATCCCAGGGGTCTGTTATAAGCCACTATGTATGCATGTTTAATCTCATCGTTTTTTCTTTGTCTTTCTCTGTCTCTATCTATCCATCTCTCAGCTCTCTGTAATGAGGACCACTCTCCTTTCGCCCATCTCAATGAATCTCTCCTCCTCCTCTCCTCCTCTCACCTCCTCTCTTCTCCGCTGCTCTCCACCATGACAAATCCAACACATCTTTCTCTTCTGTTTTGGAAATTCCATTTGCATTTATATGCGATTTGATATCAACATTGAGTTTGGATGAAGCAGGCCTTAGGGTTCCAGTAGCTGGTCTGTGTCTGATGCTGTGTAGCAGAGGTGGTTTGGAACTATTGTAGCATATGAGGTCGCCGCCTCTGAGTTGCAGGGGGCTTCAAGCATTTTGGTCTAGCGGAAGCAATCAACCAACACTATTAAACGCACCAATACACTAACTCAGACACCACTAAGGGATGTGAATGTGCATGGAGCTTCAGCTTTACTGGCTAACCCAGTCTTTTGGTCTAACACCTGTACATTCAGGTCACCTCCTCTCTCTCTTTTGTTTGAATCTTTCTTTCTCTCTCTCTTTCTCTCTCTCTCACCTCAGCTGTCATATTTTCACTTCTCTTCACCTTTCCCCTCCTCCCTCCACCTCTCCACTGCTCCTTTCCTCGCCTGTCATCTCCTCTGTGAGACCAAAGGGTAAATAACCCAGCCCTCAAAAGTCTCTGGAACATGTGCTACTTCAATCACCAATCCCTCCATCCTCCTCAATCCCTCCATTCTCACATCCCTCCCTCCTCACATCCCTCCCTCCCTCCCGCCCTCTGCCTGACGCTCTCCAGACCTTCGCTCTCATTCTCTCTTTCAGACACTTCCTGCTCTCCAGCGTGAATGCGTCCAATCAAAATCAAACGCCGTCATCGTGGCCACTCGAAAAAGCAACATATCCTGTGTTGGATTGATGTCCTTTTAAATAGTCATCAGAGAGAGAGAGAGAGAGAGCGAGAGAAAGGGAGGGAGAGAGAGGCGCGTGACTGCACGGGTGTGTGTGTGACACACTCCTTCCCCAGAAGTGTCAGGTTTTCCCCCCCTACCCCCTGACGTGAGCTGCAACATGATACAGCACACAGGTGCGGGGTTCTTCAGGAGGACAAATAAACGCTGTGGAGACCAAGACTCGCTCCGCCATTCCCGGAGCTCCTCACATGAAAGGGGCCGTCCCGCTCCCCGACCCGGCTGTGCGTGTTTGGATAAGGGAAAACAGGAAGGAGAGTGACATCCAGTAGGCGCGCGTTGAGGGACGTGTGTGAAGCCATAATTGGATGTGCGAGATGGTTTGAGCAGAGTCAACATTTGTAACGCGAGCGTGTCGGGGAATTCAGACCTGCCAAAAGTGGAGGGCAGCCATCCGTGTCTTTTCGCTCGCTGCGAACGTGACTGACGCGCCGTGCGCACACGCACACAACTCAGTGTGTCCACCAATTCTCTCGATGACTGATTCTTATCTAGGTGTGTGTGTTGTGTTACGATCCCCACATTTCTCTCTGTTTGTGTCAGGGAGTCGTTCCCACACTGCTTCACAAAGAACACAGGCCTTTCCCATGAAGACCTAATGAGACGGGGCATCAAAGCCAGAATGTTCTTTCTGTCTGCCGAGCTACATCTGTGTGTGTGTGTGTATGCACGTGTTTGCGCCTGTGTGTGTGTGTGTGCCTGCGCCTGCATGCGTGCATGCGTTCCTGCGTTCCTGCGTTCCTGCGTGCGAGTTCACAAACGCACAAAGATCTATTCTCTTTTCCCTGGGCCGAGCTGCTCATTAATCACGTTCTGTGGTTCCTGCTCCTCGCGACGAGCCCCGGTTCTCCTCCAGTGGAGGAATTCCCCTCTATCTGCATGTGATTAGGCACCAAGGAGGACTCGGGCGCGGGTCATACCTCCGGCGGCCGGGTCGCCCACCCGTCTTTGTCAGAGCTGGTGTTAGTGCTGTCTGGGGAGACCCGTGGGCCCGGCCTGGGAAGAGGGATGTGCCAAAAGGGTTCTGGAGATGCATTAATCAGCCCGGCGCCGACTCAGCGGACCTGGAGATCACAGGACGGCAGGACCCAGAGGGCTCACAGATCAGACCCTGACACACACACACACACACAGGCACAGCCCCAGGCTCTCCATCTCTGCTCATGTGTATGTGTGTGTGGGGAGAGAGTCACTGAGAAAGCTCTGAGTACAGTCTGTGAGTTTCCTAAACACCAATCCCTTATCCCTGCAACCATAAAAAACCCTGGATCCGAAACCCTTAACCTTGAACCCTGGATCGTGACCTTCAGGTTTTCATCCTTGACATGATCGTTACACTTCAGCCTTGTGGGAAGGCTTTTCTCCCTGCATTTAAAAATGCCAGCGTAACATTTGATGAGTTAGCCTGTCATGACACCGCGAGACACACCTGCGGTAGACACCTGCTTCACCTGCCTCTGAAAGTGTGTCTGCGTGTGTTTACAGTTTGTGTGTGTGTGTGCTTGAGCATGTGGTGTTTGGGCAAGGATTAGATGTAGGTCTGACTGCTCAGTATAGTGCTGTGCGGACTCTCTCTCTCTCTCTCTCTCTCTCTCTCTCTCTCTCTCTCTCTCTCTCTCTCTCTCTCTCACACACACACACACACACACACACCCAGAGAGCAAAGAATGGAAAGTCATTCCCTCCTCCGTGCCAATAATGCAACGCTGCAGTTTGTCGCTGTGTTCATAGAAGCTCCCATTCCCTTGGTAGAACACTGACTGTAGCAGTGTCGTGGGTGCTGCTAGTGTCTAAACATTTCTGCTTATCTATTCTGGCCTCAGCGCTTCAGTCTGCTGTGCTTGGCTTGTTTCTCTCCCAGCACAGCTCCCGCTGACTGTGTCATTAGAGCCTCTTCCTACTCTTGCACAATGAAGAACGGAGCCATTCCTGATTTGAACTGGGTTAAGATTAGGGTTAGTAAAAAATCGATTTACAACTCTGTTTGGCTGTGGGTTGGTTGTGGGTGTCGGTTTCATGTCCTGCAACCTTCCCCTAAGTTTCTTTCGACATTCTCCAAATGTTTCCCAAAGGTTCCACCGACGTTCGCCGAGACTCCTCCAGACTCCCCCGGCCTCCTCCGCTGTCCCCCGGCCTCCTCCTGCTCCAGCCTCCAGCCTATACCCTCGCCTGGCCCCCTGGCAGCCCCAGACATCTGGCCAGCGCTCCCCAGGAGTCCCGGGACACCTTGATATATGACTGCATTAGCATGCAGCAGTGGGGAGGCTAGCCTTTCATGTGAGAGAGGTAGTTCCCCTGACCTTATTTATGGCAGGGAGGCAGACAGGAACTCCTCAGAGACAGAACCGACAGAGACACACGCTCCGAAGAAAGAAGCTCTGGGTAGAACCGTTTGTTCCTAAAGGAGAACCCCTTGGTAGAACAGGTTCCTCCAAAAGCCTTGAGATCCATCCGTCCCAGGTTTGAAAGCAGCTTTGTCCCGTCTGTCAGTAACGGGTCTGGTCTGTCAGTAGATCAGCTGGTCTGTCAGTAGATCAGCTGGTCTGTCAGTAGATCGTCTGGTCTGTCAGTAGATCGTCTGGTCTGTCAGTAGATTGTCTGGTCTGTCAGTAGATCGTCTGGTCTGTCAGTAGATTGTCTGGTCTGTCAGTAGATCGTCTGGTCTGTCAGTAGATCGTCTGGTCTGTCAGCAGTCAGGTCAGTAGGCTGTGGTTGTTGTTCCAGGTGTCTCTGCTCACTGTTGACCCAGGACAGCAGCACCACAGCAGTGCGAAGGGTTTGTGTGTGGGAGCACATTAGGCTGGGCTGAGCTCCTTGGAAACCCAGAGTTGGAGTATCAGGGTGATGAGCAGGTGGCCTGGAGGCCCTGGGATCCTGGTTCTGTTGGACTGGCTGCTGCAGGCCGAGCTGAGGTCAAGTAATGGTCCAGGAAACATCTAACATCTCTCTGATAGGCTGAGGGGGAGAACCAATGCCACTGAAGAGAACCTGTAACCGAGGTCTGTAACCAAGAGCAGACGTCACATAAAACCTTGCCTCCACCCTCACCCCAGGGCCTGTCCTGTCCAGTAAAACACACACAAATGCACGGACACACAAACACGCACACGAGCAGACACACTCACACACAGACACACACAATCACCACACACGGGTCCAGTAAAAGTGAACTTCCTCCCTCAGCGGTGGGAAAGAGGAGCCCCTCTGGCCCCTGGAGGGGTCACAACCAGGGCAGGGGGAGGGGGGAGGAGGAAGGGGGGACAGTGGGGACAGGGGTGTCCAGAGAAGGATGACGAGTAGTGGACCTGACAAGCCTCTTCCTCAGGTAGCTGCTGCTTCCCTTTCAGACACATTATCTCAAACACACTCACACATAGCTAAACAGGTTGAATTCTGTAGAGTATCTATGAGGGTTTATTGTCCTTCATGCTCCGCTGGTCTGGTCCAGCACTCCGGCTCATCCGTGTTCCTCAGAACTGCAGTGGACCTTGGACAGAACACAGTGTAGGACCCCCTTCAACTCAGTGGGCAGTGGATTTGACATCTCCCTCTTTTCCAGAAATATATATCATTTGTATCACACGGCTGCTGCCGTGATTTAATTTTTATTTTTAACGCAGATTGAAGAATAAATTGCTTGACACTGAGGCCATTAGTGGTTCTGTCCATAGTTAAAAACT
>NC_140382.1:7525000-7537500 GCF_054491055.1 Hypomesus nipponensis | reverse complement strand
GTAGCCTGCAGGTCGTAAACACCTCACAGTCCCTGAAAGGATGTCTATATGCACCCACATCTGGCTTCCAGCAGCAGAACATGCACACACACCTTTACACTCACACACACACATGCACATTCATGCACGCACACCAATGCACATTCACACAGACTTGCATACACAGGCAAACGCGCACACTAACACAGTGCAGAGGGGAGCTGAGGTCAGATCCACACTGTGAGAGGAAGAGAGCAGGTGAGAGGTCAGCAGGACTGGAGCACAGAGAGCTGTTACACCCTGTTTTCTTATTCCTCCTCTCTCTCTCTCTAACTCTCCTGTCTCTGTACCTCTGCCTCCTCTCTCTCTAACTCTCCACTCTCTCTTACTCGTCCTGCTCTCTCTCTAACACTCCCGCCACTCTCTAACTCTCTCTCCTCTAACTCTCCCTCCTCTCTCTACCTCTCCCTCCTCTCTCTAACTCTCTCTCCTCTCTCTACCTCTCCCTCCTCTCTCTCTAACTCTCTCTCCTCTAACTCTCCCTCCTCTCTCTACCTCTCTCTCCTCTCTCTAACTCTCCCTCCTCTCTCTACCTCTCCCTCCTCTCTCTCTAACTCTCTCTCCTCTCTCTACCTCTCCCTCCTCTCTCTCTAACTCTCTCTCCTCTCTCTACCTCTCCCTCCTCTCCCTCTACCTCTCCCTCCTCTCTCTTTAACTCTCCACTCTCTTTCTAGCTCTCTCTCTCCATCTCTAATTCTCCTCTCTCCTCTCTGTCTCAAACCCTCCCCCTATCTCTTTAACTCCCTATCTCTCTCTTTATCTCTCCTCTCTCTTTCTAACTCTCTTCTCGCTCTCTTGAACTCTTTATTTTTTAACTATTTCTTCATGCCTAAATGTCTCTCTAGAGGTAGGGCTAGAACAAGGACTAGGAATAGGACTGGGGCTGGGGCTGGGGCTGGGGCTAGGGTTACGGTTACGGTTAGGGTGATAATATCATGGTCTGTGATCCCACATCCCATGGAACATGGAACATGTCTGCTAACCCTCTGTTACAACTATTCTGCAGCTTGAGACAATTTAAAGTTAATAAAGAAGAGTGTAAAACAGGCAGGCTGGGGAGAGGGGGTGAAAGGAAGGCTTTTATGTGTCATTATTTTGACCACATCTTCATACTAGGGTGTTTAATTTCAGTCATACACGCAGTGGAAACACTGTGGCTCTTTGTGTGTGAGTGCATGTGTCCGCGTGTGCACTTGTGTGTAAGTGTTAGTGACTGCTGAGAAGAGGTTTCATAACCACCACTACAATCTTCTACTCTTCTACTGACCCTTCCCTGTTCCTCCTCTCCCTCCTCCCTTGCTCCTCCCTCCTGGTCCTCTCTCTCTCTTCTCTCCTGGTCCTCTCTCTGTCCTCTCCAGCTCCCCTGATCTCCTGCTCCTGCTGTTGTGTACTGTAGACCTGTAGCGGGAGCAGCGTTCAGGGTGGTGTTGGGGTCCAACACATTACTCATCTCCAAACGAGGTGGAAAAGAAGACCCCTGGGTGGTTCCCTGCCCTCTCTATGCTGGGTCTCTCTCCTTTCTCTCTCTCTCTCTCTCTCTCTCTCTCTCTCTCTCTCTCTCCCTCCTTCCTTCCCTCCCTTTCTTTCCTACTATCCTCTTCAGGTCTCTCTCTGTGTTACACCCCACCCACGTTACATCCTCTGTCTTCTATGGCTGTCTCTCTTTTCCAGTTCTCTCCTTCTCATCCTCTCTACCCTCCTTCCCACCCCAGTTCTCTTTTTTTTCTTTGTCAACTACCTGTCTGTGAGTCACAATCACTGTTGCTGTTACTGTAATGTTGTGGGTTGACTTCTTCACTACCTCGGTGCAGTTTTCGAAGCCTTTCTCAAGTGATGAAGACAGCTGCACTCCATCCACTCTAATTAGGGGACTTTCCAGAATGTTCTCTGCTGTGGAACCTGTGGAGCTGGAACTGTCACAGTGAACCTGTCCCCCACTGTCACCTGCACCATACTGCTCAGCTGGGTGTCTCTGTCTTTGTGTGGGTGTGTGTGCAGGTTTGTGTGAGCGTGTGTATGAGTGCGTACGTCTGTGTGTGTGTGTGTGTGTGTGTGATTGTATGTGACTGTGTGAGTGTGTGTGTGTGTGCGTCTGGTTGTGTTTCTCACTCTTATTATAACTGTATGGCTGTAAGTAAGACAAACAGCAGGACACAGACAGGTTATGATGTCACAACTAGGAGCAGGACACAGACAGGTTATGATGTCACGACTAGGAGCAGGACACAGACAGGTTATGATGTCACGACTAGGAGCAGGACACAGACAGGTTATGATGTCACGACTAGGAGCAGGACACAGACAGGTTATGATGTCACGACTAGGAGCAGGACACAGACAGGTTATGATGTCACAACTAGGAGCAGGACACAGACAGGTTATGATGTCACGACTAGGAGCAGGACACAGACAGGTTATGATGCCACGACTAGGAGCAGGACACAGACAGGTTATGATGTCACAACTAGGAGCAGGACACAGACAGGTTATGATGTCACGACTAGGAGCAGGACACAGACAGTTTATGATGTCACAACTAGGAGCAGGACACAGACAGGTTATGATGTCACAATTAGGAGCAGGACACAGACAGGTTATGATGTCACAACTAGGAGCAGGACACAGACAGGTTATGATGTCACAATTAGGAGCAGGACACAGACAGGTTATGATGTCACAACTAGGAGCAGGACACAGACAGGTTATGATGTCACGACTAGGAGCAGGACACAGACAGTTTATGATGTCACAACTAGGAGCAGGACACAGACAGGTTATGATGTCACAATTAGGAGCAGGACACAGACAGGTTATGATGTCACGACTAGGAGCAGGACACAGACAGGTTATGATGTCACAATTAGGAGCAGGACACAGACAGGTTATGATGTCACAACTAGGAGCAGGACACAGACAGGTTGGTTATGATGACATTACTGTAGGAGCAGCTGTGCAGGAAGTAGCTTTGTTGTGAGACTAAGAGACCTTCAGACTGCCCACACGAACTGTGAGGGAAACACAACATCTCTATTTGTAGTGTGTAAGCAAGCAAGCACACACACGTACATACACACACACATATATGAAGCCTTGTTGGACAGCCGCCACAACTTCACAGGGGAAACATAAAAGTTGAAGGCAGCAGATTTACATATTATTATTTCAACTCTGGGGAGACTTCAGCCCTATAACTATAATCACACGCATTCACACACACACACAGACACACACACACACCAGACACACGCGCCAGACACACACACACACACACACACACACACACCAGACACACACACACCAGACGCACACACACACACACATACATACAGGGCCAGGGCCTTGTACATGTTGTGTAATTCTGTTGGAGAATAGTTTTTTCTCTGGATCTGCAGATCAATCCTGAAGGGAATGTGTGAGGGGGTGTGTACAGGGATGTGCTCTGTGTGAGTAGTCAGCATTGTCTGTACAGAAGGAGTCCATATTTCAGAGCGTGTGTGTGTGTGTGTGTGTGTGTGGGGGTGTGTGAGTGTGTGTGTGTGTGTGGGTGAGTTTAGTTCTGCAGGTAGAGAGAACTGATGACTGATTGGTTGTCGTCAACACATCCCTCACACTGACAGGTGGAGTTGCCATGGCAATCCATCATGGCCGACCCTGGCACTGAGGCCTGGCGGGAGGCTGAGAGGATGCAGGACAATGTTTTCTTCACATTTCCTGTCAAAAGAGACCGTCTGTCTGTCTGTCTACCTTCTTTCCTGTCTATCTGTCTGTCCTGTCTTTCTATCTGTCTGTCAGTCTGTCTGGGGGGCTTGAAGGATTGATAGTGGTGTGAACCTGGGTGCTGTCATCAGTCATTTTAATCTGACTGGCTGGCTGCTTTCTCTCTCTGTCTGTCCTGATAAGACACACGCACGCACACACACACAAACACACACACACACACACACAGTGGAGGAGAGACTCCAACATTAAATTGTTTGTGTGGTAGAACAGAGCAAAACTGTGTCTTGTGCCAGTGCATGAAACCATCTTCTCACAGCTGCCTCCTCTCCCCTCTTCCCCTCCTCCTCTCCTCCCCTCCTCTCCCCTCTTCCCCTCCTCCTGTGTTCCTCCACACATCCCTAAGGTACACACCTGTGAGTCTGGTCTCACTGCCTGTCTCTCTACTGTACTTGGGCTAGGATATCACAAACCTGCTTGCCTGTCTGTCTGTCTGTCTGTCTGTCTGTGGACTGATTTCACAGATTTCGCAACCTGTCTCTCTACCTGTCTCTTTACCTGTCTCTATGTCTGTGTGTGTGTGTGTGTGTGTGTGTGTGTGTGTATGTGTGGGTGTGTGTGCCTCTTGGAGGGGGTTTAGAAGATTGTTTTTATCTTCCAGGGTCTCCCCAGGGTGAGTAGCGGATGAAAAGCCTGATAAGTGAAATGAAGGGATGAAGGGATGAAGGGATGGAGGGATGGAGCTGTGGAGCGATGGAGGGGTGGAGCTGTGGAGCGATGGAGGGGTGGAGGGGTGGAGGGGTGGAGGGGTGGAGGGGTGGAGGGGTGGAGGGGTGGAGGGGTGGTGGTTAGGAGTGTTTGTAGAAAGTGGGACATGGGGTGTTTGAAGCAGGGTGTAAACTGAAAAGGGTCTCTGTGGGAAAGTCATCCAACACAGACTAGGATGAGACTGATGCTGCTGCTCTAAGGTTCCTGTGAGAGAGGAACAGAGAAAGGGAGAGGGAGAGACAGAGGGAGTGGCACGGGACGTAGAGGATGAAAAGAGAGAAAGACAGACCGAGAGAGAGGTAGAGAAAGGGAGAGCGAGGGTGAGTGAGAGAAAAAGACGGACCGAGAGAGAGAGAGGGAGAGAGAGAGAGAGAGAGAGAGAGAGAGAGAGAGAGAGAGAGACAGAGACAGAGACAGAGACAGAGACAGAGACAGAGAAAGGGCGGAGGCAGTACTGACACCTACAACACACACAGACAAGACGGCAAAATGATGGAGAAACCGTTCCGAAGAAAATTTATTTGACAGAACTGTAACTGCCTTGTCGTCTCCGGGGCAACTGAAACAACATATTCAATTACAGCTCCTGAGGCCTCTTTGATGTTTTCTATTCGATATGGAATACACATTTGTCATCGCTCTCCTTTCATAGGGATGTGCAGCTGTCTTCTATCTCTCTCTCTCTCTCTCTCTCTCTCTCTCTCATTCTCTCTCTCTCTCTCTCTCTCTCTATCTCTCTCTCTCTCTCTCTCTCTCTCGTTCTCTCTCCTTCCTTCCATCCAACCTCTCCTCCCCACCTGCCCCCCCCCCCTCCGCCCGCTGTGGGTGTAACATTGACTGTAACGGTCACGGACTGCATGCTGTATCATTTCCATCAGCGCTCCTCGTTCAGAGTGTGTGTGTGTGTGTGCGAGCCTCGTCCTTGTGCTGGAGATGTGGGTGTTTTGTTGTGATCGCTGTGCGAGGTGTGTTCGCCAGCCATCTACAGAAGTTCTGCCTTCAAGTTACATAAAGGACGCCCCCCCCCCCCCCCACCACCACCACCACCACACACACAATGCAACTTTGATGCACAAACAACAACAGCAAGAACGACAACATCAGCAGCCAGCCTCTGCCTGAGGCCAGATTGGCGCTGTCAGACGAGGTTCTGATGCTTTGACAGAAAACAATCTCCTGCTGGAGGACCAATGAAAAAGCCCCGAACTAGAGACGGAGGAATACATGCGCTAGCAGCTTCAAGGCCGGGAGATCTTGGACTGGCGGGAGAGTGGGCTGGGTTAACGGTGAGAAGGAGGAGGAGGTGGAGGAGGGATCGATGGAGGAGGAGGAGGAGGCTGGGTCACATGCTGCTTACTGCACAAAGGGATGAACTAAATGTGTGACATGGGAACCGAGTGATGGAGAGAGAGAGACAGAGAGAGAGAGAGAGAGAGAGAGAGCGAGAGAGAGAGAGAGAGAGAGAGAGAGAGAGAGAGAGAGAGAGAGAGAGAGAGAGAGAGAGAGAGAGAGAGAGAGAGAGAGAGAGAGAGAGAGAGAGAGAGAGAGAGAGAGAGAGAGAGAGAGAGAGAGAGAGAGAGAGAGAGAGAGAGAGAGAGAGAGAGAGAGAGAGAGAGAGAGAGAGAAATGAAAGATAAATGAAAAAATGAGAGAAAGAGAGATGGAGAGAGAGGCCGGGGAGAGAGCAGTGAGGGCCGAGGTACCCCCAGTGTACCACCAGTGAGCCTTGCAGTGCCCAGATAAGCCCTCGGTAGCTCATCTGACTTCCAAATCACTCTTCTAGAGTTGGCTAGGCAGGCTTAGATGAGGATGTTGTGCCAGCGTGTGTGCACAGTATGAGTTCATGTGTGTATGTGTGTGTTAGCAAGATAATGTGGGTGAACTGTGCGGGTTGTGTGTGTTTATGAATGCATACGTGTTTCCCCGTGCCCATATGTGGGCATGTGCGTGCATGTGAGCGAGTGTGTGCGTGCGCCCGTGTGTGTGATTGTGCGGAAGGATGTGTGTGTATATCAAATGTGTGCGTGTGTGTGTGTGGGATGCACGTGTGTGTGTGTGTGGTTGAGGGTTGGATTCCTCCACAGCTAGAAGCAGGAACTACAAGGCCCTAACATGCGTGCAGTAAAAGCAGGCACTCTCCATAATGACTGGCTGAGAGGAGAGGCTGCTGATGTGGCTTCGACTGGCACATTTCACATGGGAACAAATGACAGGACTTAGCAGCGCAGGATGAAAGGGGCCACGCTGTAAAGCAGGAACCAGAGCTGAACAGACCTCCCAGAGGGTCCCACACTGGAGCTGGAGGGTAAGGGGGCGGGAGGGGGCGGGAGGGGGCGGGAGGGGGGGTCTGGAAGGGGTGTGGTTGGAGGCAAGGTTCCGTGTGAGATTGGATGAGGTTGAGGGGGAGAATGCTGGAGGTTGGGGGAGGGGGGGTCAAGGGGGAGGGGGGGGGGGGGCTGAAAGGGGAGGGGGGGGTGAAGTCAAGGGGGAGATGGGTCAAGGTCACTGTAGGTGAGATAGTGTGTCCTGGATGTACTCATGTACTGTAGATGACAATATGCACAAAGAAAAAAAAAAGGTTGGTTATTCTGTTGTGGTGAGCACGTTTCAAGATGTCTGCGAGCTACATTGGTGAGAGATGGTCCATTAAAAGGAATTAGATCATTTTCCAAATGGTTTGTTCCAATCCCTGAGGTCCCAGGCTATTAAAAGTTAGCTAATCAGATGAGAATGTTGTTATGGTGCTGATATTGATTACATTTAGATTCCCAAATTTGAGACCAGTTTCACTCTGATTGAAAGAGAGAGAGACTGAGGGAGGGATGTTAGGGAGAGCAAAAAAAAGCGGGGGGGGTTGAGGGATTGAGGGAAGGACAGTGAGATTTGTAAATTAACTTAATTGAATTAAAAGACAAAGATAGAGACACAGATAGAGAGATAGGAATGGAAAGAGAGAGGGGCAGTGAGAGAAACAGAGAGAAGGCGAGGGTGGAAGGAGGGAGAGAGAGACAGAAAGAGGAGGGGGGTTGATCAGGATGATTACGTAAATTCTTTGTCTTTGTTAATTACTAACCCAGTAATTATTTGTCACCTCTCTCCTCCTTTTTTCCCCTTCATCATCTATATTTCCTTCCTCCATCTCCTCTTTTCGCCATCTCCGCTTGTTAATTGCCTCTAATAGAGAATTGTCACCTTGAAAATGAATTTTCCACCAGAGTAATTAGATGGTTGGAGTTACTGATTGGGGCTCGACCGTTGCCGTGACAAAACAACATCAAAAAACATACTGACGTGAGGACGCACATATTAACTTACCCACACAATCTCACACGCACACTCTCACACGCACACAAACACATACACACATACAGTACACACATACACACTGAAAAGTAATTGGGTTTTATGTGCTTTCCATGGTTCAAAGTGATAGTTTAAATTCACTCTGGTGATTTGAACACATGAAATAACCCAGCTAGATCCTTCAGTCAGATCCTTTCCCGCTCCTCCTCCTGTTCTTTCTCTTGCCCCTCCCCCTGCTTTTGCTCCTAGTCCTGCTCCTCCTCAAACTAATGCTCTTCTCTCCTCCTCCTTCCCCTCATCCCCTCTCCCTTCCTCTCCTCCCCTCTCCTCCTCCTTCCCCTCATCCCCTCTCCCTTCCTCTCCTCTCCTCTTCCCTCCCTCAGCAGCTGAACTAGCAGAAGGACAGCCTCTGTGTGAAGGGTTATAAACGACTGACTCCGTAGCCAGGAAGTGATGAATGTGAGCCTCTTTTATGACAGCTGAAGAATGCTATTTCACTAGAGACTTTTCTCCCTCACTCCTTCCTTCCTAACCTCTACCTCCCTCTCTCCCTGGCCCTCTCTCCCCAGCCCTCCCTCCCTCCCTTTCTCCCTCCTTCCTTGCTTCCTTCCTCTCCTTCAGGTCCTATACTGAATCCATATAACGTATTAGTGTACAGTCATCCTTTCATTTCAGACCCCAAGCCACCAATTATGTCTTTATTTTTATATTCCGGTTCTAGAGACGGCTGTCTATTGGCAGTATACTGTTTCTCCAGATACTCACACATTCTTGGCTGGATCTGTGGCCAAGAAATTAATTTCACACACGGCGGTGAACATTCGCTGCGATCAGTCATGGCCACCGTATAGCACATGTTCAGACACACACACCACATACACACACACACACACACCACAAACAGACCACACACACATACACACTGCGCACACACACACATACAGATGGCACACAAACATGCACATTGCACACACACACAGCACACACACAGACACATCGCACATAAACCCACACTATAGCCAGTTGTAGGAATCTAACTATCAGTGGACATTGAGATTCTGTCTGTGTTTCTGGAGTATTCCAGCCATGCCTTGGAGGCTGGCAAAGAGGGACCAATACATTATAGAGAAGAGAAAGAGAGGAGAGAGAGAGAAATTGCGATGAGGAGAGAAAATAAGAGAGGGAGATGGTCGAGAGAAAGATAGTGAAATGGATGCACGTAATAATATTGTCAATCTTACAGTTTTTCTCAATTGCTTAAACACTAAAACCCATTGGCTGAACAAAGTTCTCAGTTGCCTGAAATCATGTAGCTAATTGTGCAGTCTGTTGTCAATACCTTAAACCATTTCACATGGTAAAACACAATTTGCAGATCTCACTCGGACTATTCAGCAAAACTCTAAACACATTCTCATTCTCAAAACACATTCTGCACTCTAATGCACATGTCATTCATACTGGTGAACAAAAAGGGCAACAATCAAATTCAAATAGAGAAAACCTGTCATTGACTAAATTGATTTCACTTTATTTCAAATGATGTGACCCAACCAATATAAGCCAGTTCAGAGAGCAAACAGGTTGTTGAAGGTGGGAAAATATTGCTTGTGTTGTTGACAAAGTGCTCTGGCCTGACCCAGCACAAAGACAAGAAGAAGCACATTGATCACATGTTTACTCCCTTGATTTGTGTCCCTTTCAGTATTGTATACTGTAGTTCAGTGCATTGTAGACTGTATACAGTACAATGAACAAATGTTATGGTCCTGAACATTGTGCTTTCCTTTTGTTACAGCTACAGTACTGACTGCTCAATAGATTTTGAATGGTAGCAGGTTCATATCAACAAAGAACAAGAGTGAGTTGTGAGTCGTGAGATGCAGGGTACAGTACTGTATAGGGGTACAAGGAGGAGAAAGAACAAACAACAATTGCAAAGAGCAAAGCAGAGTAGTAATTTCTGAGCTACTATGATAGAACATGTTTTGTTGATCAAAAGAGATTGACGGACAAAATATAATATTTGTTTTGAGTTTACAAAAATACTTATCCCTGAGAACTATATGTTTTGAACATGTTTTCTATGTTTTGGTGTATTGTTTACAGACTGCCATATAGTATATATTATTTTGATCACTTTGTTTATGATTTGAGAACAGTGTTTGATTTTGAGCACAGGTAAATCTGTTTTGAGGCAAAAGAATCATTTTGCAACAGGATTCAGAGGCTTTGTAAATAGTGCTTGAAGATGAGGTTTTGTGTACATTTTTTTGAAAATGGGTGACTGTTTCAAGAAATGTGTTTTAGTAATCGTGAAAAACTGTAATCATTCCTATATACACAGCAGCCTGAGTTGAACTGAGAGATAAATAGACAAAGCAAAAGAGACACAATTGTGTTTTCAATCTATGTAACCAGGTGTAGTGTTTGGTTTGATACAGAAATCAATTTGGTGTCTTCTAACCATGAAGGCAAACACAGCAGACAATATAAACTGAGAGAGAGAAAAAGGGGGAAAGAGAGAGAAATAGAGGGAGAGAGAGAAAGAGTGAGAGGGGGGCGAAATGGAGAGAGAGAGACGGTGAGAGAGAGAGAGAAAGAAAGAAAGAAAGAAAGAAAGAGAGAAAAAGATAAAGAGAGAGAGAGCAGTGACAGTACAGGTGGGTCTCTGACTGTGCTCTCTGATGGAACCGTAACAGAAAGAGAGAAAACCTGCTATTACACCTGTCTGAACTGAGAAGGAGAGAGAGAGAGTGAGAGACAGAGACAGAGAGGGGAGGGGAAGACAGAGAGAGAGAGAAAGAGAGAGAGAGCGCTGGAGGGAGGGAGACAGCGACAAGGAGCGAAGGGATGGAGACACAGTGGGATAGGAAGGAGTGAACGGAACATGACAACATGAAAGAGGAGGGATAGAGGAAAAGAATGGAATGGAAAAGAAGAGAAGAGAAAAGAATGGAGGGTGGGGTGGATGAGTGGAGGGGAGAGAAGGGGAGGGGGGTTGAAGGTTATAGGGTGAGAGGAAAAGTAAAGGGAAGAGTATGCGAAGGAGGGGAGGGGAGCGGGCAAGAGGAGAAGACAAGAGAGGGGAAGAGAGAGGGTCAGACCAAAGGAGACAAGAGGGGATGAAAGCAAAGAGAGGGGAGGAAATTTTTGGAGGAAAAGAGAAGAGAGGGGAGGCAAGCAATCCGAATGACTGATGCTAACAGAACGAGAGCGGTGGAGACGGCCAGATCACACACACTGTGATGCCATATTGATGCCCCGTGTGCCAGCCTGCTAAATAGACTCTCACTAGGAACAATGATGGCAGGACTGACACGTACACACACACACCTCCCAGAGGACACACACACACAGGCACATCTCACAGACACACCCTCCGACACAGGCACACAGACGCTCAAACACACACACACACCTCCGCGCCACCTGAGCATATCACAGCGGAAACTGAACAGCCGTCTTTAATATTTGATCGTCCCTTTCAAGACCTCGGCAGTGGAGGCAGCAGGCGTCAGGGAGACGGATGAAAGGACAGAGGAGGGTAGGGTAGGAGGAAGGAGAGAAGGAGAGACAGAGGGGAGGGAGGGAGGGAGTCATCGAGGGATCGACTGTGTCTGCTCCTCGGAGCCTCTCAGTCTGAAACACGTCTGCTAGGTGTGAGGAGGAACAGAAACACCACCCGCTCTTCTCTTCTCCCTCCTCTCTCCCACCTCCTGCCCTCCTCCCCCCTCTCTCCGTTCCCCAGTGAGAGAGAAGGGGGGGGGGGTGGAAGGGACGAGGGCGGTCAGCTGTCCCTTCACCGCCATGCTCCTAAAGACACACCGTTCTGTGGAGTGCCCATGAGGAAGCGAGGGCGCAGGAAGCAGGGGGGAGATGGAGGGATGAGGGTGAGGGAGTGAGGGGAAGGGGAGGGGGAGCAGGATGGCCGTCTGGTGAAAGGGAGGATAGGACGGAAGGAGGGTTATGGAGAGGGAGGGATGTTAGCAGACAGAGAGGGAAATCTCGTTACTGTAATTGGACAGGTTGGGTGTGGGGGGTGGAGGGTGGGGGGTGGAGGGGAGGCAAGCTGGGCATATGGGCACCAGTAGGCTCTTGGCCGACAGAAAGGAACTGGATCGTCTCCACAGAAAAAGACAACTGATAATCATCTCTCAGTTGTGGTTCTGTCTCAGAGAACTAGCTCCCTGTCACCGGGACATCTCGCTCCCTATCACCAGGTACAACTAGCTCCATATCACCAGGGCAACTAGCTCTCTGTCACCAAGGACAACTAGCTCTCTATCATCAGGACAGCTATCTGTAGGGGTGTGTGTGTTGGCAGGTCAAAGCAAGGGTGCATGTCTAACATGCACACCCACACACATACACACACGCACGCACACACACACACACACACACACTTACACACACAGCCACAGACCAAAGGACAATCATGGGAAAGGGAGGAGGTGACTTATTTACAAACAGATGCTAAGCCATAATAACTGTGGTCGCCCGTGGCAACCCAGTGTGTTGCATTCGACTGCTCGTTTCAGAGGTGTGGTCTGTGGAGCCTCACTGCTGAACCATGATTGGTAGGTTGGAGAGAGGGCCACAGGGCTGTGTGAGCGCGAGCTCCTCAGTGGCTTCTCACGCACGTGTGTATGTGCGCGTGTGTGGGTGTTGTC
>NC_140382.1:7515000-7520000 GCF_054491055.1 Hypomesus nipponensis | reverse complement strand
GTATGTATGCATAATGAATCGCTCTGACACAGCCCTCTGCACTCACACACACATGCACCCCCCCCCCCCCCCCCCCCGAAAGTGCAGGGATCATCTCCCCACACGAGACTGTGAATTTACATGTCAAAGAATGTTTACACGGGTTCTGCGGCGGACGGTTGTGATCCAGAGTGGGGTCCTGAGAGGCTCTGGGTTCACTGTCTCAGTGTCAAACAGCCTGCCTGGGAAACAAGGATGACATTCTGTTTCAAGGCCGTACACGGACAGAAACACTGAAGCAGGCAGGAAGGCACGCACACAGACACAAACACACATTCCATGCAGTTCTAAGGATAGATGACTAGCAGGTCCCATTGGAGGAAAGATTTGTGTGTGTGTGTGTGTGATATCAGTATTCTGTGGTGTGTTCAGGTTGTGTTGTAAAGGTAACAGCAGTGTAACATTTGAAACTGCAAGGTGACCGTGCAGATGGAGATGAGTCTCATTATCTGTCCTATCAGCTGCGCACATTGTTTACTCATAACGTACTCACAAAGGCTTCAGCTGATTCAATCAGCCACGGTGTGTCCTGACTGCCCGTACTCTGGGACACCGTCAACACTCCATGAACTAGAAACTTCTATGCACCTATTACTGTTACTGTTAGATGAATATTTGATCTTGTATATTTACACACGTGATTGACAGATGACGAAGATGATGATGGTGAAGATGGTCAAGATGATGCTCATGTTCAAAGTACCAATCAGAGCACTATTATAGCAACATCAGAGCATAATCTAAGTACTATCATGGTAACATCAAAGTACAATCAAAGTACTATTGCAGTAACATCAGAGTACAATCAAAGTACTATCGTGGTAACATCAGAGCATCATCAGAGTGCTATCAAACTAACATCAGAGTATAAGCAGAGTAAAAAGTGAGTGTCGTCAGAGTAACCTAAGGCAGCAGCTTGGCAGGACAGCAGGTGGGCAGGCTTTCTCTGCGCTACTGCCTGTCGTCTGCATTCCCTCTAATCACCCAGTGAGGACTACATTGGTACATAATGACCACTAATGACCCAGTAATGTCCCTGCCCTGGGAGGGGATAATAAGCCCTAACAGTGCTAGAATTAGACAGTCTGGTAAAGAAAGGAATCCACACGACCTCGTTCTCTGCGCTGCCACACTGCAACAAACTGCAACTGTAGGTTAACTGATCTCCTCTTTGAAAGGAGTGCTCTGATCAGAAAGAACCAAGGTTTCAGACAGACTTCTCCAGAGCTGAGAGCTAGCACCTTCAAATTCTGATTAGAACCTTATTTTTCCAAAGGGTTATTCTACTGTTACAGGTGTCGTACAGAGCATGTGTTGGTTCTCTGTTTACTGAGAGAACAGAGAAGAATCTGGATTCTCTGCTGGGATTCTACTCTTTAGGACCTCCTTCTTATTCCCTTCACGCCACCCTTTCCTCCTTCCCACCCTTGCAAATGTTTAAATTACACGACCAAGTAAGCAAGATTAATTAATATGATAATCAAAGAGGTGAACGTATTTCACTGTTTGGTTAACTCCAGTTGAATAGAGAGATGAAGTGAGTGGAGGCACGTTGACCTATCTTCTTCTGCTTTGGAGTGTCTGAAAACATCAACTGAATAAGAACATGATGAAATAACCATTATTAAAATAAAAAAGGCAGAAGGAATTTTGTTTCTTGATTTAATATATTTAAATGAGAACGTTGTGATAGAACATTGGTTATTATGAGGAATTAACTCACTGGGAATGAACCCTGCTCAATTTAAAAGTTTATACTGTACAAATAACTCAATATTGATATGCAGAAAAACTGTGTGCTGTTCCCTGTTGAGTATTGCTCTCTAGTACGAGTTTGTTTAACTTCTCAGGTCTATTTGATTTCTAGATGGTGCACACTCTTGCCAAGAAGCTTATCAACAGAGTTACAGCCAATCGTTACTGATAGTCTAAATGTAGATGTCAATATGGACCTTCAGAAGAAAGTGGAACCCAACTCTCCTTACTCCTCTCATGTTTTTGCTCCACCAATTATCTCCTCGGTTTCATCTCAATGGTTTGGGTCGGGATCCCAGCCTCCCAGTGTTGGCTGGTATATCTCTCATCATTAACGTGTTCACGGTGCTAGTCTTTGGTATATTGTGAAGCCTATGTCTGTCATAAATCATCCCCAATTACCCAGACAGACAGACTTCCAGCGTTCCATCAATGACCCCGGGAAGGCTGATGATGACGGAGATGTCTGGTCTCTGGTCTCCAAATGCACACCCTTCATCCATGCTCATCTAGCCTTGTACGCATGCCTCATTTATCTGTAATTAACCAAATGAAAGAGTGCAGCCTTCTGCCAGAGAAGAACTGGCAACTCTCCATCACAAGAAAACAGCTCAGGGTCAGAATGGAGGGAGGAGGGGGGAGAGGACAGGGGAGACGTAGAGGAGGAGGAGAGACATGACAGGCCGGAATGAGAGATGGGGTGAGTTGCGGGAGGGATGGGGTGTTTGGAGTCAGTAAATGTTGAGGGAGGATGGATTGCGGTCTTATCTTTCCATGTTCACTATGTCCATTGATCAAATAAAAGCTTGTTTCAGGAAATCTCTTTCTTGGAATGTAGAAGGTTGTCGTGGAGCCAGCGGCCATATGTATGTGGTCTACGTCTGAACATGCCTTCATGGTCTCCGGCCTCCCACGCTCAGATGTGTCCAGCCTGACTCTCAGAGTCCTCACATGCCCAGCACTGTCTAACCCCACATCTATGAGGATTGAACTAGAGATCTGAGTTGAATGTATCAGTCAAGTCAGAACATCACTGCAACAGCCCATGTTCCTTTACAATGGGAACGCGCAAACAAACTGGAATGAATTGCAAATCTGTTCCGACCATATCAAACCATATTTCCATTGAGATAAGCAAGCAGAGATAAACTCCATCTGGGGATATTTTGTGTTCAAATAATCGATGTAAACAGGCGCTTGGGTTTCCCAGCAGGGAGCCTGGTTCTGTCTGTGGTGCCGAGCTGTTTGGGTTGGATCACAGCATTTGGCAGGAGCCGATTTCCACACGTTTTTTTGTGGTGTGTACTGTAAGAGTTTCCCCACTTTAGCTCAGCATCAGTGCAGAAAAGACCTGTGTTTTGATTGTAATGAGGCATTTACTGTATTATGGATTTGTTTAGAGATTCCAAATAGGAAGTGGAAATGGCATGTGGCTTGTCTCAACCCAGGTAGTTAAGGGCTCTGTCTCGCGGAAATAAAGTCTTCACATTCACAGTTTCCAAGGCTGAGGTTCAATCCCCACCTCGACCAATCCCATGCTGTCTACATTGTTTTACAAGACAACCAACAAGGGTTTTTCAACCATGTTTGCTGCCTTCTGCGTTTTCCTCAGACTAACTGGGTCTAGGACTAGTAGTGTTAATTGGGGGATGGAACCCAGAACAGACCCAAAACACTGCAGCACCAGGGCCCAAGAACCAGATGGCCGCTTGTGATCCAGCTCCTCTACGCTGGTGTTAGGTCTGGACACTCCATGATGCTGCTGACGTCGTTGTTTTTATTGTGTCTTTCATCCTGCCTCTCCCTAGCAACAAAACTGAATATTAAAAGCTAAAAGTGGCACTTTAAACATATGGAACTGTTTTCCAAGTCCGACAAAACCGCCTTTTTAAAATGGTTTCTCAAAAAGGCAGCTTGCATGAGTCCTTAATCCCTGACATCCACACAGGAATGTGTTTGTGCTGTTAGGTAACACATGTTAAAAGGTTGTAGCTACACATCCTGGGCTGGTTTATGGGGAAGTGTCAATGTTGTGCTGTGTTGAGATTGCAGTGGTCTAGAATACCCAGTCCTACTTAGGAATAGAGTAGAGGAATGGTTGGAGCTGGATATGGGATAGGTTAGGGCTAGGTTGTGTTGGATTGGTCTAGGTTGGGTTGGGTTGGGTTTAGGATAGGCTAAGGAAGGGTTTGACAGGGTTGAGTGCCTGAGCTGAGGTTGGGGCTGGCTTGAGGCTGGGCTAGATTGGGTAAATGGGTTTAGGTGAGGGCAAGATTAAGACTGTGTTTAGGCTGGGCAAGCGAGGTCCAGATGTAATGGGTTTAGACTGGGCGAGAGAGGTCCATATGTACTGGGTTTAGGCTGGGCGAGAGAGGTCCAGATGTACTGGGTTTAGGCTGGGCGAGAGAGGTCCATATGTACTGGGTGGTGCTCTCCCTCAGCACTGTGGGAATGCCTCAGCCTTTCAGATCAAACTCTGATCCAGCCATTCCAACACACAGGTGTAACCGGGATCTCAGTAATCCCTGCAACAACACACCCCCACACACAGAGACACACTCAAACACACACACACCCACACACACAGAGACACACTCAAACACACACGCACCCACACATACAGAGACACACTCAAACACACACACACCCACACATACAGAGACACACTCAAACACACACACACCACTGTTCTTTCAGGGTCAGCAGAAACAGGAGAATGGATTACAAAGTGTGATTCCAGGATAACATTGCTTGACACAAACAGAAAACCCCCTCAGTGCCCTTACACACACACAGACACACACTCACACACACACAGTGTGTGTGTTAACTGGGTTACCATTGAGACCATTGAGACACCCTGTCCCGCTAATGTGAGCAGTCTATCAGGTGGCCCATTAGAGTGGTCTCTGAATGGACCATCATCCTATATTGACATTGGCCCCATCACATGCTGTGGGGTGTCCATTTACTGGTTTGGAGAGTGGACCAATCAGGATGTGACTACAATGTGTTCTTTCTGCTCATGGGCTGCGTGACTGTGGAATAGAGAGCTCCACAGAACGGAGAGAAAAGGAAGGAAATAAATTGGAGGGAACTAAATTGGAGAGCTTCTAGGTGCTTCTAGTGGTAAAAGTTGCTACTCTCTCTGAAAAGTTCTCAGAATGACATAGAGATAAGATATGTAACCTAAGGTTACGGTATCT
>NC_140382.1:7472500-7512500 GCF_054491055.1 Hypomesus nipponensis | reverse complement strand
CATGTTTGTGCCCATTATGGCTCGAGTATACAGTTGATTGTTGTTCTATGTCTAATTGGAATTTTAATTGAACAGGGATTAGGCTGGTTTGGAGAGTGATTAGAACTGCCAAACAGCTTCCTAATTTGGACCAGTCTTAGCGGAATTCTAAACTTCAATAACATTCCTGGACTAAGGACACATTCAGTATTTAGAGCTAATAAGAATGTAATCTCCTGTGGAAGCTGGAGAAGGCTGAGCAGCTTCAGGAGGCTCCTCAGAAGATCTGAGGGCGTTTGATGGGGCTTTTAAAATGAGATACTGAGATGATGGGTCTTGGGAGATGGAGGTCACAGAGACAGACTCCTCAAGGACGAAAACACACTCGAAAACTCAAGCCCGCGTGTGCACATGCACGTGCACACGTCACATTTTCATACACTGTCAGAAGTCTCGGTGCTGTATTCTATTATCATATATTTATCAGGTTTTGGCCCTCAGACAAGTGTTGTTTTACATGATGTTGTTTGTCTGTGTTATCTCTGCTCCCTCCTCCCCTTCGTCTCCACTCTCCTCCTCCCTCCTCCACTGAGCAGAACTACAACAATAGCTGTCAGCTAGGTGACATTAGAGTACAGCTTCTGGTACCAGAGTCTTTGATGTCTGTAGATTGTGTTGTGGCATTCTTTTCATCAAACACAACAGGAAATGTTTCTCAGAGGACAACTAGGAGCCGGAAAAAGAAAGAGAGAGAGACACCGAGATAGAGGGAAAAAGAGAGGGAGAGAGAGGGAGAAAGAGAGCAATGGGAGAATGAGATCAATCTTGAGAGAATGAGAAAGAGAGGGAGAAATTGTTTATTTATGAGTCTTTGTAAATAAATATATTCAATAACTTTGTCGGCAGAGGAGCATGCAGGCACGCAGTGATGAAAAGATTTTGTAATGAAGGAATGGAGGGACAGAGGGATGCAGGGGTGGAGGGATAAAGGGACGGTGTGATGGAGGAATGGATGATAGGGAGGAATGACAGAATAAAAAGCCACTTAGCATGCACACAGCAATACAGGGAGAACAAAACGGAACAAATACCAGGGCAGCAACTCTTCTCCAAAGTATACAATTGAGCATGTCGGATTCGAACATGCTCTGTCTGCCTGGCTGGCAGTCTGGTCGAAGCTGCCGGTTTGCTCAGGATTCTCAGACGGAGGTGAAGGGAGCAGGGAGGTCCTCAGGGGAGCCCTCTCAACCCTGGGGCTGTCTTTATCTGACTGACCAGAGAGAAGAAGCCCAAAACACACCCTGCAATGTGTGCACACAAGCACACACAAGATTTAGACATGGATTCAGACATGATGCAACTGTACTGCAATGGGATTTCAATGACAGAAATATGTTGAAAAGATTAGTTTGGCTTGTTAGACTCACAAACACAGTGATGTTTCCGTCAAGTGTTGAGATCATTTTCCACCAGATGTCTGACGGTGGAGTGTGTGTGTGGGTAGCCTGACACAACACACCATCATAACCCCCTGAACATACATGTTCAAAATTAAATGGGTAGGTTGCCGTGGTGGGGAGCAAACCCCTTACATCTCCCATCAGACCAATAGGACATCAAGGCTGGGACAGTTAGGGGCTAGTGTGTTTAACCTCCCAGGTGCTGGAGATGTTCCAGTTCTTCCTCAGAGCTCAGTGAGATGTACCAGCTAACTCACTGCTGCCTACTCCTTCCCTCCTCTCTCTCACTATCTCTCTCACTATCTCTCTCACTATCTCTCTCACTGTCTCTCCAACTATCTCTCTCACTGTCTCTCTAACTTTCTCTCTCTGTCTCTCTCTGTCTGTCTCTGTCTGTTTCTCTTTTCTCTCTCTTCCTCGCTCTCCAAAGTCGGGATGGAACAAGGAGAGTCTTGCAACATAGCCCTGTTTCGGAAAAGTTTGGGTTGTTCCAAAGCTTTCACTTCCCAGTGTGTGTGTGTTTGTGTGTGCGTGTGATCCATATAACTGCTCTGCTTTTGTGTATTGTCATTCCGTGTTGCCAAGTTATCTGTGTGTCAGTGTGTATGTGTCTGTGCTGTGCGTGTGTGAATATGTGTTTGTGCACAAGTTGCTATCCCACGATTGTGTGTTTGCCGTGTTCTCCTCCAGTACTGAGATTGTAAGCTAGGGGGCGCCGCACAGACACAGCATAGCTGGTCTGCTAATGCACTCCTGCCTGCTGGCAGGCTAGTCACATGGTCCGGCACAGCCTGTTTAAAAGTGCCTTAGCTCCACTCAGCCAGTGCAGAGCTAGACACAGAGAGACACACACACACACACACTCTCTCTGTTGCTCTATCAGGCACCAGCTGCAAAGGCAACTTAGCCCTATTGGACTGTCTCTCGCTCACACACACACACACACACATACATACACACGCTGGTGTGCGCGCGAACGGACTCCGTCATACAAAACGCACTGCATCTGCTGTTTGGACTGACGGAAGGAGGACAGTATAGAGACAGCTACCAGGATCAACTCAGTGAGTACTGTCATCCCTCTCTTCTTGCTGTTTGCCACAGGGCTATTTTCTGTTCGATCTGTGTGACAGAGAGAAAAGATAAAGAGGAGAGCAGTGGAGAGGAGAAGAGAAGGGGGGAGGAGAAGTGAGGAGCGGAGCGGAAAGGAGCGGAGAGGAGGGTGCCTGGTAACAGCAGGATTCCTATCTGAATAATGTGATGCTTGTAATTATTAGAGGGGTTCAGGGTGAATGGCAGGCTTGTGCCGGGAGCTCTCCTGGTATTACGCTTGCATTGTTGCCGCTTCGTTCTCATCATATAGCCTCACATGAATGTATTCTCACACACACACACACTCACACACACCCACACACACTCATACACACACTCACACACAGAGCGTTTGGAGGTGATGGAGTGTTTTTATTCATATGGAGATGATTGTACCTCTGTAGCGCTCCTACAACGCACATGTGGAGCAAAGAGAGAGGGAGCGCGCGAGACAGAGAGAGCATATGAAGGAGAGCACGAGAGAGAGAGGGAGACAGAGAAAGAGAGAGAAAGAGAGTGAAGAGAGAGAGAGACTTATTTCAGCTGTCTGTCTTTCCGCTACTTGCAGTCTCAGAGAGCAGTTTCTCTACCCCTGACACCCCCCACCCTTCCCTTCTCCTGTCCACCCCCCGCTCTGTCTCTCACCCCCTTCCTCCTTCACACAATCTCTCACTTGCTTCCCCCCACTACCTCCCCCTCTCCCTTCTTCTTTCTCTCCCCCTTTCTTCTCCCCTCAGCACTCTCACTCATCCTCTTTCTCACCCTCATTGCTCTTTCTTACCCCCCCCCCCCCACACACACACACACACACACACACACAAAGTGTATCAAGAGAAAACAGGACAGGGAGGGGGGAGTACTGGGCTGGGGGGGTGCAGAGAAGAAAGAGAGGAATGAGAGAGAAAGTGGTGTCCATTGAAGCCTACTGGCTGGCTGGACAGTGAACTGTGTGTAGCTCTCCTCTCTGGGGGGTCACGGGAAGGTCTGACCCTGTGTCACCACTCCTGCATGGAAGCCATTATCACTCTCTGATTGATTGGCCTGAACGGAAATCCCCTTTCTCTGCTGCCCCCCCCCCCCCCACTCCCCCACCAGCCCCCGCTGATGATCCCGCCCTCCTCTGCTGGTGGAGGGAGGGGGGAGGCGGGGAGGCGGGGGGGGGGAGGCGGGGGAGCATCTGATGTATCTGTCTGGATTCCGAGAGATGTTCTTTTTCTCTCGTTCTGTCCCTCTGTCTCTTTCCCTCTCTCCCTCTCTCTGTGTTCATCCTTTCTCCCAATCCCTTCCCAGCCCACCCCTCCTCAACCCCCCCCCCCCCATCTCTTGAGAGTGTTTCAGAGTGTTTAGTCCTGCTCTGTAAGGATCAAAGGGGACCAGCTTAGGCCTCCTTGCCTTAATGACTTCTAGTTTCATGCCCTGTTGGAGGTAAAGGCTGAGAGGCAGCAAGACAGACACCCCTCAGAACAACCTCCCCCTCCTTCCCCTCCTCCTCCGTCCTACCCCCTCATTACCCTTCTAATTCCTTCCTCCCCCCGCCCTTCCCTGTCCTCTCGCCCCCCTTCCCTTCCTTGTCCTCTCTCCCCCTCCCATCTTGTGCTGCCCCGTCCCATCCTCTCCTGTTCTGTCATCTCGTGTCCTTTCTTCTTTTCCTCCTCCTCCTCCTGTGCACTCCCCAGTTCTCCCCCCTCCCCCCTTCCACCTTCCTCCGTCCTCCCCCTCCTCACTCTCCTCTCCTCTGCTCTCCTCACTTGTCCTTTCTGAATGTAACATAGTTCCAGTGGCTCTGAGCGAGAGCGGAGATGAGCAGTGTCCAGAGAAGTGATATACAGTGTCTCCTGCCTAAGTGCTCCAACTGCTACCGAGGTGTAGAATTACGCCCCCCAGCCCCCTCTCCCGTGCCTCACCCCACTTCAGAGGCGCGGCTGGAGTCCTCTCCTCTCTAATCTGACGTCCCCCGCTCCAACCTGTGTTTAGGATTCAAACAGATGAAAGGTAAAATAAAACTAGCCAAATATTGCCCTTGGCACATTCTCCCCCACCCCCCCCCCCCTCCCCTTCCCAGGAGAAACATCCTAGTACAGATGTCCGAGCCTGCCATGCAAAGGAGGGGGGGTGCCCCGGAGGGGGTGCCCGGGGGGGACCCCACCCTGCATGCACAAACCATACAAATAGGAGCTGGTCTGAAGAGGATCAGATATGTGTGTGTGTGTTTTGTGTGTGTGGGAGGAGTGTGTGTGTGTGGGAGAAGGCAACAGCGAGAGAAAGAAGAGAGAGAAAGGTTTTGATTTCTAAAAATCTTTCAAAACTGCCAGAAAAATCAACTAGTGACTCCACCATGGACATTACAGAAACAACTTGATTACACTGTAATCACAGTGACAAATATAAACACATGCAAAATAGTAACATCCCTACATTTAACCTCCATTAAACTGAGAGAGAGAGAGAGAGAGAGAGAGAGAGAGAGAGAGAGAGAGAGAGAGAGAGAGAGATATGTAACAACCATCATTTATGTCTAATTTTGTCTCCAAAACGAATTCTTCAACTGAAATCTGTATATTTTATTCATAAAAAAACATTTCTTATTCGTGTTTGTTTTTGTCATGGCACACTGGGCTGAGAGAAAAACAAGCCAAGTGCACTGGAAAGGCTTTGACAACAAGAGGGGCATTGAGATGTCTTTGACATAACCAACCTGTGAGGCGTGCAACTAAGAACACTCATGGCTAGCTTACTTGTAAAACAAAATGGATGAATGACACTACCCCAACGCAGCTGCAAGAAGCTGTGGGTACCGCCATCTTCCCTTGGTCACGGTAGCAGTCGCTAACTGGCAGTCGCTGTGTCCAGCTTTGTCTGTTTAGGTTACGGATGTTGTGCTGTGTGGTTGATGCAAGCCCACCAACCCCGTTCCAGAATCCTGCTAAATAAGGGATCCGTCCACCACGTCAGGGTCAAAGGTCAAACCACTTCACAACTTCCACTTTAGTCACATCAAGCAACATGGAGGCATTTATGAACCCACACATCATAAAAGTGTGATTTTAACAAAACAACTTACCAACATAAGGTAAATACTAGTGGGCTCCTTTAGGGATGTTGCAGTGATCTCTGAAAGGGAAATGGTATGCTCACAACCAGGGTGTGATGGTTTTACATGCACACTTGTATATAGGCCCTCTTAGGCTGGTTAGTTAGAGCTGGGTTCCTCCATTAGCATGTCTAATTCATACAGGTCAGGATGTCAACTTTAAAGAGAGAATTTAACAGCAATAATGAGCGAGACACTGTATCTCTTATTGGTGAGAGACTACAGTTGATCTGTGCTATGTTACCATTTCAGCTTTGAGCTCACCTGTGAGCAGTGGCGTGTTTAAGATAGCCATTACTGGGATGTGTTTGTGTAACTTTGAGCGAGTGACGAGCTGGGACGTTTTAGCTCCAACTAGCCGCTAGCTGTGGTGTTAGCTTTTAGCTAGCTCTTAGCTGTGCCAAATTAGCTCCGAACTAGCTTTTAGCTACGCCGTATTAGCTCTGCACATTACCACATTCTCTGGATCATTAATGGTAGAGTGTGAGTGTGTGTATGTGTCCTGTCCGGCCTCACAGGGTGTTCAGAGTGCTGTTGTTGGGTCAGTCAGTTGGTCAGTGTGTCTCAGTCAACATGTCTGAAGACTAAAGCTGTGTCAGATGCTTTCTCAGTGGCATCACACACAGACGATCCAACCTCCCAGCCTCCTCCCATCATCCCAATCTCTCAGCCCCAAGCCTCTAATCCCAGTGTTCCAACCCCCAGTACCCAGGCCTCCATCCCACAGTCTGCAGCTTCCCAGACCCCAGTCCCCAGCCTCCCGTTGTTCGGTCAGAGCCAGCCTGGCACAGTGTCTATGTAGGTAATTATGGAGAGGCTGGGAGCAGTGAGTCTGGAGCCCAGTATTTCCTGCCCATCTACTAGAGGCTTTTAATCTATTAACTGCTGATCCTTAAACACTAATCAATGCTGCCTTTTATATTTCCATTAAAGGGAAGAGGAAATGAATAAATAAATCATGCTGGCTGAGTGACTGGTGGCCTCTGAATCGCTCCTCTGCCCAGCACATCCCTTCCTCTCTTTCTCTCTTTTCTCCTCTCTTCCTCCTCTTCTACTGGTCCCTCCATGTTAGCACGCTAAGCTGACAGCATTTGGTTTATTTTCCCTCCAAAGTGTACACTCTGTTAGGCCTGCCTCCTTTCATGGGATACACGCTCCATTTGAACTGAAAGAGAAGGGGCTGGGCAGAGGCGTATGTTTGTGTGTGTGAATGTGTGTGTGTGTAGATGCTGGCCTCCTAATTGTATTAGCATCTTTTATTTGCTCTTACAGAGAGCAGTGGTCCTCTGGGAAGTTGCCAAAGGAAAATTTACTGGGATGCACACACACACACACACACACGTACACTTGTATTGCTGTTCTTGTTGGGACTCACCATTCAGTCAAATTCAAAATCTTGTTTTATTTGAACTCTAAATTAAAACCTAATCCTGGCTCCTAAGTCTAACCCCTAAAACCATTCCTAACTCCTAACTTCAACCCTTCACATAATTTTAACCCTAACTATAAACTCCCTTGAAAAAGCAACTTGTAAGGATCAAGAACATTTCCACACAATTTCAAATTTGTCTTGATTTATAATTCTTGAGGGGACTCCCACACACACACACATACACACTCACGCACACACACACACACACACATTCTTGTGTACTTTACACACAGGTTTACACTGCCAAAGCCAAGAGTAAAAAATCACTCCCTTTCTCACTCCGTTGTTCTCTTTCACTCTCTCTGCATTCCTCTCCACCCCCCCCCTCTCTCTCTCCCCCACTTTCTATGTCAGTCTATCTGTGCTCTTAGTTCTCTCTCCAGGTGTTTCACTTCACACCAGACTAACCCCAGGTTCACTGTTAGATGCTGATGTTAGGACGGACTCAGTAACGATAACAGACAGCCTTCACCCACATCACAGAGTGAAGTGGATGCGTCCTATCGTGGATGAATAGAGCAACCGGTGTTTACTGTATGTGCGGGTAAACCTCTTACAGGGCACGCAGACACAAACAACCGGTGGAGAGCCCAGCTGAATACCTGCTCTGACTGTCACACTGAGAGCTGCTTTGAAAGCAGGATAAATAGGAGGGAGGCTGTTTTTCTTTTTACCCAGACAGACGTCTCTCTAAGCCTCCCCATCCCTGATAACAGCAAACTCATTCCCCTCTACGCTCCTCTCGTTTCAGTCCCACTCCTCTACGTGATGCTCTTGTGTAGACTACAGGCTCCACCTCTGTCATGTTTCAGTCCCAACCCCCAACACGCCTCCAACACGCCTCCAAGACACTATTGACACACGTCATGTAGCACACCTGCCTAAATAATATGGGATCTCTTCGATAGATTTGTTCAGGACATGCATCAGGTATTTTTTGATTCAGAGAGAAGAATTCTCCCCGGGTACAACCTCTGTGTGTTGGTGTGTGTAGACGAGTGTGAGATCAATGCCCGGAGGCTGTGGAGGGAGGGCTGATCTGGGTGCAGAGGCTTGTGTAGGGCAGCGATCGCCTCCAGAGGCTACCTGTGGTCAGGTGTGATTAACAGCCGAGTCCCCCCCCCCCCCCGCACAGCACCCCACCACCACCACCCCTACCCCACCTCCCCTACCCCGTAACCCCCACCCTCCCTCTCAAGCCTGCAGCGGTGAGCAGCGGTAATCCTCATTCTCATGATAAGATTGTTTTCTTTAAGCCTTAATTCAATCCGCCCCTCAGGGGGCACCTAGCGATGTTTACATGGACTCACCCCCAGCTGGCAAGCTGCAGCCCAGCCGAGGAGCTGTCCCCGGTCTCTACACCGCTAACACACTGAGCTGAACCCTTTGCTAGCTTGGGAAGCAGGAGGGCTCTGCCCAACACATTGTGTGATACTGTACCATGGTAGAGTTGAATTACTCTTGGCCACATGCTCGCATTGATAGCATTGTAATCTAGAGAGAGGTGGCGTGTCCATATTCAGGCGTTCACATTTTGACAGTGCACACACATTACAGACACAGTAAGATATCCAGCTTATGAGGTACTTGTTATTTTAACTAAGGGGAATGGTGAGAATGCGGCGACCAGATGGAAGTTATCACACAAAGACATTTCAACAAGCTGAGGAGCAATTTGTTATAATTGCCCACTAAAAGGAACGTGACAAAGTAACCTTTTTTTCCCTGCATAATATGACATTTTCGATTGAGAAGAAATATGAGTCTGCCAATTATACATGCTGTGGCTGTATATACCAGGCTGGAAGCTGGTTTCAGACACTCCAGTCAACAGAGTGAGTCAACAGAGGAAGATGTTAGTTGCCATGGTCCAGTTTTGTCCTGGTGCAGTATAGTTTAAACCTGATCTGGTTAGACCTGATATGGTTAGCTGTGGTCTGGTCAGTGCTGGTCTGATTAACCCTGGTCTGGTTTTATCCCTAGTCTAGGTTAGACCTGGTGTAGATTAGAGTAATAGATAGAGCCGTCGTTCTTAATCAGATCAGAAAATAGAACCATTCTGTTATTAGCTTGGATTCGAGCACTGTGGGCAATGGAGGGACAGTAGTTAATGGCTGCAGGAAATATGAGAAATGACCAGACAGCATGAAGCAGCTGTAACTCACACCCCTAGCTGACAGGCTGGCAAGATAGAAAGCTGGGGGAGACTTCTACTGAGCTGTGTTATTATCATAATGGTGATACGGTCCCCTGATCCTAAACACAGGCTCACAACCTGGGCTAGCCTTCTATCTATCTCGTTCTCTCTCTCTCTCTCTTTCAATCTCTCTCTGTCTCTCTGTCTCTCTCTCTCTCCCTCGCTTATCTCTGTCTCCACAATAATAGTCGGCTCCCTCATGGGTGCCGTAATGAGAGGCCAGTGGAGCTGAGCTTGGCCATGTTCCTTTATCTGCTCCAGGTCTCCTCTGAGGCCCCTTCACTGCACCTGGTTGGAGCTGCCCACTGCTGGAGATAAGGGAGGGAGGGAGGTAGGAAGCCATAGAGAGGAAGAGAGAGGTGTGTGGAGCGAGGGGGAGGGAAGTAGGGGGAGAGAGATAGAGAGGAGGGAAGAGAAAAAGTGGAAGAGACTGAGACAAATCGGGAGAGAGATAGAGATAGAGGGAGGGAGGAGATGAAGAGGTCAGGAGGGAGGGAGATTGAGGAAGAGAGAGCTAGGAAGCACAAGACCAAGCGAGGGAGGAAGAAAGATGGGGAGAGAAAGAGGGAATGAGAAGAGGTCAATAATGAGGAAGTAGCTGTGACAGTATTTCCTCTCTTCCTTCCGTTTTCCTCATCCTTTGTTCTCCCTATCCTCCACACCTTCAGCCCAACTTAAGTCCACATACATCACAGCTGCTTTATCTGCCTGGTGTCTCTGCATGCACGCGCGCGCGCGCGCACACACACACACACACACACACACATGTACGCATGCACGGTCTCTGTCTCTCTCTCTCTCTTTCTCTCACATACACACACTTCCAACCTGCAGTGAGAGCTTACACCTCTAATGAGTGTGGCTACCCTGCTGTCTATGCTGTACAACACAAATACACACACACACAAACACACACCACATCACAGTGCGATCCAAACCCTACTCTGGCTCAGTGTCCTCTCCCTGGTGTGAGCTGGTCCCTTTCACAAGACAGATGGACCTGGCTGCCTCTTTCCATCCTAGACCAGAACTGCACTATAACTGGCTGCCTCTTTCCATCCTAGACCAGAACTGCACTATAACTGGCTGCCTCTTTCCATCCTAGACCAGAACTGCACTATGTCTGGCTGCCTCTTTCCATCCTAGATCAGAACTGCACTATAACTGGCTGCTTCTCTCCATCCTAGACCAGAACTGCACTATAACTGACTGCTTCTCTCCATCCTAGACCAGAACTGCACTATAATTGGCTGCTTCTCTCCATCCTAGACTAAAACTGGTCTAAAACACTGGTTTGTTCCGTCCTAGACTAGAACTGGACTGGAACTGGCTGTCTCTCTCTATTTTGTAGATTAGAACTGGCTGTCACTATGGAGTAACTGATGACAATCTAGACTGTTGCAGAGTAACAGAAGATATGCAGTCTAGACTCCTGGTGTCCTTGAGGTAGGAGCCTTAACGTGTAAGCCACTTTTATGAGCACCCCTCCACCCCCGCCCCCTCTCATCCCCTCCCCTCCTTCCTCTCAGGCTGAACTGAAATGATCATCATCCAGCTCTTGGATTAATTAACATGTATGGCCTTTCATGAGTATTCAATCATTAGACAGCCTTATTTCCACACTTCACCACGGCCAGGATGTAAAAATCCAATCTCACCCTCTGACTAGTTGCCAAAGTGATCATGCCCTGGTGTTTTGTGGCTGTCATAAAGATCCCCAAACAAAGATGCACCTCTGGAGATGATTAGAGAAGAGAGGATCATTGGGGGTCTGGATGGGAAGAGGTCCTCCTCACCATAATAGCTGAATTAGAGGGTTTAACGTTTCACATAAGATGATGAAGGCCATGCTTGTGTGTCCTGTGCGATGGTGTGTGTTCTGTGAGATGGTGTGTGTGAGACTCGTTAGCGCTCGTGACCTTGTGGTCTCCGTGACTGACACCTCGGTGACATCAGGGACCCTTGTAAACATCATTACTTATTGTCATTCTGGTTGGGAATGCACACGCAAATAGACACATGCATACACGCACATCCACACAGAGCAACCCTTGCTGCATGTGAGTATGGAGAGAGAGCTTTGAATTGTGCGCTGGACTCGCATGGGCCTGCAAAGCCTACAACACAGAGATCTCACCCACACACGCACCACTGCCCCGGGCTGTGTAGAACCAAGCACAGTCTGGATTATTCCATTTGATGCCATATGACAGTTATGGGATGGATTAACAGCTTAGTGTATGAACTCAGTGACTGTGTTCGGCAGAGTACAGCCTCCACACAAGGCTGGACCACTAATAGTAGAGTCCTCTTCCCTAAATGATGCAGGGCCTCTAATAATTGAGTCTTCCCTTTCTGGGGCGGAGCCTATGCTTTCCGAGTGGAGGAGTTGCTCCGTCCTGGAGCGCAGCACCAACTGTGGTGCTAAAACCCAATCCCATCCGAGGCTAAGGCTCTAATAATAGAACCTGCCTCTCCAAATGAGGCTGGACCTCTAATAATGGAGTCTGTTCTCCCAGAGGAGGCCGGTGAAACAGAGCAGAACAATATAGCTCCTCTCAGCATGGTGGAGGCTGGGGTTGCTGTGAGGGAGGGGAGGGAGGCGGGGGGGGTGTTGATTGTCTTGATAATAGTTTCTCCTTCCTGTCTTTTCTTGGTCTTCCTCTTTTTATTTTCCTCTCTGTAAACGTGATGCATATTACCCACAAAGACACATGGAGGTCATTGAGCTTGTTACATGATTGTTTCCTTGGTGCCAGTAGGATGAGACCACTTTATTTAGACATCGTTGTCAGGGTAACAGGCGTTTTATGGTTCAGCTAATATTCTGATGTGCATTGCATGTTGGTCGGTTGGAGTGTTAGCCTGTTACAGCCATGTAATGACCTCACCTGTCTGTCTGTCAGTCTGTCTGCGTGCATGTGTGTGTGTGTGTGTGTTTCAGGGTCCTACACAGACCAGGTGGTGAGAATGAGTTCCATATGAAGCCTCTATAGGAGGAGCTATTATACTATTATATTAGTCCTCCTCAGCAATGCTCTCCCTTGGCCTGGTGGGATCCAGTCTTAGTTGATTGCTCTGTGGACCCTCGGGATAGATATCCCAGTTCAGGATGGATGGGCCTGCTGTGTATCTACCGACCTACGACGATAATGTTCAAAGAAGTGTTCTAATTGACAGGACAAAGACTGAGGTCAGATGTTAGGTAGGAACTGGGAACGAGGCTTGACGTGGCTTTTGGGAGGGGGTGGGGGGGTGGGGGGCTGGGTGGGTTGCAGGCAGGCAGACAGGGTGGGTGGCCTGGCTTGGTGATGTCACAGACACGCTGTGCGCTGATGTCAGCGTGTCAGCACTGTCACCGGGAGGCCGCGTCCTTGCCATGTCGTTGCCAGGCCTACTGGTCCGGTGCTGAAAGGTCGTCACCAGGGTATGAAGTTTCGGATGTCTGACAGTGAATGTCCCACACACACACATTCCAAACACATTCCACTCACACACACACATTCCAGACACAGTCCACTCACACACACACACACACACCTCTCCAGTTTCAGTGGGAAGTTCAGGTGCTTTTGGGCACTTCCAGAGTCTTTTACGAGGGCTTGTTTCCACCGTTACTAGTACTGTACTGTGCCATGTTCAATGAAAATATGAATGCTTTCAACACACACATGCACACGCACACACAAGTACAAACCTTCTTCACACAGATTACTCAGACTCTTAGGTTTATAGGATGATAAGCTGAAGCAATGGCAAGTCCTAGATCTAGTCTCAATCCTAGTACCAACCTCAATCCCAGCCTTGCCCCCAGCTTCAGCCTCAATCCCAGCAGTTGATGCACATTTCTGTATGTCAGAGAGGTTGCTTGACCCCCACCCACCCACCATCCCCAACCCCCCCCCCCCCCCCCATCTGGGTTCACTGCTTTATGGTGAGCCATGAAATCAACAACATCCCTCCATACCACACACACACCGCTAGCCTAGCCCCAAGACTAGCATCACTCAGCCCCAGCCTTAACCCCCGGACCTCCAGGCCCCACTCTCCCCCCTACACTCCCCCACCCCCTGTCTGTAATCCATCCTGTTAGCCTGTCCTGGCAGTGTTAGCTAACTGAGTTAGAGCGCTCAGCCTGGCATGACTAACGGCCTCAGCGCTTTGTTCACGCCGCTCGCCGCCGTATCAACAGAGCGAGCAGACCCACGCCGCCTGTGGCGCTGTCAGTCTGTCTGCAGTGCCTGTGATGCACTATGGGAAACCCGAGCCCATGTGTTTGGGTGGACTGGGAGTTCTGTCGCCAGGCCACCTTCAGACCGCCCCCCCCACACACACACACATATACACACACACACGTGTTTATTTTAGATTGGACTTAGTATGGCAGTAGCAAAAAAGAGAGTCATAGTCCATGGAGAAGTTGAGTCATTGTGACTTTTACAAAGTCAGAAGTGGAAAGTCAAAGGTTCGCATTGCAGGCCAAAGTGGCCCAAGTCTGACTTTATGCTCATATGTAATTCAGATCTGTTTTTGGGCTGCTTACATATGGGGTCCTAAATCAGATACGGGTCTGTTATTTAGCATTGCTTAACAGTCATAGTGCAATTCATTCAATTCATTCATACTGGAGATAGTCAGTAGAGTGTCAAAGTCAGAAGAGAGTGATAGTCATAGCAACATCTCCTAGACACTTACCTACACCACCGCCTGTACCTGTCTCTGCATCTTGCAGCGCAAAGTGAACCATGGCAGAATGAGGTCTGTGTTGTTGACACAGAGCTAGATGTGTAGAGACAAGCTGTTTACTATTCCACAGTCTTGTTTACTTGTTTACCTTGTCCCCCGCCACCGGTCACCCTGACACAGTGGTCTGGGGGGATTTAGAGGGCTTTCAGAATCTCTCAGGGAGGGCTTGGTGTGTGTGTTCTTCTGTGTGTGTGTGTGTGTGTGTGTGTCTGTGTGTGCTTGCTTTTCTCTGTGTGTAGGTGTGTTTACTTGTGTGTGTGTGGGGGTGTGTGGCAGGCAGGGGGGCAGGCCAGTCCAGTGTGGTAATGACAAAAGACAGGAATGTAAATGGTGTGCAGGATCAGGGGGTTGTGGAGGAGACTCTGGCTGCTATTGTTGCATGTTCTCTTTGTCTCTGCGTCTCTCTATTAATCTGTTATCTCATTCTCTTTCTACATCTTCCTCCCCTCCCCTCCCCTTCGCCCTCCCCTTCTCCTCCTCACCCCTCCCCGTGGCCATTCCAGCCTCCCATTCGAACTCTTTGCTCTTCTTCTCTCCATCTCTGCCTCCCTACCCCCACCCCTCTCCCTCCCTTCCCTCCCCTGTTCCCTCTCTCTCTTCTCCATGCTGTTTATTATTTGCTGGTGCTATTACCCTTGCAAGGTCAGCGGTGTGTCTAAAGTGGCTCCTCTCGGGGATGGCTATTGATTCTAATCAAACGCACCTCGGCGGATGCCCCACGTCAAGGCTCGTATTTCAGCCTTCTGAAGTTTCCTAATTGATTGCAATTAGAGCTAGAGGAGAGTGGTGTGGACTGTGAGTCATCTTTGGGAGGAGAGGAGAGGGGGAGAAAGAGGAGAGGAGGGAGATGGATGAAAGAGGAGAGGAGGAGAGGAGGAGAAGAGAGGAGGAGAAGAGGTGAGGAGAAAGAGGGGGAGATTAGAGGGGGAAATGGGGGAGAGGAGATGAGGGGAGGGACCAGGGAGAGGCGAGGAGAAGCGATGAGACGAGAAGAGAGGGGTGGGGTGGGGAGCAGGCGAGGGAAGGGGGCGAGGGGAAAGGAAACATACACCTTGCCAAACGGTCTATTAGCGAGAGGACAGGAGAGGATATATATGTTTAGATGAGTAGATGTTGTTGTATTTCCATAGTGATGATGTGGTGTGGGGGGTGGACAAAGAGACCGGCAGGAGGAGGAGTGTAGGAAGAGGACACGAGGAGGAGGAGGGGTGGGGGTGGGGCGGGGTGGGGGAAGGAGCTAACTCTCTCTCTTTTCCTCCTTCTCTCTCCTCCCTGATTCTGTCTCCCATCTCGCCCCCCTCTCTCCACTGCGTCGATACTGTCCTCCTCCGTCAGTATGACTGTTCTGCTGAGGGGGGGAGGAACCTGACACCAAGGAGGAAGAGAGGGAGAGATGGATGGAGAGAGAGGGAGGGAGGGAGGTGGGGAGTGGAGGAAAGAGAATGGACAGAGAGGGAGGCAGGGGAGGGAAGAGGATGGAGAGAGGCAAGGCTGATGGACGGAATTAGAGGGGATGTAAGCAGAGATAGGGAGAGGGAAAAACGTGACCAAAAGTGAGTGCGAGAGAGCGAAAGATAATATTTTTGTAAATGTTCCCAGCCATATCTATACCTGCCACAGTAAATAAACAACCCAGTCTTCACTATGTTATGTTATATGGATGTACAACAGCGTACCATACAAGCCATCAGTAACTAGACTTCATTCAACTCAGTGGTTAGGGTTAGGGTCATAGACTGGTTTGACCTCAGTGGTTAGGGTTAAAGCCACAGTTACACCCAATTGTTGGCATGGTAACAAGTGTGTGTCCCTTGGAGCTCCAGGTCTCCAGACATCACACTCCAGTGTGTGAGTTAGTCTTAACCTCCCACCTCATTACAGTACAGTGGCTGGATGAATAATCAAACCGTGAAAACCTTCAGTGCACTGCATTACTGATGAGGCATCACCGGAGCTATTTTGGCAGGCTTGTCTTCCGCTCGTTCCAGTCAAGTCTGAATGATCGGAGGACTGAGGAAAAGGGTCGAGATGCTCTGGAGAGGAGCTCCCACAGCTGGTCTCTCGCTCTTTCCCCTTATCGCTCTCTTTATCTCGCTTTCTGTCTACCCCGCTTCCCCCCCCCCACCCATCTCCCCTGCCCCCTCCCCGCGTGGCTCGCCCTCCCTCTCTTTTTCTCATCTTCCCTCTCTCCACCTCTCTCCTTCAGAAGGCCTTATTGTGTGAGGCAGAGGAAATGCCGACACATCAGTGTAGGACAGACCTCCCATTGATCCCTGGCCTCTCCCTCCTCCCTGCTCCCTCCTCCTTCCCTCCTCCCTCCCTCCCTCCCTCCCTCTCTCTTGCTCTACCTCCACTCCTCCTTCCCCTCCCCCTCTCTCCTGCCCCCTTTTCTCTGGGAGGCAGGCAGCGGATGAAACATGTGATCCCACATACTAGGTCAGAGAAAACAAGCGGCAAAGCAGGCAGGGACTCCCCGAGGTGGACGGGTTCTTGTCCAGGGTCTCCATGGGAGGGCGGGCAGTAGCGGGGTGGGGGGAGGGGGGGAGAGTAAGGGACTAGCAGATTCTGGTCCAGTGTTCCCAGGGAGGGGCTGACTGCAGCGTTCTTCCATTTATTGGACCCCTCTGGTGACTGGCTGCTTCATGTTACCTCTCCTCCTCCTTTGTGCGTGGGTGTGTCTGTTGGTGTGTGTGTGTGTGTGTGTGCATGACTGTGTGTTAGAACCGCGTGGACAGCTCGAAACGTTAAGAGTCTTCGAGTGAAGTTGAGCGGCGGTTTGATGAGAGGGGAGGCGAGGGGGAAGGAGAGGGGCTGGCGGGGGGAGAGTGGAGGAGAGGGAGGAAGAAAGGAAGGAAGGCGAGTGGGGGGGGGGAGAGGGGAGGTGAGGAGGGGGTGAGGAGAGAGTGAAGGTGTGAGACAGATTGTATTACAACCTCTCTGTCTCCTGCCTGCAGCCTAGTCAGTGTGGTGGGTGGGGGAGATACATTATTCCGCCAGAGTGTAAGTAACACTTAGAGACGTGACAAGCGCCTCAGAAGACACACTCAGAGGGCTCTCCTTTACAGCTGCCGGAGCTGACCTGAGACCCGTGGTGTGAGCAAGCCTGCCCATGTGCCCTGAGGGACTGGGATCTCCAGCTGCTCTGGGATCAGTGCTTAGAGCAGGGCCACGGGAACAGAGCTAAAGGTCACTCTGGAGTTTATTAAAGGAAGACTGAACCTGATAGGGTTGAACGCCCTCTGTGGTGTGTGTGCTGCGTGTGGGTGGGTGGGTGGGCGGGTGGGTGCGCGCAACTGTGTGTGTGTGTGTGCGTGCATTACCTGTAAACTTGTGGGTGCGACGCACTGACGTGGGCACGTTTGTGGCTTGCGGTCTTGCGCGTGTCCATTCGCACGGTTGCGCCCATGCGACAGGGTCCTGGCGGTTAACGGTAACATGTAAACACGTCGACAAGTAGCCCTGCTGTTTGACAGGGAGCGCTTTAGATAATCTGGTGGCGTCAAAGAGGGAGCCGTGCTCCTGTCATCTGGATAACAAGGCCTTGTTCTGAGGACTGGCCCGGGAGGGCGGGAACACTCACAACCCTGGCAGATGAAAGGGTTTAATCAGGCCTCAACACTGCCATTTTATCCTCAATGAAACACAAAGCACCCAGATGAGATATTTTTAGCTGCTAGGCAGGCTGGAGACCCGGCTAGGCAGCTGCACATGTTTGCAGTGAGACAGATGGCAGAGAAGCAGGTGCATTGTGAAACAGGTGTGCAGTCAGACAGGTGTGCAGTCAGACAGGTGTGCAGTCAGACAGGTGTGTAGTGAGACATGGGTCGTGAGACAGGTGAATAGTGAGACAGGTGTGCAGTGTTATGTGTGTATTGTGAGACAGGTGTGTATAGAGACAGATATGTAGAATGGCAGGTGGTAGTGAAACAGGTGTGAAGTGCGACAGGTGTGCAGTGAGAGCTGTGTTGTGAGACAGTGGGCAGTGCGACAGGTGTGCAGTGAGAGCTGTGTTGTGAGACAGTGGGCAGTGCGACAGGTGTGCAGTGAGAGCTGTGTTGTGAGACAGTGGGCAGTGCGACAGGTGTGCAGTGAGAGCTGTGTTGTGAGACAGTGGGCAGTGCGACAGGTGTGCAGTGAGAGCTGTGTTGTGAGACAGTGGGCAGTGCGACAGGTGTGCAGTGAGAGCTGTGTTGTGAGACAGTGGGCAGTGCGACAGGTGTGCAGTGAGACAGACGGTACTGCAGGTCGTGTGCAGGGCTGGCTGGTAGAAGGAGTGAGTGGTAGCCTGTTTGTGGAAGAGACAGAGGTCTGACTGGGAGGAGAATGACTAGAGATGCACCGTGACCATGGAGAGATTGCGTCTCCAATCTGCCAGCTGAGGTATGTATGGATGTGTGTGTGTGTGTGCGTTTCCATGCAAGGGTTTGTGTGTGCGTGCGTGTGTGTGTATCTCTGTGAGAGTTTGTGCGTGGGTTTTGGAGAGTCGGGTTTAAGTATTGCATTTGTTCCTTTGTCCACGCGTGTGAGTGAGAGTGTGATTGTGTGTGTCTATGTGGTGTCTGTCGGTGTGTGTGATGTGTGCATGTGTGTGAGCGTGTCTCTGCTGATCAAGGTCTCTGTGTTGAAGAGGGTCATTATTTCCCAGCAGACACCTCTTCAGCAGTAGAATAGAACATTGCTTCCATGCTTCAACAGACAGAAAAGAACAACAACTTGAGTAGTCTTTTTCTCTCTCTCTCTCTCTCTCTCTCTCTCTCTCTCTCTCTCTCTCTCTCTCTCTCTCTCTCTCTCTCTCTCTCTCTCTCTCTCTCTCTCTCTCTCTCTCTCTCTCTCTCTCTCTCTCTCTCTCTCTCTCTCTCTCTCTCTCTCTCTCTCTCTCTCTCTCTCTCTCTCTCTCTCTCTCTCTCTCTCTCTCTCTCTCTCTCTCTCTCTCTCAGTGATATGTTGGTTGATTTGGCCACAACGTAGCAATGAGAGCAGTTTCCTCTCCTCTCCCGCTCCACGCCCTGGTCCTTTACACATTTCATAATTTCATCAAGCAGATGGGGCAACCAACATAAGCATTGGGTACAGTAACCTCCTCCATCAGGCCATCTTAGGAACCCTGGGAGTGGGAGTACTGCTCTCTACTGAGACTGACAGCCCAGTTTGAGGTTGACAGAGAGCATGACCATCAAGCAGTTAAATGGGCGGTGGGAGGAAAAGAGAGAGAGAGATCATTCTGAAGTTACGATATCTCTCCTGGAGGGACAGTGATTAAAAACACATTTTCTCTAAAACCACATCTGGTGCTGAGGGCTGATTGTGAGCGGGGAGGCTGGGGACTAGGGGAGGCTGGGGACTAGGGGAGGCTGGGGACTAGGGGAAGCTAGGGACTAGGGGAGGCTGGGGACTAAGGGGAGGCTGGGGACTAGGGGAAGCTAGGGACTAGGGGAGGCTGGGGACTAAGGGGAGGCTGGGGACTAGGGGAAGCTGGGGACTAGGGGAGGCTGGGGACTAAGGGGAGGCTGGGGACTAGGGGAAGCTGGGGACATGGGGAGGCTGGGGACTAGGGGAGGCTGGGGACTAGGGGAGGCTGGGGACTAGGGGAGGCTGGGGACTAGGGGAAGCTAAGGACTAGGGGAGGCTGGGGACTAAGGGGAGGCTGGGGACTAGGGGAAGCTGGGGACTAGGGGAGGCTGGGGACTAAGGGGAGGCTGGGGACTAGGGGAAGCTAAGGACTAGGGGAAGCTGGGGACTAGGAGAGGCTGGGGACTAAGGGGAGGCTGGGGACTAGGGGAAGCTAAGGACTAGGGGAAGCTGGGGACTAGGGGAGGCTGGGGACTAAGGGGAGGCTGGGGACTAGGGGAAGCTGGGGACATGGGGAGGCTGGGGACTAGGGGAGGCTGGGGACTAGGGGAGGCTGGGGACTTGGGGGAGGCTGGGGACTAGGGGAGGCTGGGGACTAGGGGAGGCTGGGGACTAGGGGGAGGCTGGGGACTGATTGGAGCTGGACAGCCTGGGTAGAGGGTGGCACCCCTCCCTCCCTCCCCACCGCCACTAATAATTCCGAAACCCTCATGTCCGTCTCTTTTGATAAAAGCTCAGGCTAAATGAATTCATCACAAAGCGAGCTAGGTGCTCCATGAGCAGATAAAGAGTGCACCTGGTACACAGTGTCTCTGTGTTCTTTCATCCTAACGAGACTGGTAGAATCCAAACCACCGACATCAAAGCGTGCCCCCACAATCACCGCCTCACAGAGAGAAAGGTTCGCTGCTTGCAGATTAGAGCACCACTGTATTGATGTGTAGCTCAAGAAATCTCTACCGAGGTGAAGACATCTGAGCGGTCATAGATTTTCTCTATAGGATGGTTGTACACCACTTGAAGATTCTCCTATCATGATCCAATTGTATTAATATTGAGACTTCAACCACACAGCAGTTCACATGGTTTTCATCAAACAAGGCTTAGTTTGACAGGACTTGCCAGGGTTAAGTACTAACTGCAGGGAAGGAGTTTAGTCTCTGTGAGGGATGTCTGGCCCTGGGTGTGGACGGGTGGACAAGCTGAGCACTGCAGAGCAAAAACCATCAGATCTCCCAAGCATGGAGATATTTCACATTTAAGCCGTCCACCTTCCGGAGAGGTCTGTCTCCTAGCAGAGTGGAAATGTTCTTCTTAGATCTGACACCGTGGTCACACATGAAGCGTTTTGTATTTTTTTTTCTTATTTTCCTGGTAATTCCTTGCTCTGTCTCTCTCTCTCACACACACACACACACACACACAGACTTCTCATTTGTATGTTGTTCACAGCGTTACACTGATTGGTGTGGGTTCATGTTGGACTTTTCTGTTAGCCTACCAGCCCTGTCAGCCCTGCTGGTGGACCGGCCCTGTAGACAGAGCAGCCCTGCAGAACACTAGCCCTGTAGACAGAGCAGCCCTACAGAACACCAGCCCTGTAGACAGAGCAGCCCTGCAGAACACCAGCCCTGTAGACAGAGCAGCCCTACAGAATACCAGCCCTGTAGACAGAGCAGCCCTACAGAACACCAGCCCTGTAGACAGAGCAGCCCTACAGAACACCAGCCCTGTAGACAGAGCAGCCCTACAGAATACCAGCCCTGTAGACAGAGCAGCCCTGCAGAACACCAGCCCCGTCTGTGAGTCATGAGGTGGAACGGGCAAAAGAAGTCGTGTTTCAGCATAATGTTTATTAATGTGGCCTTGGCCCTCCACTCATTAGGCTTGCCCACAATCCCAACAGAGAAGAGAGAGCCACGCCCCCTACCATCACACCACTAGCCCCAGCTAAGAAAACCCACCCGGCCATTACTGAGCCACTACCCCCCCCCCCCCCCCCCCCCCCCCCCCTCGTCCACCACCTCCCCCGTACTAAATGTTACTATGTAAATGCAGCTGAGCTCTGTGGACTGTGGTGGTGTTGAGCCTTAATTGGTTTGGCCAAACTGCTTCCTTCGCAGGCCTTGTCTGTCTAATCCCTCCTTGGTATTGTTCCAGATCACTGGACCCCCCACCTCTGTCTCCCCACCTCACTCTTGCCCTCCCTTTCTCACTCTTTCTCCCTTCTTTAGGGCACTCTCTCTCTATTCCTGTATTTTCGCCTCTATCTCCCTTTCTTTCTCTCTCCCCTCTCCCTCTCTCTCCCCTTCTCTCTTTCTTTCCTGCTTTCTATTTCCCTTTTTCTCTCTTCCGCTGCTCTGTCTTTGCCTTCTCTCTCTCTCTCTCTCTCTCTCTCTCTCTCTCTCTAAGCCTCCTCTCTCTGCACCCTTGTTCTCTCTTCATGGTACTCTCTCAGTTTTTTCCCCTCTGCTCCATCTCTCTCTGTTTTCTCTCTTCTCTCACTCTGTCTCTTTCTCTCTCTGTTTCTCTCCGTTTCCCTCCCTCCCTTCCTCTCTCTTTAGTTCTGTTTCTCTGCTTTCTCTCTGTTCTCTCTCTCCCTTTCTCTTTATTCCCTGTGTTCCCTCTCTCCCTCTCCCTCCTAATGGAAGGCTGCCATCGCTCTAATCCCAACAGCTTTGTAGTATAAATCTAGTTAAAGCAGCGTTTCACCCCAGAGGAGCAGCCTCTTACCTCACCATTCCCTGCTATCGCAATGCTGTGCGTGTGTGTGTGTGTGTGTGTGTGTGATTGCATGTGTGCATTTTATCAGAGGATGTTGTTTCTTTAAGTCTCTGACTGAACATGGCTTTCTTATGCACTTCCGATCTGGCCCCCTTGCCCTCCTCTCTGTGTCTCCCCACCTCCCCCGTCTCCCTACCTCCCCCCTGTCTCCTTGTGTCCCCCCACCTCCCCTGCCTCCCTGTGTCTCCACGCCCCCCTGCCTCCGCCCGCTCCCTCCCCCTGTGAACCATCCTGACCACATGGAGACATATTTAGCCTGCAGCCTCTGAGAGCTCTCCTGGCAGTCTGCCCTCCTGGTCTACCTTCCTGTACCCTGCCCTGGTCTACCCTCCTGTACCCTGTCCTCGTCTACCCTCCTGTACCCTGCCCTGGTCTACCCTCCTGTACCCTGCCCTGGTCTACCCTCCTGTACCCTGCCTGGGTCTACCCTCCTGTACCCTGCCCGGGTCTACCCTCCTGTACCCTGCCCTGGTCTACCCTCCTGTACCCTGCCCTGGTCTACCCTCCTGTACCCTGCCCTGGTCTACCCTCCTGTACCCTGCCCTGGTCTACCCTCCTGTACCCTGCCCTGGTCTACCCTCCTGTACCCTGCCCTGGTCTACCCTCCTGTACCCTGCCCTGGTCTACCCTCCTGTACCCTGCCCTGGTCTACCCTCCTGTACCCTGCCCTGGTCTACCCTCCTGTACCCTGCCCTGGTCTATCCTATCCTCCTCTATCCTGTCCTGGTCTATCCTATCCTGGTCTATCCTATCCTCCTCTATCCTGGCCTGGTTTATTCTGTCCTGGTCTATTCTCGCCCTGGTCTATCCTCCTCTACCCACCACTAACCGGCCCTGCTACTCTACCCTTCCCTTGTCCACCCTCCTTCATTCTGCTCCTTTTCAATGTCCTGCAGCCCTGCCCTCCCCGGTCTTCCTCTGGTGTGTGGTATGGAGCGTTAAGAGCATTCAGGTGTGGAGGCGTCCTGGTGGCTCACCAGGTAGAGAGCGTGTCACATGAGTTGAGGCCTTACAGTAGCGGCCCGGCTTCATTTCCAGGCTGAGCCTTCTGCTGTATGTCATCCCCACCTTCCCTCCTATGCCTTTCCTGTCTCTCTCAAACCGGCACTGTCAAAAAATAAATGAAATATTGCCCAAATTTCCCCCCCCAAAAAAGAGAACAAACGTTCAAAAAATATTAAGAGTATACTGGTGTACTGTTCCATGTGTGTGCTGTTGCATCAGTTTACCATTGTTCTGTTAGGAACATCGAACCATCATTACAAACTGTGTTTACCAAGAGCAAGCCGTCCATCATAACAACAGAACCAAACATGTGAGGGTTTATAAACATCGGAAAACATGTTCAAACGGTACGCGACCGCGCTGGTCTTGAACTTGCTGGAAACGTGTGGGATCGGGGCGGTTAGACTGTCATGTGCCTTCTCCGGGGAGACCAATGAGTGGAGGGCGGCACGTCTCAGCTGTCGGGGGTCTCTCTCTGTCACAACAGCGGTCCAACCCCGGGTCTCTCCTTCTGGGCTCCCAATTGGCTGGGCAGACCGTCCTTGGAGATTTCACAAAGAGTCTTTCTCACATCTCAGACACAGGAGATCCACAACCACAAGACAAGACTGTCACTTCCTGTTTCATCCCGCCAAATCGCCCACCATGAAACCAGCCTGCCTGCCTGCCTCCTCTCGTCCTCTTGTCTCCTTCCTTTCCTCTCCCGTCTACTCCGCCTCCATTAGAGCTGTTTGCCGCGATGCGCTTCCTGTCTAAGAAGGATATGGCCTCTTAGACGGAGCAGTCAGAGTGTGTCGAGAGCAGATGTTGAGAGTGAGGGGCAGCAGCCTGGATCAGCCAGGATCAATCTGCCCTGAGCAGCAGGTCCTGCTGTCAGGAGGCGAGACTCTTGGTCTAATGACTGCCTGGGTCTTCCGCACATCAATGTGCACATGATCATCCTAGGACTTCTGCTACCACTACTACTGCTACTGCTATTTCTACCCCTGCTAAGAATAGGAAGACAATGTTTACATATAAAGTGCGTTCCCACAAGCACCCCACAAGCGTCGACCCAGACTCAGGGTCACGGTTGTGGTCGGATTCCCTCCACTTCAGGGTTCATGGGAACAGAGAGGATGCTGGGAGAGCCATTAAGCCCTGCTAAGTGTTTCAATGTCTCTGAAACTTGATTTGTTATGATAAAGATTGAGCTTTCTCCCAGAGAGAGGAACAGAACGAGGTGGCTCGAAGGAAGGAGGAAGAGAAAGAGAGAGGCGGAGTGTTGGGGTGAGGAGAGAGAAAGAGAGAGAAGTGGAGCGGGAGAGAGGGAGAGATAGTGTGAGACTAGGGATAGAAGAGATTGTGTTCCCAGTATTAGCTTTGTTGGCAGAGAGCTCACTGATTTGGAGTGTGTTGGAGCATCGATCACGGCCTTGGCAGGAGAACTCCCTCTGACAGTGCTGTGGAGGCTGGCTTCCACTCCTTACTGTGGGTTCTACCAGTTCCTATAAGTTCTAAATTGGTTCTAATATCCCATTATGGATTCCTTGGGATCTATGTTGGGTTCTCCAAAAGGTCTATCTGAATCATTCAATTAGAACTCCTTTTCCAGAACACTTTGTTGTTCTAGGTTCTGTAGAGTCACCTTGCGAGGGCATTGATGTTGTTGCCGTGAGTCCCACACCATGTAGATCCTCCATCTCTGATGCACGCACATTAATAGATGCCAAAGTGATTAATGATGCAGGTCTGATGAGGCGTGATAATGTACTTGTACAGTGTGGCTCTTATAAAAAAATGTTATCTCCATGAGATAATGCATCCTCTTCTGGTTGATTGATGGCTGTCCTGACTGTGTCCTCTCCAACCGCCTGGTGCTGATACAGTTAGACGGACGATGTCCCCTCGGGCAATCCATTACAGATCAACAACACCCCTGTGATTGCACAACAGCATGGAACAGTGGTGATCAGGTGATCTGCTGAGGGCTAGGGTAAAAGCAACTCAGACCAAGCAAGAATCTATTGGAATCTATTACATTATAATCCGGTTTGGCCTTGTCTAGTCTGGTTTGGCCTGGCCTGGCCTGGTCTGGTTTGGCCTGGCCTGGCCTGGCCTGGCCTGGCCTGGCCTGGCCTGGCCTGGTTTGGCCTGGCCTGGCCTGGCCTGGTCTGGTCTGGCCTGGTTTGGCCTGGCCTGGCCTGGTCTGGTCTGGTCTGGTCTTGTGTGGTTTGGCCTGGCCTTATCAGGAGCGAGGATAGAGCAGTGTAGACCCACTCAGGAGTCAAAGCGTGGACCTCCCGTCTCCTTTCGACTCCTCTCCCTCTCTGCACTCCACCCCATCCCTCCATTCCTCTTAAACAGAGACACTTTACAACCATCAGAATGCAAACAGTCCCTTCACCTTGGAATGTGCAACGCTTCTCTCTAATCTTCTACCAAAAAAAATTACCCTTCTGGAGAGAAGCCCAATCAATAACTCACTGGAGCTCCAAATGTATTATCTTACAAGCTGCCTGCCACCCAGACGTGCAGACTAGGGGAGCATGAAGAGAGCTGCAGTGGAAGGAGGAAGAGAAGGGGGAGAGGAGCCGACCTCCTCTCTTCTACGCCTAAGGCACCTTGTCAATGGATACTCAAAGAGGAGCATGGAAATAAACTCCATTAGCCAGCAGCTCTGTTAGAGCACCATTTACCACCAGACTATGAGAGCGAAACAGAGAGAAGGAGAGAGAGAGAGAGAGAGAGAGAGAGAGAGAGAGAGGGGGGAGGGAGGGAGAGGGAAAGAGACAGGATGCAAATGAAGCTTTCGAGGAAAACAAATGATGGTGACCGACGCCGGCAATGGGCCACGAAATAGTGGAAACGATGTCCGCCATCTTGGATGTAGTCCTCAATGGCTTGCTGCAGGAAAAGCGCTACTGTCGACCATTTGAACTGTAGTCCCTCGGTACATTCCTGGCCGAGCAGGCAGCAGGGCAGATGTCCCTGGAATAGAACGGCCCCACCCCCCCTTCGTTAGACAGACCCTGATTGGAGCAGACGTGAGGTGACAGGCGGGAGCCTTGGTCATGTCTTCCTCGGTAGCACAGCCCAGGAGAAGGAGCGGGAGCACAGATGGACCTGGAGATGACTTTGAGGAGGAGGACAGTAGGACAACTGGGGATCAATACTCTCATTTGAAACCCCAGGAACTCAACTTTTCCAATACGTCTGAATGCTGATTGTTGTGAGGCAGGGATTGGGAGTGTTTATGTGTGCGTCTGTGTGTGTGTGTGTGTGTGTGTGTGTGCAGGCCTGTGTGAGGCCCATGTAAGGAGTATTTCAGCTGAGCAGACAGCCCAGTCAGGTAGATCTGGAGATGACATGCGAGGTAATCAACCATCTTGCATCGATCTCCTCTTTACCCCCCTCTCCTCCCCTCTCCTCTCCCCCCTCCCCTCTCCCTTCCCCTCGCCTCTCGTCAGGTTGGTTGGCGTGCAGAAGTGAGAGTATGTTTGCATGTGTGGGGCTGAGCAGATGTGTATAATCTCTGTTCACTCAGCTGTTCTCTTCAAGGGGCCCGGCTCTCCACCAACAGGAGACGAGGGATCGATTTGGCCCAAGTCACATCTGTGGGCAGGTGTTTGTGTGTGAGTGTGAGTGTGTGTGTGTGTGTGTGCACGCTTGAGAGGTGGATTTGGAGGACGTCCACTCGTCTTGGTCTGACGGTAGACACCAGCGGGGGGGGGGGGGGGGGCGAATGAGGGACTGTCTGCCTCCTCAAGGCGTGGACACTGAAACGGAGAATATGGAAGTCTAGAGATGCCCCACCCCTCTCTCCTCTCTCTCCCCCTCCATGCCCTCTCTCTCTCCCTCCCTCCTGCCTCTCTGTGAAGGACAGCTGGTAGGCAGCAGACAGAACAGAGGGTGAGGGATGTTATGTAAGATGTCCTAACGAGGTGTCAGCAGTTACTACACAAACAGCCTTATATAAACCCTACAGTAGCCGGAGCAGGGCAGGGGGACGGAGAGAGGGGAAGGGAGGATGGACGAGAGGGGAAGAGAGGAGGAAAAGGGGGTGACAGAGAGAGGCCCGAGGCTAGAAAAAACATTCTGCTTCAGCTCCACTGCTCCTCTCTCTTTGACATTTCCTCTTCCTCCTCTCTCCTCCTCTCCTCTCTCCTCCTCTCCTCTCTCCTCCTCTCCTCTCATGTTTTGGCACTTCCTCTTGCAGCATAGGCCAAGAGGACCTATGCTGAGCCAATCCTGATGGAAGATCTCCCCACTGCATTTACAGCCAACCATGGGGGGATGGGGAGAGGTTGTGTGTGTGTGTGTTGGGGGTAGGAGTCTGTGTGTGTGTGTGTGTGGGGGGGGGGGGGGTAGTGGCAGCCAGCTCCCAATCCCAGTAATGGATTGGCTGGCTGATAAGCAGTGAAGAGGCGAATGGGTGTGTGTGTGTGTGTGTGGGGGGGGGGGTGCTAGGAATACTGTCCTAATGGTTGTGACAGGCCCCTGATGAGAGATGTGCCACACTGAGCCTCCCCCCCCCCCCCCACACACACACTCACACACACTCACACACACACACACACACTGCCAGAGCCACCTGCACACCCACCTACACACACCACAAACCCTCGTACAACACACTACACCAGACACACAATAAACCTGACACACTAAACACAACACATACTTTACACTAATCACTGAACAGACATAAACAGAGAGACAAATAGAAAGAACCAGAACCAATAGGCTATGACCCATAGGGGGGAGGGGCTTCACTCAGACTTCTTGCTGAGCGCTCTCACTTTATTGGCTAATGAAGTGAAAGATAACTCAGCGTTCTAGAGTTCCTTTGAAGATTGTAAAGTGCTGTCGTCAGCCAATGCTTGCATGTCTGTGTGAATGAGTGTGTATGTGTGTGAGCTCTTTGCCCTTCTGACAGAAGTTTGCCCTAGGTCACAGGGCTGATTCAGCGACCAGATTGCTGTCTCCTCTCCTTGCCTTGCTTTGCCTTGCTTTGCCTTGCCTTGCCTTGCCTTGCCTTGCCTTGCCTTGCCTTGCCTTGCCTTGCCTTGCCTTGCCTTGCCTTGCCTTGCCTTGCCTTGCCTTGCTTTGCCTTGCTTTGCTTTGCCTTGCTTTGCCTTGCTTTGCGTTGCCCCTCCTCTCCTCGCCTCCTCCTCGCCTCGCCTCGCCTCGCCTTGCCCCTCCCCTCCCCTCCCCTCCCCTCCCCTCCCCTCCCCTCCCCTCCCCTCCCCTCCCCTCCCCTCCCCTCCCCTCCCCTCCCCTCCCCTCCCCTCCCCTCCCCTCCCCTCCCCTCCCCTCCCCTCCCCTCCCCTCCCCTCCCCTCCCCTCCCCTCCCCTCCCCTCCCCTCCTTACTTCTCCTCTCCTAGCTTCACCTCAGTTCTGCTCCTCGGCAATAAACTTCTCTCTGTCCTCACAAAACACACGACACCCTGAGATTAGACTGTCTGACTGACTGACTGGTTGGCTCACTGATAGTGTGACTGATTGTCTTTACTGACTGGTTGGCTCACTGATAGTGTGACTGATTGTCTTTGCAGTACGATTGGCTGATGATGTGGCTGACTGGCTGACTGATTGGCTGGCTGGTGTAAGACACCAGTCTGTAAACAGTAAACAGTCTGTTTCTATTTCTGATGCTACCAACAGCTTACCCAGGTTAGACTATCAACGGGGTAGTTGTTGGTTGAATGTGTGTATATGGTGGTGGGAATGTGTGTGTGTGTGTGCGTGTTCTTGAATACCGCTGCCTGTTTTCCAGGCCAAGCTTCATGGCCACCCAGCACTCCCAGACCTCATAGAAATGTGTACGTTTGTGTGTGTGTGTCTAAACGGCACATATAAAATTAGCAATGAGACTAATAGCCGGTCTCTGTGGAGAGCAGACTCCTCCTCTCTGACAGTCAGTCCATTGACAAGGGAGTCTCAAGCTAGAGCATGCTGCGGTGTGTGTGTGTGTGTGAGTGTGTGTGTGAATGTGTGTGTGTGAATGTGTGTGTGTGTAAACAGTCTGGGTGGCCTGGTGCAGAACGGTCCTCCATAGTCTGTCAGTACACACCTCAGATGCAGTGTGTGGCTGGTCCAGTCCTACCCTGTCTGACCCTGTCTTCTCCTACTCTGTCATGTTCTGTTGCTTTGTGTGTGAGAGTGTGTGTGTGTGTGTGTGTGTGTGTGACTGTCAGCTGTGTTGACTTGGGAAACCTGCCTTGCGGAACATACACACCTGCCTTGCGGAACATTACACTAACATGCAAAGGCACGCACACACACTTACAAGCACACACACACACGCACACACATCACAGTCATCATAAGTCTCCACGCCCTACCTCACACACACATACACTCCTGCTATGTTTCTCTTAGTTTGATACACTTAGAGAGGGTCAGGGGTGAAGGAGAAGAGGGTAAAGGTGTGTTTGTGTGGGAGCCAATCTGCAGCTGAAGACAGGAGGTCCAGATGGCAACACACACACACACATCCACACACACACATATCCACACTTGAAAAAATAATCTCCTTCCCCCCTACCAGGTTGCTCCACTGAAACATTAACCAATACGCTAGCTCACAGTCAACACACACACGCGATCACAGAACAAAACACGCAAGCCAACCCAGACTCTTCTCCTCACTAACACCATCACCATTTTCACCATCACCAGTTCACGTAACTTTCGCCTGTAGCCTGCATGGTGCAGCATTCAGTGTGAAGCGTGTAGCACATAGTGTTTAGTGTGTGACATGTGGATCAATGGTGTGTAGTGTTTGGTTTGTAGCACGTGTCATGAAACATGTGGTGTGTTGCATATAGGTAGCTAATAAGCCTCAGGCAGAGAAGTAGTGATTGGGTTTAGCAAGCTGCGATCGCCACGGTAACAGGGAAAGGTCAAGTCCATCCAGCCAGTATGTCTCGCTAAATGCCAGATGTATTCTGGAGTATTATGGTCTGTCAGTGCTGAGGTCATTGATGACTAGGATTGATGAGGGAATTAGAATGAGGTGCTACAAAGGCTCCTGGGAAACATCCCTTCATTAGGGAGGAGGGAAGGACAGCGCATCACATGACTCGTTTTTACAGACATACAAGCACACACACAAACTTTGAGCACATAAACACACACACACACACACACACACACACACAGACAATGCAGACACACCATTCCACCACACATAATCCCAACACTGTACACACAAAACACACAAATAAAACACACAGGAAAGAGAGATCAATGGAAGCAGTGACATGAATCTATATTGCTCTTGTAACTTTATTAACTGCAACCTGTACTCTGCCCTGACCTCCCTGGGGAAGACGAGTGTGAATATCCATGACCATGTGTGAATGAGTGTTGAAATCTCCTGCTTTGTATTGTTGATAACTAGAGAGCTGATGTGTTAGGTTGGGTGGCTGGGTGGCTCTTGGTCCAGTTGAGGCCTGGGCCTGGATGGACACACACACAAGGTCCAGGCACTGACCGTGGGCCTGATGGACACACAAGGTCCAGGCACTGACCGTGGGCCTGATGGACACACAAGGTCCAGGCACTGACCGTGGGCCTGATGGACACACAAGGTCCAGGCACTGACCGTGGGGCTGATGGAAACACAAGGTCCTGGACACAAGTGGTGTGGTCCTGTGAGTGACAGGTGGTGGGAAGAGTCTGGATGGATGCTGGCAGTGTCTCTGGAACCTGTCAAGCTTCTCTTCTCTCCTATCACTCTTTCCTCCTCTCCTTCTTTCCTTTCCTCCCCTTCTTTCCTCTCATTTTCCTCCTCTCCTCTCCTCTCCCCTTCCTGTATTCAGATTTGTATTGCCAATTTAAATGCTAATTTCCAGTTGGACTCCACAAAGAACAGAACATTCAATACAGCCATGAATTATATATTTTAATTAAGCGCTGGTTGGATCATGCTTCTCGGAAATAAGAAATGAATAAATAAAAACGAGGGAAAATAAACGGAGGGAAGAGGGTATGATTGTCTACTGAGTTTTGATATGATGGGTGAGAGCAGGGGGTGAGAGCAGGGGGTGAGAGCAGGGGGGGTGGTTCTAAAGCTGTCATATCTTCAACTCATTGTTCCTCTGTTTGATGGATTAAATGTTACTTATGGGACAGAGTGAGGGAAAGAGAGAGAGAGAGAGAGAGAGAGAGAGAGAGAGAGAGAGAGAGAGAGAGAGAGAGAGAGAGAGAGAGAGATTGAAAGAAAGGGAGAAAGGGAAAGACGAGGATTATGAAGCAATGACAAGGGATGCAATTTTAATTTCACCCCTGTCAGTCGCTCTTCCTTTTCTACAGGGGTGTGGGAGCTGTCAGTCATCTTGAGAGGCATTGTAGACACGCCCCTCCCTCCTTCTGAAACTCCGCTCTGCTCTCCTGTGCTGTGCATATGTAGATGACAGGCAGACAGAAAGAGAGACAGGAGAGCAGGCAGGCAGGCAGGCAGGCAGGCAGACAAATAGATGCATAGATACATAGATGGACTGTAGGATCTTGGGATAGATCTGGGACTGTACTGGCCCTTTAAGAGCTAGGGTCTGTCCGGGACTGCCCACAGCAACAGACTAATGAGCAGGGCTGGACCAGGGTGGAGAGAAAGATGAGGAGGAGGAGAGGAGAGACAGACAGAAAGAAGAGAGAGGCTGCAGAAGAAGAGGGAGAAAGGGAAAGAGCATTCCAAGAGAGACAGACAGAGAGAGAGAGGTCAGAGGGACGGCGTGAAAGAGGGAGAGAGTGAGAGAGTGAGAGAGAGAGAGAGAGAGAGAGAGAGAGAGAGAGAGAGAGAGAGAGAGAGAGAGAGACATGGGAGATGGGAGATTAGACACAAACAGAAAAAGAGAGAGTAAGGAGTGGACCGAGTTCTGAAGCAAGGACACATAGAAGCCCAGAGAAGCCCCTGACCCTTGACCCTGAGCATGTCTCTGTCTCCTCCTCAGATGGCCAACAGCGTGACGTCCCTGTGTTGTGTGGTGTTGGCAGCAGTGGTGGTGGCCTACGCACAGAGACGCAGCCAGCTGGGTGAGTACACACTGCATCCATACACTACTGTACCCAGTACACACCATGTGCTCGCCAACTAGGCCAGTGCACACATCTGTGCACACAAAATATGATGTGCAAGCCAGATGGTTGCCAGTGTACACTAAAAATGATCTGCAAGCCAGATAAGTCCACACAACATCTATACACTAGTACATACTCTGTGCTAGCCAGCTGGGTGAGTACACATTACATGAACATATGATACGCTAAATGAGTATGAATCGGTATTGGCATTCTAGTGTCCATTTCCTTACTAGCTTGCTAGGTGCTAGCCACTTCCTGCTAGCTGCTAGTTACTTCCTGCTAGCTATTAGCTGCTTCCCACAAGTTGCTAGCTGTTTCCTGTCGGTGTTGGCTCCTGTAGCCTCCGTGGGTCCCCCAGCAGCACGGTCACCAGCCTCCTACAGACTGTCCACACTGTGCGTCATGAATAACGACAACAGCTGCTGAGTCGGCTGTTTGTTGTTGTTGTTGTTGTTTGAATGTGCCTTGGTGATGTCCCGTCTTCTCATTAAGTGGGAACAGGGAGAGTCAGTGTGACGGCTTAGGCTGGCTGGGGGTCACGTGACCAGAGGGCATGACTGGGGGAGGGTGGAGGAAGGTGGAGAGGACGAGGGTTAGGGAGAAGAGAGGGGAGATGGGGGAGGGGGGGCGGTGTCACGCATTGCCCAGTCCTTCACACAGCCCTGTGTTGCTCAGCTGAGCAGTCTGCCCTGTCACGAGGTCGCATGCGCACTCACACACACACACACACACACACCCACTCAGACACACACACACACGCACATGCACAGGGAGACAGAGGAAAGGAGGGAGAGCAGTCTATGTGTTTTAAGAGACACCAGATAACAAGAGTCAACACAGTAGCAGACTGTCTGTCATTCTCCTCCACCTGTCCTCTGTGTATGTGTGTGTGTGTGTGTGTCTTCTCTGGGGATGCCTGTCACTCAAGCAGGAGTGGTAGACTTGAGATGCTTCAGCATTAAAGACAGTGTCAGCACACACACACACACACACACTCACACACACACACACACACACACACACACACTCACACACACACACACACACTACTGTGCTAGCTCTTGTTAGCCAAGGTCTCTAAACACATATAGACTACACACGCATATCCACACAGTGATAGTCTACTGGCTAACTGCTAGCGCTTGTTAGCCAGTGTCCCTGAACACACATAGATTTACACACACACACATGCCCACTCACAGCCATTGAGGGATATTATGGAGGCAGACAAACCTTCAATGAACCTATGTGTGCGTGTTTGTGTGTGTTTGTGTGTCTGTGTGTTTGTGTGTGTGTGTGTGTGTGCGTGTCTGTTTTTTGGCTGGAAGACAAAGACAGCAAGAAGAGAAGGAGGAAAAGAAGATTAACTCAATTAATGACACTCTGTGCGCGAGGGTGTGTTAGGGTGTGTTAAGGTGTGTTAGGGTGTGTGAGGGTGTGCGAGATAAGGCAAGAGTGACAAAAGAGTGATAGCAGAGGGACGAGGGAAAGGAGCCGGGGAGAGAAAGGGTAAAGAGAGAGAGGACATATAGAAGAGAAGAGAGAGAGGCTGACAAAGGATTTGAGCTGATATCATCCCGCGGTTTTACTGAGTCACACGCATCATCAATCACGGGACAGAGATGACCTCCCCTCTTTAAACTGCACTGCTTGTGTTCACAGGAACTATCTGACTCTCTCACATCTTTCTGCTGATAGGACACACACACACTCACGCGTGCCCACACACACACACACACACACACACGCAGACTAAGTGCTCTTTCACCCTCTCACACGCTCCCCGGTTTTCTCTTTCATCGTGTGAGTGTGTTATCAGTGTGAGTGTGGGTGCTGTCAGCATTTGGATGCGTGTGCACTCAAAGAGTGTGTGTGTGTGTGTGTGTGTGTGTGTGTGAGAGAGGTGATATCATGCTGATGTCTACCCTGGGTATTGATGGGGGTCCATATCCTGATTGTATGACTGCGGTTTCCTCTTTTAGCTGTTCCCTCATGCATCCATCATCCCCCTGACCTGCCCATCCCCCACCAGTTTCAGATTTACTACCCGGTGACGTCATCCGCCGAAGTCATCCCTACGTCACACCCATCCTCCCTCCCCACCTTCTTCCGGTCGGAGGTGTCTTGTGCTTGTCTCTCGCCCCCTCCTCCACGCCCCCCCCCAGCCCCACATCCCCCCTCCCCTCCTCCTTCTCCTCCTTCTCCAGTATTTAGACAGGTCAGGGAGAAGGATGTGTAAGGATGTACAATAACAGCTGTCTTGTCGGGCCTCAGTCTGAGAAGCTTTGCTAACTCTCCCTAAAACCTTGAGCTGCCTTCCTTCTTCTCAAGTACTTAATGTGCACTTGATTGAGCTTGTCTGCCGCCCCAAGGGGTTGGGATTAGCTGCTGCTGCTCAGTTGGGACTGGGCTGCTTTGTGCTGGCAGAGATATCGAGTGCACTTGAAGTGTTAAATAAACATGGCGCTGACAGAATACTGTCAGAATGTCTTAGAAACCTACATGTATTTGTATATACAGGATACACTTGCACACACACAGGTACAGATCCACACACACACACAGTGAGTGGAGTATCATTAGAGAATCTCCCCGCTGTGCTGGCCCATGTGCAGCGGTGATAGAACAGCAGTCCTGAAGACCCACACACACACACAAACACATTCTCATTCACACACACAAACGTGCTCTTACACATTCACACACATACACACTCACAGGCTCATGGTCTGAGCTCACCAAAGCTGAGGGATTTGATTTGGAGAGAGGTGATTGGTTGTCAGAAGTCCTGCCGTCGGAAGGCTGTCCAGATCTCTACTCTGGACATGAAGAGTGGACACACTCTGGACATGCACACACTCACACACTCACACAGTGCAACACACCCCAGCAGATGCACATCCACAAACACACAAAACACTGCTGTTCAGTCATGGTTGCTCTCATCTGCGATTGGCTGTCCCCCACCCCGGAATGGGTTTTGATTGGTGGAGAGCTCATGCTGTTAACGTCTGGACATGATCAGCGCTGGATTAAACTGTGGCTCCTAATCTGACTCTCTACCCTGCCCCGCAAACAAGATGCTGAGATTACTGTCAATATGCAGCATGGGCTGGTCCTAATCTCAGATTATACTCTCCACACATCTACGCACTGACTGCTGGGTGGAGAGCTTGGTAGGGATGGTAAAAGGATGATGAGGAGATGATGTTCTCAGAGAGGAGGTGCTCTGGAGGAAGACATGACAGAGAACCAGACAGTGTGAGAGTTGTGCCAAGATTAACATGTAGCTCTGTGGTGAAGTGTGTGTGTGTGTGTGTGTTTGTGTGCATTTGTGTGTGTTTGGGCATGTGTTTTGTGTGTGCGCGCGCGTGCGTGTGAGTGTTTAGGTTCAGGCCGAGGTCCCTTCGCGCTACTGAAAAGCCCCAGGTGCAGAGGAGGAGCGGAGGGAGGGAGGGAGGGAGAGGCTGTCTGGAAGGAAACACACAGTTCCCTCACTCTCTTTCTGTCTCAGTCTCTCTTAATCTCTCTCTTCCTCTCCTATCCTCTCTCTCTCTCTCTCTCTCTCTCTCTCTCTCTCTCTACCTCTCTCTTTCTCTCTCTCTGTCTCAAACTATTTCTCTCTCTGTCTCAAAATATTTATTTCTCTCACTCTCTCACTTTGAATTTGTCTTCTGAGCATTTCTAACACGTCTCTTAAATACCACTTGAAGCATCCTATGATGAACACAATACCCTCACAGGGCATGGTTGGCATGTTGTAGTAGCAAAGACAGCCTATCAGAACACCCTGCCTGTCGCCAGCCTTATCTCTCTGATTGGTCAGACAGGGTGGCAGACCAGCCAATCCATTTATCCGCCAGTCCTGATTGGTTCCTAATTGAACCTATGAGGCAGTTTCCCGCTCCCGCAGGTTCCCGCTCCCGTGATAGCGGGATATCTCCCCAGACAGAAGCTTTTAACCAATCAGAGAGCAGGGTCCACTGATGGGGATCTGACTGTCTGGAGAAAAGAGACAAGGAGAGACGAATAAAGGAAAGGAGACTGCAGCTCGCTCTGGGGCAAATTATTGTTGTTTGGCCATCTTCGAAAATTCAAGAGTAAATAGCATCCTTTCCTATTTTCTGTGTGGAGGCAGTATATGTGTGGCAGCAGTATGTATGTGTGGAGGCAGTATGTATGTGTGGAGGCAGTATGTATGTGTGGAGGCAGTATGGATGTGTGGAGGCAGTATGGATGTGTGGAGGCAGTATGTATGTGTGGAGGCAGTATGGATGTGTGGAGGCAGTATGTATGTGTGGAGGCAGTATGGCTGTGTGGAGGCAGTATGGATGTGTGGAGGCAGTATGGATGTGTGGAGGCAGTATGTATGTGTGGAGGCAGTATGTATGTGTGGAGGCAGTATGGATGTGTGGAGGCAGTATGTATGTGTGGAGGCAGTATGTATGTGTGGAGGCAGTATGGATGTGTGGAGGCAGTATGTATGTGTGGAGGCAGTATGGATGTGTGGAGGCAGTATGGCTGTGTGGAGGCAGTATGTGTGTGTGGAGGCAGTATGTATAGCCTCAGTGTTCGTCTATGGCTCTTATATCTATGGGTATTGTAGTTTTCCAGGATGACTGGCTAGATAGCCCCAGGTGCTGATTGTGTGTACGAGTCTCCACCTAACACCCTGCTGTTTCAACACACTGCCCTCCTGAGTTACTGAAGGGTGTGTGTGTGTGTGTGTGTGTGTGTGTGTGTGTGTGTGTGTGTGTGTGTGTGTGTGTGTGTGTGTTTGTGTGTGTGTGTGTGTAAGCGGGCTCCAGGAGAGCAGCACAGGATCAAAGCCCTCATGGAACCTCCTGAAAGATTAATGAGCTAAAGCCATGCTAGGCATCGGCCTTCACCTTAGATATACACACACACACACACACACACACACTCACACACACACACACACACACACACACACACAGAAGCCTGTTGTTTGATCCCGCTTCAAAAAGACCTCTTGCTAATAACCACCTGAGCTTTGCTCCTCTCACTCCCTCTCCAATCTATTTATAAAAATCACACACACACACAAACACACACAGACACACACACACCCCTAATGCACACTTTTGAAATGATTGGTTGACTGAAAATACAACACTGGATATTGTTTGATAGATTAATAAACTTTTCCTTCTACAGTCTGCGTGTGTGTGTGCGCGCGCATGCACGTGCAGTTGTGCATGTGTATTCCAGGTGAGCAAGGCGTGTATGAGTGAACAGCATTTTCTGAGTTGATGATGCAGACAAACAGCTGATACAGAGGTTCAGTGTTGTCCAGCATCAGCAGTGCTTAGTCTAAACATAGCTCCACACAATGTCACCTGGACCCAGAGTCTGCATGCATGTGTGTGTTTCTGGGAGAGTGTGTACACTGTGTGTGTGTGTGTGTGTGTGTGTACATGCACAGTACTTCTACTTGTTCGTTTTGTCTGTTTATTTCAATTTTTGCTTTAAGCATTTTTGCTTAACTTTGATTTATTTCAAGATTTTCAAGACGTTTGCACGTTTGTGTTAGGTATGTGTGTGTGTGTGTACATTTTGCATGTGTGTCTGTGTGTGCGTGTGTTTTTGTGTCCGTGTACCTGTTCTCTCAGCTGAATATTAGTATTCAGGTCCATCTTTCTCATGCTGCTACAGAGAAGCTAATTACTAAGAGGCTACATAACAAGGGAGCAATGGAACACACATATACACAGCTCCAGCGTAAATTGAATCTTTACGTTACTTACTCTCTGTGGCTGGCCCACCTCTGAACCTGGTGAGGAGAGCTGTATTGATCCTACACTGCTTCGTACACGCGCGCATACACAACCATATAGTCATACACATCCTACACACACATCAAGAGCATATAGATGCAGGTCTGTAAGGCAGAGCAATGCTGAGATTGTAGACTTGCAGGGATTAGGATTTTAATCATGTGTGTTCAGGATAATCCCAGAAGGAATTCCCCCACCTCTGGTACTCAGCCTCTCCATGTGTCTGGGCTGTTTAACGACGTGATCAAGAGACACACACACAAGTTTTGGGGATACGTTAAGTGTGATCAGGAGTTGAGGTGTGTGGGTGTTAATGCTGTCAATACAGCATGTAGGAGCCACTATAAATGCACACACACACAAACACACACACATATTTTTCTCACTCCATTTTGTTTATGATAGATTTTTTATGTTTTTTTTTATCCTAGAATGGCATTGATTCATAGAGGAAACAATTTTCCTGTTTTTGTCAGCTTGTGGTGTTTGTGAACGCACACACGTGTGTGTGTGTGTGTGTGTGTGTGTGTGTGTGTGTGTGTGTGTGTGTGAGTTTTGTCTCAGACTAGCTCTGCACCCCTGACCCTATCAGACTACAGGGTAAGTGATTTCCGTCTGCTGATTGGTGTGAAACAGGCTGGACAGAACAGTCTGGAGCACTGAGACAGGAGAGAAAGAGATAAGGAGGAGAGAGGGACAGAGAGATGGAGGAAGGAGGGAGGAAATATGAGATGGAGGGGAAGGAGGGAGAGGCAGAGAAGCAAATAGAAAAGGTGATGGAGGAGGAAAGAAAGGGGGCGACAGGACATTAGCCGGGAGTATGGAGAGAGGAGAAGGTGAGATGGAGGTGGGAAAGGAGTCAATCTCGAGGCATGGGGTAGCTGGGGACTAGAAGCCTGGGAGGCAGGGAGGCTGGGAGGCAGGGAGGCTGGGAGGCAGGGAGGCTGGGAGGCAGGGAGGCTTGGAGGCAGGGAGGCTGGGAGGCTGGAGGCCAAACACAGGGATTGGGAAGGAAAAAGGCTGGGAGGCTGGGACTAGGACATTGGGAGGCTGCTGCAGCTGTTTCAAACACATTTTTCCAAACAATTTGTTATTCTCTGAGAAGCCCAGAGTAAATGCAGCAGCCCTTACTCCTCCAGCCGTCTGGGAGTGGTGATAGTGACAGATGAGATGGGTTGCTCTCCATGTTATTTACTGAGGCTGTTCGCTTGGACTGAATGCTTTATTTCTACCTTGAGTCTAAATATATCCAGTTTAGCCAGGAGCAGGTAGCTGTCGTGTGCATGACCGACACATGCACACCTCCTTTGCCTGGCTTACTGTATCTGCACCTGTGGATGTGTCGTGTACAGTACTGGTGTAGTATGTGTCTGTGTGTGTCTGTGTGTGTCTGTGTGTGTGTGTGTCTGTGTGTGTCTGTCTTTGTGTGTGTGTGTCTGTGTGTGTGTGTGTGCTCTATACTGACACACGGGATGTTACCTTTTGTGGTCAGTATTGCGTTGGCTGGCTGACTGCTCCTGGTTGAAAGGCTGGCAGACAGCTCCTAGGTGATTAGCTGGCTGACCGCTCCTATGTTATAGGCTAGATGACTGCTACTGGTTGATAGGCTGGATGACTGCTCTGAGGTGATAGGCTGGATGACTGCTACTGACAGGCTGCTCCACAACATCATAAGAAATGTCTGCAGTTAAGAGACTATACCCAAGCTGTTCTCCCATCAGATGAGGTAACATTACTCACCTACACTAGGACACACACACACACACACACACAAAAGAGGAACAGGGGAAATGAGCGTGTCAGCGAAGCGAGTCTTCAATTAGATTGACAGCCAGTTAGTTCTGCATTATACTGACCCTCCCGCTCACACACAGAGAGAGAGAGAGAGAGAGAGAGAGAGAGAGAGAGAGAGAGAGAGAGAGAGAGAGAGAGAGAGAGAGAGAGAGAGAGAGAGAGTGAGTGAGGTAAAGAGAGAGAGAGAGAGAGAGAGAGAGAGA
>NC_140382.1:7425000-7467500 GCF_054491055.1 Hypomesus nipponensis | reverse complement strand
CACAGCTTTGGAGCTTCTACATCACGTGGGGTTCTTTTCTAGTTCTATTTAGTTTGGGATCTGTTGTGGTTCTTACATTGTGTGTGTGTGTGTGTGTCTGTGTGTGTGTCTGTGCGTGCATGTGTGATATGTGCAGTCTTTGCATGATGTGACGTGCGGGTGTATGCAAGCGAGTGTGTTTGTTCAATCTGAGGTGTATGTATATGATGTGAAGTGTGTGTAGGATGGGATTTCTGTGATGCGTGTGTGTCAGATGTGAGGTATGTGTGTGATGCAAAGTGTGTGTGAGATGTGAGGTATGTGTGTGACATGTGAGGTGTCTATGAAGAGTAAGGTTTGTGTTTGATGCAAAGCATGTCTGGTTGATGCCATGTTTGCGTGTGAAGCGATTTGTACGTGGGCTAAATTAGGTGTGTGTGTTAGTATGGTGGGCTAAAGGAGGTGTGTGTGTGTTAGTATGGTGGGCTAAAGGAGGTGCATCTGCGTGTCGTGCGAGGTGTGTGCATGTGACAGAAACATGCTGTATGCTAACAAGCCTCTCTGGTTCGGAGGCTTCAAAGAGGAGGCCAGCTGAAAGCAGCGCAGATGAAAGCCTTGTCATCTCCTCTCTGCTCATCACCCACACTTTGATAGCATCATCAGCATATTATTATTCTGATTACCGGTATAATGACCCTGCTGGGACAGCGTGGGGGACGGGCTCGATGAAGGCCAGCTGATGCCCACTGTCGTTTGTGGTGACAAAAATCTATCAGATACTATGAGGAAGGTTTATCATGGGTCCATGAGGCCCTCCTCTGCATGTCTGACTAACCCTTACCCTGATCCCAACATTAACCCTAACCCTTACCCTGATCCCAACATTAGGGGGACCCCACCCACCTACATTACATTTACATTACATTTAGTCATTTAGCAGACACTCTTATCCAGAGCGACTTACAGTAAGTACAGGGACATTCCCCCGAGGCAAATAGGGTGAAGTGCCATGCCCAAGGACACAACGTCATTTTAGCATGGCCAGGAATTGAACCGGCAACCTTCTGATTACCAGCCCGATTCCCTTACCGCTCAGACACCTGACTCCCTCTCCATCAATCTCTCCTTCCCACTCCCCCTCTCTCCATCCAACACCCCATCCGTCCCAGCCTCAAATCTATCGATCCCTCCCTCTCTCTCTCTCTCCCTCCCGCCATCCCTCCATCCCTCTGGCGTGCCTAACCTGTCCCTCCCTCCCCCTGCACAGGTGCCAGGGTGCAGTATGAGCGCATGGGGTCCGACGTCACCATGCAGTGTGGCTCCCTGGACAGCACCGCCGCAGTCACCTGGAAGGTGAACGGGACGGACGTGCGAGCCCGCCACCAGCAGGACGGCCCGCAGCTGGTGCTGCTGGAGGTGGACCTGAGCAGTAACGGCCTCTACAGCTGCTTCCAGGAGCCCAACGGAGAGCGCAGGGACCAGATCAACCTGCGCATCGGCAGTGAGTCCTGCTCCATTCCCCCGCTTGGGGGCCTCTGATGTCTGTTAGGAGCTAATCAGTTAGTCTTAGGCTTTTATGTATCTACTGAGATGGTATTAATCCTGGGAATAGCTCTGCAGGGTTGTATTGAAATTTTACAGAGGTGATTGTGTTGATAGTTGTAACACGTTCTGTGGAGTTGTCCTCCTCTCTCTCCATCTGCGAAAGACCACCCACCACCCTGTGTGTGTGATATGACCACAGGGTCAGTGTTTACTTCTATCTCCAAGGCCACATTCACACACACACACACACACACACACACACACAGAAACAGCTTGTTAGGACAGATCCTGCTGTGTGTTTTCAGACCCTCATCATTAACAATGGGCGTCATCCTTATGAGTTCAGACTTTGTCCCCTCTGTATATGTATGTGTGTGTGTGTGTGTGTGGTAGGGCACCCCATGTTCCCTGTTTGATCACCATCTCTCCAGATAAAAAAGATTTGTGACAGGCCACTGACTGTGACAGTGTGATGTTAGAGTAAAGTGTGTGAGTGCATGTGTGAGTGTGTGTGTGTTTGTGTTTGAGAGAATGAGTAGCTGTTACAGTGTCCAGGATGTTATTTTATTGCAGACCAATCGCAGCTGGCAATCTGTGTGTAAGCAAGACAAGAGAGAGGTGAGGAGACCAGTCTGGTGCTACCCTGACTTCTCTCCTCCCCCTCTTCACCTCTCCACTCTTTCCCTCTCCTCTCCTCTCCTCTCCTCTCCTCTCCTCTCCTCTCCTCTCCTCTCCTCTCCTCTCCTCTCCTCTCCTCTCCTCTCCTCTCCTCTCCTCTCCACTCCTCTCCTCTCCTCTCCTCTCCACTCCACTCCTCTCCTCTCCACTCCTCTCCTCTCCTCTCCGCTCCTCTCCACTCTTTCCCCCTCCTCTCCTCTCCTCTCCTCTCCTCTCCGCTCCTCTCCACTCTTTCCCCCTCCTCTCCACTCCTCTTCTCTCCTCTCCACTCCTTCCCCCTCCTCTCCTCTCCTCTGAGGCTGAGAAGTTTACATAGTTGAGAAACTGGATGAAATACGACTGGTGTTCCTTTGCTGTCAGACTCTGACACGGTTATGAAATGCTGCTGTGTTTGGTTCCTGCCAGAGGCTCGATTTAATATTGCCGATGGTTACAGCGTTCCATGAAAAGCCGTGGAGTTCACATAACAAATCACCTCCCAGGAACAGGAAATGGCCATCATGGAGGGTGTGTCTGCACCAAATACTGTGGTGTTGTAGGCTGGGCTGGGATGGGCTGAAGGGGCTGGTAGGAGCTGAGCTGGGCTAGAATGGGCTGACCTGAACTAGAAGGTTTGAGTCTAATTTGAGCTGGTTTGGTCTAGACTGGGATGGGCTGGGCTGGACTCCATGTATGGAAAGTCATTTTAGATCATAACTGAGGTTTTGGTTTTAAGTAGGGTTTGGTTTTGGTTTTGAATTAGGATTAGGTTATAGGTCATATTTTTGGACAATTCTAATTCTTGAGTTAGGGGTGAGATGTGGAGTTGATGTTTGTGGGCGAGGTTCAATTCTGGGCTGTGGGTTAGATTAGGGCTTAATTCCTAGGATGTGGGTGAGGTTAGGGCTTGGTCTATTTCCCGGGCTGCAATGTAGCTGAGCAGCGATAAAAAGGTCATTGAGTCCAAGAGGAGAGGAGAGATAATGGGATAAGTGGTTAAGTGTCTGAATGACAGTGGCATGGTCCCAATCCCAGTTACTGGGCTGGTCTTCCCATTTGCGTCAGAGAGACTTTTGAAGAATGCAGACCCATAAATATACTACTGACTAAGAGACACAGATACAACCAGACTTGTGAACTACCATACTAATGAACAACCAGATCAGTGACACTTGGACACTGACACAACCAGACTAGTGACACAACCAGACTAGAGACACAGCCAGACTAGAGACACAGCCAGACTAGAGACACAGCCAGACTAGAGACACAGCCAGACTAGTGACACAACCAGACTAGAGACACAACCAGACTAGAGACACAACCAGACTAGAGACACAACCAGACTAGAGACACAGCCAGACTAGAGACACAGCCAGACTAGAGACACAACCAGACTAGAGACACAGCCAGACTAGAGACACAACCAGACTAGAGACACAACCAGACTAGAGACACAACCAGACTAGAGACACAGCCAGACTAGAGACACAGCCAGACTAGAGACACAACCAGACTAGAGACACAACCAGACTAGAGACACAGCCAGACTAGAGACACAGCCAGACTAGAGACACAACCAGACTAGAGACACAACCAGACTAGAGACACAGCCAGACTAGAGACACAGCCAGACTAGAGACACAACCAGACTAGAGACACAGCCAGACTAGAGACACAACCAGACTAGAGACACAGCCAGACTAGAGACACAGCCAGACTAGAGACACAGCCAGACTAGAGACACAGCCAGACTAGAGACACAGCCAGACTAGAGACACAACCAGACTAGAGACACAGCCAGACTAGAGACACAGCCAGACTAGAGACACAGCCAGACCACCTTTAGCTGTCTGCCACATCTCAAGGACTGATAAATTACCCTACAGGCCTTCATGGCTGCTGTTGTCAAGGACACGTTCTGTGTTGTAGGATGGAAGGTTCCAGAGATGAGTACCCGCCTCTGTTGTTCTCTAGTCTGGTGAGGGATGGAAAAAACACACTCGTTCTCTTGTTAGATTGATGCACACCTTTCTCCGGAAAGTCGCCTTTCTATCTTCCCAACATGCACGCATGCACACACACACACACACACACACACATATACACATACACACCCTATATCCATTTGCCAGGCTGAACAAGACAATCCCATTACCAGAACATGTAGCCTTCGTCCCTCGGGGGCCTGGGTGGAGAGAGGAGGGCCACAGCCTCCATGGCAGGAAGGGGATGTTGAAGTACCGAGGCGATGGCCTGTGATGTCAGAGCAGAGCATACACTCTGGGGAGCACAGGAGCGAGAGAATGGAAAAGGAGGAAAGAAAAGTTCCAATTGTGTCAAAGGCAACTCTTTGCAAACAACTTTACGAAGCTTGTACAACAACATTTTTAAAGATCTTCTGGATAAATAAATACAAATCCTCTGGATGAATAAAAAAACTATTTTTTATCACTCTATTTCTCTGTCTCTCTCTGACCCTCCTCCTTCTTTACTTCTTCCCCGCGTGCAGTCTAATGGGCCACAGTCTCCAGCTCGTCCAGACCAGTGCCATTATCTTGTCTCTGACATTACTCTTTGTTTACGTCAACCTGATGAGCAGGGGAACAGAAATGTTGTGGACGCAATGACCAGAAACAATGGCCTCGGACAGGCTGCACATGGGCTGGTTGACGGGCTGGGTGACTGTTTTACCAGCTGGCTGGTTTGCTGGCTGGCTGACAGGATTGTTATTGGGTAACAATTGCTAACTGTTTGTCTGTCTGTTGTTCTACCTTGTTGGTTGGTTACCTGACAAGTTGGTTGACTGGTTGTTGTGTGAGCTGGCTGTCCGATTGACTGGCTGGATGGAAAAGCAAATTATTTACTGTGTGTGTGTATGTGTGTTTATGATGTGCAGAGTACAGAAATGGCTCAATTACAGCTGAGTGAGATTGCTGTCTCAGGAGTGCACAGACATGTGTGCAGACTCGGATTTCTTGGACTGTATCTGACTAGCATACAGCCCCTGTAGGAGCTGATTTCTCTCTGGCACATCAGAATAGCGCTGCGCCTGCAATGTCAGACTTACATGGCACCAAGCTACATTATACACACACACTTTATTTTTCCCCAGCGGTTTTTCCAGTAGGATGTCATGTTGTCTTGTTGCTGCGGGCAGGGTAGAGGGGACAGGGTGAAGACGAGGGGAAGACAGACAGAGAGGAGGAAGGGTGGGAGAGGGTCTGGAGACACAGAGACACAGGGGGGGGGGACAGCAGTCATTGTTCCATAGCAACTAACAATGAGATGAGGGTGAGACCAGGCCTCAGATAGGCGAACAAGCTCCGAACTCATTGTAGCGGTGCTGTAATCTCTCTATTGTTGGAGCATGGGAACCACAAGCTAATGTTTCACTCACAACAGTATCTCACCGGCATCTGCTTGTGTTGATTTCTGTGTTGAAGTCCTGTTAATGTTCCGAAAACCAGTATCACAGGGAGTGGACAAACTGATTAGCACCTAGCTAATGTTGTAGATTCCCATCTTGGCAACCTTCCATCGCCTCTGTGGATAAGAGCTAGCATTTAGCATTCAGCATTGGACTTGATTGAAGTGGTTAGCGTTAGCATTGGCATTGGATCAGATAAAAGAAAGCTAGGCAACACAAACACTTAGTCAAAGACACACACACACTAAATTCACAAATGTGTGTGTCCCTCACCACACACACACACACAAACCTCTGTACCCACTGCTGCCTTTGTTATGAAATAATACCTTGCTGTTGGTTTTGGCCCAACTAGTACTAGTATGTGGACTGAGAAGGTGTGTGTGTATGTGTGTGTGCAGGTGTGTTTGTGTGTATGAGAGAAGAGAAAGGAGAATGCATATTGTGATGAAAGCTAAGGATAGCTGCTTATCTTTGATGACTCAACTTCAAACAGCACCGCCCCCCCCCCCCCAATCCTACATATCAACATGAAAACACACTCACATCTAAAAACATAGTTTTCTTCACCACCCACATCACCATTTTGTCATGGAACAGATTTCCCTGGTCCACCTCCAGCCAAATATGGAAGTGTGAAGTTATGCTGGATGTGTGTGTGCGTGTGTGTGTGTGTGCGTGCGTGTGTGTGTGTGTGTGTGTGTGCACGTCATAACAATCCATTAGCTGCAAAGTAGGTGTACACCACTCAGTATTCTATTTAAGACTGAGTCAGCTCACACGACATAGTAGATCCCCTGCAGTCGATGATAAGGTCAGGTTATCATGGATACAGACTCTGATGTCAACACACAGAAACACCTTCTCTATCACCAGACCTTCAGCTGCCCAAACCCGTCCTCCAGAATCCAAGAGTCTATTAAGATTTAATACATGTAGAAAATGTCTGATTAATTTATGAACTTTGCCTGCTGAAATTCAAGCATCCTTAAGAAGCTTCAAAGTTACTCCCCTCAACCTGTGAAATGTTTCAGAGTAGCATTTCTTTTTCACTCTACCTGATTAGAAGCATTCAAAGACAGCTTGGTTCAAACGATAAATAATTCCGTTTTGTGGGGTCCCTGTGTGGGCTGGAGATTGGCGTTATCGCCACCAGACAGGATGTGACATCACAGCTTTCTTTTCACTCTCCAGAGGGAGAGGTGTTGAGGGCTAATCAATGGGGCACCACATATTATAATATCCCTCTGCTCTCCTCTTCCCTTTCCATGTGTGTGTGCGTGTGAGCGTGCAAGAGCAAGTGTGTGTGTGTGTCTGCGGAGAGGGTAAATGGAGGCATGGACTCATTTCATTTGGTGGAGTTCATATTCTTTCAGAATGGAGATGCACTTTTAATGGTATTGCAGTCTGAAGTACAGTTATGGAACCATTTGCTTCAAGGAACCTTTTGAAAAAGGCTTCATGTAAAAAGTAAACCAAAACATGTAATCTTGTATAAGTGTGGAAGTCTTAAAAAAACTTTCTGATTGCTTCTTTATGGAATCTATGACTCAGAGACTTATGTAAACCAATTTGAATGCAACCCTAGTACCTAGATAGCGTTTTGTTCTACTCAGAACTCTACTCTTTGTTCTAGAGTTCAGTGAACCTTCCCTTGGGTCATTGAGTGGAGAACCTGTACACCTCATCTCCTCTAGTAACACACAGGGGCTCTGCCCAATCCACACAAGAGCACGCTATTGGCCAGGGCTGGGGTTTCATGGCTGGTCACATTTCTGTGTGTGGGTGGACATGCTCTGAATGAAGAAGCCTCCATCTCTCTTTTCCTTTCCTCCATCCCTCCATTCTTCTCTCTTTTTTTTATCAGTTTGTTCATTAGGATTTAGATCTCAGTTGAGTCTATGAATAATGTAGGCTGTGGTAATGGTTGAGATGGTGTGGAGGTGTAGAGTACATTACACACACACGCACACACACATGCACACACACACACACACACACACAGACACCACCACCCCCTACCATGCTATCTCACTCTAATAGTAATAAGAAGACACAGAGGGTACAGCATGTGAATTATTAAAACACACAGCTTTTAGAAATATGACTCTCCTAGCTCAACACACAGTGCCATCTGGCCAAGTACACACAGCCAGACACAGGAGACTACATCCAGACCCAGCCCCTAGTCTCTTGTACAGCTCTAATAAGTGGGTCTTGGGATCCTAATTGGCGTGATTGATAGATGTGTTTGACTCCATAATGTAACTCAATATAGTCTTTTGTAATCTCTTAGTCCATATGAAGTAATGCCCATTAGCACAGGGTATCACACATCATAGTTATTAGCATACTACTGGTTAGCTCACTTAGCAGTCTCGCTAAGGTGCCTGCCAGCGGTGTATCCCAGGGTAAATGTGTCGGCTACTGCTCTGTTACATGGTGCCTACCAGGGTCAATGTTTTTTTTGTGTATGTGACAGAGAGAGAGAGAGAGAGAGAGAGAGAGAGAGAGAGAGACCAAGACAGAGACAGAGACAGAGACAGAGAGAGAAGGTCCTGTCAGGCCAACTATTCTGTTGTTTAAGTTTATGAGGCAGCAGAAAACCTCCAGTCGACGACTACACAAACAGATAAACACGCGCACATACACACACACACACACGGACCATATTAACATTTAGCTACGCCCTGAGAGGGGACCATGTGGCGGGAAACGACCCACGATGATGTCACCATTAGGTAGTGTACCGCCAGAGACAAGGCCATAAACCACACAGGGGAAGGGAGGGATGTACAGCAGAGAAAAATGCACACACACACACACACACACACACACACAGGCACACACACATGTACACACACATACTCACTCAACTAGTTGTTAGGATTATACATTAACAAACCATAGCCACATGTAATATATGTTTCAAGATGGAATTCCCCTGGCTTTTACACCTAGTCATTTGGCCTTGTGGAGTGTGTGTTTTGTGTGTGTGCTTGTGTGTTCTACATGTTAGTACAGTGTACCTAGTCATTTAGCCTTCAGAGAAAGATGTGTGTGTGTGTGTGTCTGTTTTGTGGGCCATGTGTGCATCGGATGTTGGTACATATGTGCATTTGGTGTGTGTGTACCTAGTGATTTAGCCTTCAGAGTGCGGCCGCCTTGACACCCAGCATCCGGTCAGCGTTCAAGGTCGTCTGTTCCCTCCGTGTTAGAGTGTTCACCATGGAAGGCTTCCAACTGTCTCCAACAATAATGACACACGGACGCCATTCCTCTGGTCAGCTTGGAGTCTGAAGGCTGGGCTCTGGAGGTCAGGGTGAGAGCCTGGAAGGTGGAGGCTGGGGCCTGGTGGACCAGACGAGGTTGGAGGATAGGGGGGCAGGCTGGAGCCTGTAGGCAGGGGACCTGAAGACAGGGTTAGATGCTAGAGGCTGGAGGTCATGTGGAGGGTAGAGGCTTGGAGCTGGATGCTGAGAGGGCTACATGCATCCATGGCCAAACTGGGTGATTGTTATGAGGACTGCTGCCCGCAGAACTGCAGCAGGAATGTACAATTCACAAAGCGCCACCGCGCTATTGGCGCTCAGCGTAAATCGTCCATTTAACTGCTGTCCTTCAGTAATGCTGAATATCAGCTTCTAGTTGCCGGGCAGACAGCCATCTATCCACCACAATAAAGTGTCTGAGCAAGATACTTCTGGGTAGACAAATCAAATAGTTTCAGGATCGGTTAGCCTTCCTTGCATATATCCAGCATCTATCCAGCTAGTCAACACAGCTAATCAACGCAAGCTAAACTAACTGGTTGGCAGCTAGCTAGCCCTTGTTAAATCATTTAGCTGCAGGCCAGCCCAGTTTAAGTGATTTAGCTGCTTGCCAGCCCAGTATAAGTGATTTAGCTGCTAGCCAGCCCAGTGTAAGTGATTTAGCTGTGCATAAGATTAATGGTGGTCGTTATAAACATCAATTTATGCACGAGAGCAAGAGTTCAACAGATCCGGACAATACGGCATTTGGTGTGTATGTCAGTAAGTGTGTGTGTTTTTAATGTTCCCATCTGTATCTGACAGCAGTCTGTGAGGGTTGTGCATGTCTGTCAAACAGCCAACCATCACAGAGCTGATCAGATGATTGACAGGTGGGGGATAGGTTCGATATGCTAATTAGATGAGTAAAGGTGCCCAACTTTGGAACACTTGACATCCAATCAGCCGTCTCGGAGCTGCGATGATAAGGGTAAAGCTGATGAATATCCATAGCCAAGCTTATTAAAAGAGTATTATGCGTCAGTGTTTATATTTACATGATGAAATGAGCAAGCCAGAATAACACAAGTGTGAAATTATAGAAAATGAAGCGCCTCTCAGATGAACCGTGGATAATGGAAGGGATTGCAAACTTCGAAAATTACTTTTATCACTGGTATGTATTTAATTCATCAAATTGTGGAGAAAATGGATAGAAACAAATTGATTTTTTTCAGTTCATGCTCGGCCAATGAAACCCTGCCTCCTTCTCCCCTAGCAATGTGTGGAGCAGTCATCTCCATGGTTTGGGGGCGAAAGAAGAGCAGAAGGAGGAGGAAGGAGTGTAGAGAGATGGAAGAAAAGGGGAGGAAGAGGAGGGCAAGCAAGAGAAGGAGGGCGAGGGGTAGGAGGAGAAGGGCAAGGGGGAGGGGGAGGAGGAGGGTGGAAGGGGGAGGAGGAGGGGGAGGAGGAGGAGGGGGAGGAGGAGGGGGGGGGGGAGGTGGAGGAGAAAGGCGAGGGGGAGGGGGAGGCGGAGGGGGAGGGCTTCTGAAGCGTTCCTGAAAGCTGGGCTCCCTACAGGGGGTCATTCATGACTCCATCGCCCGAGTTCTACTAACACTACTCCCCCTCCTCTCCCTTTCCCTCCATCCTGCTTTCTCATGCTCCCTCCGTCTTTCTCTGCTCTAATGCGGGAGGCCTGCTGAAGGTCGCTGGCGGAGGGACGGAGCAAAGAATTCAAACACACATGTCAATCAAATATGGATCCCACACCTCCTGGAGTCTGGAGAGAAAGAGGGAGAGATATATGATATAGTTGATACAGACAGACAGAGACAGACAGACAGGCAGACAGAGGGAGGGAGAGAACAGCACAGATTGCGTTTTGTTCCAGAACTTTCCGTCAGTGGAGCTGCCTGACCTGCATCATTAGTCAGACCCCTCCTCCCTGTGTGACCACTACAGTGGCTTTGAAGCTCCTGGTCAGGAGGTTTAGTGGGAGGGGTGGAGGAGAAAAGGAGGAGTGGCAAAAAAGAGGAGTGGAGGAGAAAAGGTTCTTTATCAGGTGGCGTTGGTCTTTCTATTACAACGGCACGCTGTAATTAGTGTTGTCACATTCCATCCTCATCTATACAGAACCGTAGCTGGCTTTGATACGGCCCTCCCCCTTTCAGTACACACACACACACACACACACCAAAAAACTCCCCCCAACTTAGAATAGTTCCACAAACCTCTTTCCTCTCCCAGCCAGAGTAATCCCCTTTGTGTCTGTTTCTCCTCCAAGTGTCCTTCCCCCCTCCCCCCACCTCCCCTTTCACCCTGCACACACACACACACACACACACACACACACACACATATACACACATACACACACATGCCCTTCTTGCTACCAACAACATCTCTCAATCCAACTTTCTCTCTTGGAACACTTTTCCTCCATCTTTTGTCTTTTTTCGGGCGAGACTTTGGTTTCTTTCATCGTCTTCATCGGGGAGTCAGATGGCTGAGCGGTGAGGGAGTCGAGTTAGTAATCAGAAGGTTGCCGGATCGATTCCCCGCCGTGCCAAATGACGGTGTGTCCTTGGGCAAGGCACTTCACCCTACTTGCCTCGGGGGGGAATGTCCCTGTACTTACTGTAAGTCGCTCTGGATAAGAGCGTCTGCTAAATGACTAAATGTAAATGTCTTTCTCCACCTGGCCGACCTCATGTTTTTCTGTCAATCTCTCAATCTCAATCCATCTCTACAGTACATCCTGGTCATCTTTACGTGACTATCTCTCCTCTCTTCCTGTCTCACTTTGTCTACCTCCTTCTCTGTCCCTCTCTCGTCCCCCATTCCCACACCATTCTCTTTCCCTCCCTCTTTCTCTCTATCTCTCTCTTTCCTCTCGAGCTACAGTTCCATTGTCTCCCACCTCCCCAGAGCTGTTAAACAAGCTGCACTTCTATAGCTGAGAGCTGATAGCTGAGAGCTGGGCCAATGTGCTCTGCAAACACGCACACACACACACACACACACATACACACACGCGTGCACGCAAAGAGGGAGAGTAATGTGTTTTTAATGAGGAGCAGAGTTATTATAGTTAATGTCACTTTGAATTAGTCTACTACTCTCTGCCTGCTCACTCCTGCCTCTTCCCCTCCACCGCTCCATAGTTGTCTGAAGATACTTTCTATGTCTAAAGATATCTAAACATCAACCACAGATACACAACAGGAGAATCCAACCAAACGATATAGATGGTGAATGAAAGCAGAAGGGCCCGGAGGTGTGTGTGTGTGTGTGTGCAGACAGTCGGGCGGTCTGGCCTCTGGCTTGTATTGGATGTCTGCCTGTGTAATCTGCTTGTGTAATCCAGTTAATTATGACAGTCAGTCTGGAGGATATGTAATCCTTCTGACAGACAGACGGCCGGATGGACAGCAGAGATAGATGGATAAGATACACTTTGGAGGAGACAGAGACAAACAGAGAGAAGAAAAACGAAAGGTGAGGGGAGAAAGGGAGAGGAAGTTGGAGATGCAGCACACACGTACAGTATGCTAGGTAAAGATATACAGCAGTTACGTTTACTGGGATAAAATGACTGTGTAAACCTTGTTATTGCACCGATAGAGTGAAATGTGCTGGTCCTTTGAATAACCTGTCTTTTGAGGCTGTTTTACAAACCCGAACTCATTGCATAAAAATCACACTTTTAGTACAATATGAATATTTCATGTGCAAAATAACACAGTCCCTTGCTGCCCATTGCCAAAACTCCCCACCACACCCCCCATCACCGTAACCTTGTTATCCTTCCCAGCAGTGTGTGTGTGTGTGTGTGTCTGTGTGTGCATGTGTGTGCATGTGAGTGTATATTTGCACTCGCGCGTTTGTGTGTGTGGACGAGTGTGTGTGTGTATCTGCTCTGCACAGCTGCTGCTGCTGTCTCTTTATTAGGTTTGTTCCATTCTCTAAATGGAGCATCTGGGCACTGGTAGATCTGTCCCATCAGATACAGTGGTGTGTGCTTGTGTGTGTGTCTGTGTGTGTGTGTGTGTGTGTGTGTGTATGACAGGTGATCTGTCCTCATTTGGCTTGACTCTGGCATTGATACAGACAGAGGAGCACTCCCTCCTCTCTCTGGCCCCGCTCTCTAACGGCTCCACTCTCCCATCCCTCCCTCCTTCCCTCCCATCCCTCCCTCCCTCCCATCCCTCCCTCCCTCCCTCCCTCCCTCCCTCACGAGATGTTGGTGTGTGATGTGGCAGGGTGTGTATGAGATCTTGGAATGACTGCGTGTATGTGGTCAAGAGTGACGTGCGTGAGCTTGAATAGACATGCAAGTGTGTGTCCCAGACACATGCCTGTGTGTGTGTGTGTGTGTGTGTGTGTGTGTGAATCATGATCAGTTAGGGTTAGCTAATCCTCCCCCTCTGGAGAGGTGGAGTGAGGAGGGACAGTGAGCCGCACTGTTTGCTCATTGGGAGTGGCTGCAATCATTTATAACGTGGTGTTATTCACAAACAGTTTGATCTGTCTCGGATGGGAGGGCTCTGGTTCACCTTCTGGTTTGTGTTGGGGTCAGGGGATACATACATTAAGGAACCCCAGCACAGTCCCAGCCCCAGCCCTAGCCCTAACCCTCCCTATCATTATCCCTATCCCTATCCCTATCATTATCCCTATCCCTATCCCTATCCCTATCCCTATCCCTATCCCTATCCCTATCCCTATCCCTATCCCTATCCCTATCCCTAGCCCCAGCCCCAGCCCCAGCCCCAGCCCCAGCCTCAGTTTCTCTGTTTATTTGTTCGGTTTCATTTCCAGAGGCTCGGGGGTTGTTGTCTGATTGAAAATTCATAAATTGTTTGTTTGGAGTAAAGCTTGGCTGCTGTTTCGCAGGCTAAATGAGACTCACCAAGGATCAGCGGGCTTTGCTGCAAAGTTTACCACTCAATATTGGACCCTCATCGTTAACCCACCCCTAGCATCAGTCCTCTGAGTAACCCACAACAGATATATTGACCATTCCGAACAGTAACTGTCAAAGTAGAAAAAATAAATTAAGCATTACAGCACCTGGTAGGGAAACGCTTGGAGCCAGAATTGTGTCTTCTCCTCTCCTCCCCTCTCTTCTCCTCCCCTCCCCTCTCCTCTCCTCCCTCTCCTCTCCTCTACTCTCAGCCATATCCACCAAGCCAGGGCAACAGTCACATTAGCCTGAAGGGAAGGTCACATGGTGTCTGTGTGTGTGGAGGGGGCTATTCTGTTTCTATAAAGGAGATTAATTAAGGTACCACAACAGTGGGAGCGGGGGGGTGGAAGTCTCTGAATTTGGAGTGGGAGGTGGAGGGGGGGGGGGGTCAGCGGCAGTTGGTGGGGGGGTGGTTGTGAGGAAGGGATGACAGAGGAAGGGTGGAGGGTGGGGGTCGGGGGGGTGTCTGTGTGAAGTCCATTCATGTGCCTCTGAACCTCTGAATCAATGGCATTCTTTCATTCTATGTTCCTGAGAGAAAGGGAGAGAAAGAGAGGGCGAAAGAGATAGAAGGAGAGAGAGAAAGAGAGAAACAGAGAGAGAGAGAGAGAGAGACAGACAGAGGGAGGGAGAGAGAGGGGCATTCCTCACATCCTTTTCTCCGTAGCCGGGTGAACTGGGAGTCTGTGATGTCATTGAGGACAATGGACAGAAACAGCCCAGGAATGTGTGAGAGATGAGAGAGACAGGGAGCGAGGGAAGGAGAGGGAGAGAAGACAGAGAGAGAGGGGAAGTGGGAGTGAGATAGAGGGAAGAGGAGATCAAGGTAATAGAGAAAAAACGGGAGATGGATGGATTAAGAAGTCTTTGCGTAAAGGGATTAGTATCATCGTTAGTCATATTCAGTCCAGGTGTCATGCATCTCAAACAGCATAGCAAACTGCTCTGTTCTCCAGACTCAACACATCCTCTCTTAGCGCAGAGATGTAAAGGGAGGGAGGACACAGTGAGGAGGGGGTCTCTCTCTCTCCCCCCGCCCCCGCCCCCCGCCTGCCTTCTCTCTCTCTCTTTCCTTTTTCTCCAGCCCTGACACATTCCTCTGTGTCTCATTTAAGTTCCCCAAAACTTCATTTTCATTGTTGACCCTGTCATCTAACTTTTTAAATGGATTCACCTCTGAGAGAGATTCAGAAGGGAGGAGCAGGGGGGATGAGGGGCGGGGGGCAGGCGCAGGGGGGGGGGGGGGGGGCAGAGGGACAGACCTGCGAAGGCAAGCGAATCCAATTGTAATTCTGATTGAAGCATAGTCTCCTTTGCTATAGTGAGATGTCTGTCACACACACACTGAGGATAGATGGATGAAGCTGTCAGGTCTAACACTCCTCCCCCCACCCCGCCCACCCCATGACCTCTTCAGACCACCCCATCAAACTCACACACACACACACACACACACATACAGGACAGCCTGACGACTTGCCAGGTCTTCTGCTTTTACTCAATGTTATCTGTTGAACCACAGAGGAAGGGGGGTGGTAGAGAGAGAGCGATAGAAGGTTGGAGAGATGAAGAGAGAGAGAGAGAGAGAGAGAGAGAGAGAGAGAGAGAGAGAGATGGAAGGGGAGAGAGATGAGTGGAGGTAGGAAGATGATGGGTGAGGTACAAACAGAGGTAAGGGGTAGCCAGAGAGGAAGGGCAGCTAGCCAGGCAGCCCTCCAGGGGTGCACAGGGATGCAGGTCTTGCCAGAGTGGATCATTGTGCTGTTTTAATCTGTGTGGAAGTCTCATCCCCAGAACAGACACACACTTTTACATTTTCTGCTCAATTACATTTGCTGCTCTTCCTTTGAGGCAAACCTCTAGACACATAATTACACACACACTCAAACACACACACACACACACATATTGAAGTCTGGTAGTATGCTCTGGTCTCTGTAGACACCAGCAGTATTACAGTAAGCAATCACTACTCACTTCTCTTCTTTATCCCTTGCCCTTTCTCCTTCTCCTCCATCATCTCCATCTCTATCTCCTTCTTCTCCTTCTCCTCATCTCCCCCCTTCTTCATCTCCGCCTCTTCGTCCTTCTTCTCCATCTCTTTCCCCTTCTTCTAGCGTCCCCCTCCCTCCTCAACCGTAATAGGCTGAAAAGCAGTGTGACAAAGAGGACAAACAGACATGTAATGTGGAGGTTCCCTCTGTGTGACACAGGAATGCAGCTGGGGATGGAGGAAGGGGGGGGGGGGGGGGGGGTTCCCAGAGCAGCCTCTGTCAGATTAGTGTGATTAGCATTACTGAGAAACGGACGGACAATGATTGCCATTGCCTGCCTGCCTGCCTGCCTGCCTGCCTGCCTGCCTGCCTGCCTGCCTGCCTGCCTGCCTGCCTGCCTGCCTGCCTGCCTGCCTGCCTGTCTGTCTGTCTGTCTGTCTGTTTGTCTGTCGGTCTGCCTGTTTGACGGTCTGCCTGCCTGTTTGACGGTCTGCCTGTCTGTTTGACGGTCTGCCTGTCTGTTTGACTATCCGACTGCCTGTCTGTTTGACTATCCGACTGCTGCCTGTTTGACGGTCTGCCTGCCTGTCTGTCTTCCTGCACCCGTACGCTCTCCTACACACAGACCAGGGTTGATAGATAGCTGTCAGAGCTGGTTACCTATGGAACAGCGTGGAATGTTCCAGCCTACGGGTGGGGTGGGAGGTGGGTGGGTGGGGGGCGGGGGGAGGCCAAGGGTCTCAGGACCACCCAGGCTGGCCTCCCCTGGTCCAGAGCCCCCTCAACCTCAGTTCTCCCTCCATCTCTTTGCCTCTTTCTCTCCTCTGTCTCTCGGTGTCATGTCACTCGTCCATCTTCTTCCTGCTGCTGCTCTGTCACACGTTCCATGCACAGAACACACACTGCCACGTGCACGTCCAGGGCCGTCGGTGGGTTCTGCTGGACAGAGTCTAGAGTACTTTGGTACCGTCGGTTCAGAGGATTTCTTCTCTTTGAGAAACACACATATCATGTGTATGTTCGGCTGCTTGTTTATGAGGGTGTATGTGGGCATGTGTGTGTGTGTGTGGGGTGTATGTGGGCGTGTGTGTGGGGGGGTGTATGTGTGTGAAATAGACACAGAGAGAGAAGGTGTAATGCGTAAAAAAAAAAAGAAATTTAATTTTAATTTTTGCATCTGCTTTCATTACATTACCCTTGTTCCCCCACACTATACAATACCTATTTGAATGTACAGTGTGTATATGAACACATATGTTAGGATTGTTCATGTGTATGTTCATGTAGATGTTCTGTAAAGTATGTTTGCTTTGGCAATATTCAAAATATCTCTTAATGTGCCAGTAAAGCACTTCAATTAAAAAGGTTCAATTGAGAAACAGAGAGCGAGAAAGGTGAAGAGAGAAGAACATCATTGGAGAGAAAGCAAAGAGAGGTGGCACAGGGGTGCATTTTGTTTGGATGCTCTGAAACCAGCCTTTGTGAGACTCTGACACCCTCACACACAGCAATACAAAAGCTCTTTGAGAACCCAAAAGTACAATTTTCCTCTACAAACCGGCAGACGGAGTTCTCCGTGATTGCCTCCAGGTTGATAGTGAGACGTTTTGGTTGTGTGCTCTTAGCCCAGTCCAGACTGGAGGAGGAAGACCAACACAAGTGCTAGAAAGACAGAGAGAGAGAGAGAGAGAGAGAGAGAGAGAGAGAGAGAGAGAGAGAGAGAGAGAGAGAGAGAGAGAGAGAGAGAGAGAGAGAGAGAGAGAGAGAGAGAGAGAGAGAGAGAGAGAGAGAGAGAGAGAGAGAGAGAGAGAGAGAGAGAGAGAGACAGAGAGACAGAGAGAGAGAGAGAGAGAGAGAGAGATGGAGATGTAGGGTGGTCAAGTACAGTGGGAGTGATATGGTTGTCTGGGGTGAGCAGCTGCTGTGATCAGAGCTGCATGGAGACTGGGTGTTTGTTGGATGGAGCTGGAGGGGTCTTACTCCTGGACTGTCAATCACACAGCTATCGCCACGGTTACACAGACTGAGCCCTAATTGCCACGGTAACAGAGCTTGAGCTCTTCACCGCAGAGCTAAGATATCCCAAAGCTGTCAGACAGAGAGAGAGAGAGAGAGAGAGAGAGAGAGAGAGAGAGAGAGAGAGAGAGAGAGAGAGAGAGAGAGACAGAGAGACAGAGAGACAGAGAGACAGAGAGAGAGAGAGAGAGAGAGAGAGAGAGAGAGAGAGAGAGAGAGAGAGAGAGACAGAGAGAGAGAGATAGAGAGAGAGAGAGCAAAATGAGAGAGAGAAATAGAGAAATAGAGAGAGCAAAAGGAGAGAGAACATTTGAAAGAGAGAGGTAAATTAGAAAATTTAGAGAAAGAGACACCGACAGAAGAAAGAAAGAAAGCCTGCTCTTAGCTGCACAAACATCTAATCAATATCCATGTCTTTCACAGTGTCCGAAGATTCACAGCATGAATTCATCTCCAGTCATATTTCTTCTGCTTTGGTATAAAGTGGGAGTTTATAGAGGCGAGCCCTGAAGAAAGACAGGGTCATGTAGAAACACTGCTGTGAACAGAGAAATGACTGCTATAAAGAACCATGACAGGACCTGTTACACTTTATGTTCTCTTTGGTACTGCAGGTGTGTGTGTGGGTGCCTGAGCTTGTTTTTGTGTGTGTATAGTTCCTGACCTGGTAGATAGATTACAGTTTCAGGCTGCAGGTCTACAGGCTGATCTACTGCCTCCAGACAACACTACCCAGCATGCATTTGCCCCTATGACAAATAATAATTTACCGACCAGCCAGTTCAATTCCATCTCTCTCTCAATCTCTATCTCTCGGCATCTTCTCTCTCTCTCTCTCTCTCTCTCTCTCTCTCTCTCTCTCTCTCTCTCTCTCTCTCTCTCTCTCTCTCTCTCTCTCTCTCTCTCTCTCTCTCTCTCTCTCTCTCTCTCTCTCTCTCTCTCTGGTCTTTCCTCTTCTGTCTTCTATGTGTTAGAGAGAATGAACTGGTTTGCATACACACACACATCTCCCCTGTGGAGCGGAAAAGAAGCCATTTCCTCCTGGATCATGTTTTCATGAAATTCCATTCTGACATTTATACACTGAGGGAATCAGTGCTCTCTCTCTCTCTCTCTCTCTCTCTCTCTCTCTCTCTCTCTCTCTCTCTCTCTCTCTCTCTCTCTCTCTCTCTCTCTCTCTCCTTCTCTCTCTGTCTCTCTCACACACACACACATGCACACACTCACACATACACACACATATGTATCAGCCTAAAAATCCTCTCAGTCGGCACATCTCTCTGATGAAATTCTTGAAAAATGAGGCAGGAGATCCTTGGGGCAGCCAGCTCTTATGCTGGTCTAGCTTGTACAATCACACATCCTCTTATCTCCAACATGTTCGATACAGAACTGGAACTGTGCCTCAGGCAGGGGCTGTGGTTAGGGTTGAGGCTGGGCCTGGAGTTGAAGCTGGGCTTGAGACTAGGTTTGAGGCTGGTGCTTGAGGCTGGGCTTGAGACTAGGAGCTGGGGTTGTTTGTACTCGCAGAAGCGTTCCCTGGATGCCAGGATCAGGTTGGGGTGGTGGGCTTTGATCTAAAGGGAGGTGGGAATGGAGCGAGGGTAGATCTTCACAAGGGTTCGCCCTCCATTCAGAAGCCCCCAACTTAAAACTGTAGCTGCTCCTCTCAAACCTCATGTTGGAGGACAGATGAACACCTGAAACTCTTCAGGGCTACTCCTCCCTCCTCCTCTCCTCCCTCCTCCTCTCCTCCCTCCTCCTCTCCTCTCTCCTCCTCTCCTCCCTCCTCCTCTCCTCTCTCCTCCTCTCCTCTCTCCTCCTCTCCTCCCTCCTCCTCTCCTCTCTCCTCCTCTCCTCCCTCCTCCTCTCCTCTCTCCTCCTCTCCTCCCTCCTCCTCTCTTCCCTCCTCCTCTCCTCCCTCCTCCTCTTCTCCCTCCTCCTCTCCTCCCTCCTCCTCTCCTCCTCTCCTCTCCTCCCTCCTCCTCTCCTCCCTCCTCCTCTCCTCCCTCCTCCTCTCCTCCTTTCCTCCCTCCTCCTCTCCTCCCTCATCCTCTCCTCCCTCATCCTTTCCTCTCTCCTCCCCTCCTCCCTCCTCCTCTCCTCCCTCCTCCTCTCCTCTCTCCTTTCCTCGCTTTTCCTGTCCTTTCCTCTCCTTCTATACTCTACATTTTTGCCAGTCTTATCCTGTCGAGCTGCTGATGTCACAGACCCTACAGTATCCTGTAGCTTCTGTGTGTGTCTGCATATGTGTGTGCCTGCATGTGGGTGTGTGTGTGCACGTGTGTGTGTAATCAGAGAAGGGTTATAATGTGATTTAACACCAAAGGTCAGACAGGCAGCCGATTGGTCTATAATTAGAGTATGGTTGTAGACACTGGAGTCTACTCCCAGAATCCCCTGCACTCAGGGCCTCTCTGTCTTTATGTGGCAATAGGCTTGTACATAGTGTGTGTGTGTGTGTGTGTGTCTGTGTGTGTGTCTGTGTGTGTGTGTGTACATTGAGTTAATAGTTTTTTATAGCAATCGGTTTATCAGGCCAAGGAGAACAGGCGTGATCTCATTTGAATAAGTTGTTCCCACACAAACACACACACACACACACTCACACAGAGAGACACAGAGGCACACACACATTCTCTCTCACAGTCTCTCAGGCTCTTTTGAGAGGGTGACGGAGGGGTGGAGTAGAAAACGCAACGTGATTTATCCACCTAAATCAGTGAACCACCGCCTGTTGGATGTGTGTGTGTGTATGTGTGTTTGTGTGTGTGTGTCAGGACAGTCTAATACCAACTTTAAGTAGGAGAACAAAGGTGAATCCACACATCACAGCAACAAACAGGCCGACCAGACAGACCCAACGCTGCTCCTCTCCTTAGTGTTGTGGGTTGGGATTGAGGAGAGGAGCTGATTGATTGGTGCTAACACGGCTGTTTCCATTTCTTCTCTCATTTGATTGGCCAGGGGGTTTGAGGCAGGGACAGCTCTGATTGATTGAGTGGCCCCAATTAAAACTCTCATTTATTGACTGGGATTGGCTCACCTCTGACGGTGACCTGTGGTTGATTCTGACATCCTATTGGTTAGATTGATTGACAGGGTTAATCTATTCTGCTGTTGCAACCGAGACGGGGGAGGTAGACACACTCAGAGGAGAGGAGATAGAAGGAGAAGAGAGGAGACTATGGAATTAAAGTGGTGTGTGTGAGTGTGTGTGAGTTGCCAAGCTTGCCTGCTTTTCACAGGGCACCAAACAGGAAGAGTGTAATGGTTTGCATCTCCTAGGCAACCGGCACAAGTCATCAGTTTCAATTTGAGACCCTGTGAGTTCGCTTCACTGGAGAGAGGGGAGAGGGGGAGCGAGGAGGGGAGGGAGGGAGGGAGGGAGGGAGGGAGGGAGGGAGGGAGGGAGGGAGGGAGGGAGGGAGGGAGGGAGGGAGGGAGGGAGGGAGGGAGGGAGGGAGGGAGGGAGGGAGGAGGAGGGGAGTAAAGGGGGTTGGAGGAGAGAGGGCTGGGATTGAAAGAGGGGAGAGGAGGAGTGGATTGTGAATGGTCGTGCAGCTTCTCTTTCCTTTCCTGTCCCCCCCCCCATCTCTCCCCCCTGTAATCCCCCCCCCCCCTCCCCGCCTGTCATCTGCCCCCCTGCCAGTTTGACACCTTGTTTTTACTCTTGTGATTCCTCCACACGTAGTATACTCTTCAGGCGGCGGAGACAATTACAATACTGAATCACCATTAATATCTCTACAGATGAAGACCCTGGAAACATAGGCTGACAGATTGTTCTCTCCCTCTCTCTCTCCCCCCCCCCACCCCCAGCCCCCCCCAGGGAGCCCGGTGTGACGTGCAGGTCCAACACCTACCCTAAAGGCTTCTACTGCAGCTGGCACCTGCAGCATCCAACCTTCATACCCACAGACTTTCTTGTGGACGTCCAGTGAGTATACCTCCCTTAGCCCTACGGTGTGTGTCTGCGTGCGTGCGTGTGTGCACAGAAGGATGTGGTAAAAAGTGTGATAGGTCTTTGACAATAGGAATCAAGACGAAGCGGAGGGGAGAGGATAGGAGAGAGGGAAGATGAGGGGGGGAGAGGAGAGGAGAGAGGGAAGATGGGGGGGGGAGAGGAGAGGAGAGAGGGAAGATGAGGGGGGGAGAGGAGAGGAGAGAGGGAAGATGAGGGGGGGAGAGGAGAGGAGAGAGGGAAGATGAGGGGGGGAAAGGAGAGGAGAGAGGGAAGTTGAGGGGGGGAGAGGAGAGGAGAGAGGGAAGATGGGGGGGGGAGAGGAAAGGAGAGAGGGAAGATGAGGGGGGAGAGGAGAGAGGGAAGATGAGGGGGGGAGAGGAGAGAGGGAAGATGAGGGGGGAGAGGAGAGAGGGAAGATGAGGGGGGGAGAGGAAAGGAGAGAGGGAAGATGAGGGGGGCGAGGAGAGAGGGAAGATGAGGGGGGGAGAGGAGAGGATAAAGGGAAGATAAGGAGGGGAGAGGGAAGAGGTGGAGTGGAGAAGGGAGAGGAGAGAGAGGAGAGGTGAGAGGAAGGGGAGAGGTGAACTGAATAGAGGAGTGGATAGGATGATGGGAGAGGAGAGAGGAGAGAGGGGAAAATGAAGCGGAGTGGGAAGCTAGAAAATGGGGAAGGAGAGAAAAGGAGAAAGAAAAGGTCAAAGTGGGAAGAAGAGCAACAGGGTTGGAGGGAGGAGAGAAAGAGAGAGGAAAGATGAGAAAAAAGATAGAGGGGAGAGGAGGAAGGGAGGAGAAAGTGGGATAACCCTTGTGTTGTCCCTGCCTGGGGCCTAGCCCGGGGCTCTTCTCTCCAGACTCCAGCCCCTAGGCTATTGCTGCTCCTTCCACAGCTGCTTGAGTAACATTACATCAACATTGCCGCCCTCCCCCCTTCCCCCTCCTCACCCCTGCCCCCGCCTTCCTCCTCCACATCCACCCCCTCCCCCAACCCAACCACCCCCCTTCACCATCCCCCTCTCTCCTCCGTCCCCCTCCCGCTCTCCTCCTACTCCCCTCCTCCACCCCCTCTCTCCTCCTCCTCCTCTCCCTCCCCTCCTACTCCCCTCCTCCACACCCCCTCTCTTTCTCCTCCTCCTCTCCCTCCCCTCCTCCTCCCCTCCTCCACACCCCTCTCTCCTCCTCCACCCCCTCTCTCCTCCTCCTCCCCCCTCTCTCCTCCTCCTCCCCCCTCCTCCTCCCAGACACAATGGGAAGGCGCTGGAGGCTCAGAGGGACGCCGTCCACAAGAACCGCTGCCACGTCCGCTTCCCCGAGGTGTTCTCCAGCTTCCCCTACAGGGTCAACGTCACCGCTACAAATGTCCTGGGCCACTACTCCACCGCCATCACCTTTGAGGAGTCCTCCATAGGTAGGGACAGAACACAGCAACCTGCAACCGCAATTTTGACTCAGTGTCAACACGACAAGAACAATACTTTCAAACGAATTGAATGGAACATGACCACACTCATCCCCTGACTGTGCTCTCTCTCTCTCTCTCTCTCTCTCTCTCTCTCTCTCTCTCTCTGTCTCTCTCTCTCTCTCTCTCTCTCTCTCTCTCTCTCTCTCTCTCACACACACACACACACACACACACACACACACACCCAAGCACATTTCTCATGTATATATTCTTCATAAATGCTTCAGAAGTATGTGATTATGCAAAATCTGTACATTTTAAATAAACTTAAATCAATTGTGTAGAAGCTCTCATGTCATACATTTAAATGATAACGAAAGTATACTTTTCCACTTGGCTGTGCTCAATCTAACCCCCCACCCTCCTCCACCTCTGACCTGTTAGTGAAGCCAGACCCCCCTGAGCGCGTGGTGGCCACGCCCCTGCCCAATAACGTGCGGCGTCTGGAGGTCACATGGCAGAGCCCGTCCACCTGGCCCGACGTCGAGAGCTTCCCGCTCAAGTACTTCCTGCGCTACCGACCCCTCATCAGAGAGCAGTGGCAGCATGTGAGTACGCGCCCGGACACCACACGGAAAGCACCAGCATCACAACACGCGGAACGCCTCAACCCTTCGGAACACCCCCAAAACTCAACAGCACTGACCGTACTATAGAACACTTAGAACACTCAGAACACCAGAACAAGCAGTGGAGGCATGTGTCCCCAACTGTAAATCACAGCTCAGCCAAACAGCTATCCATGAATACATAATGAGATGCTAATGAATGGCAGGAGGGATAACTGCCTGTGGAACATCGTTACGTTGACATGATGTCAAGGAATATCATTATAATATCATTAAAATACCATATGTGTTTGAGAATGTCATTATATTAGCGACACAGATCAGAATTAAACGCTAATGTGCCAGAGAACAAGACAAACCAAACTGAGCCTGGCTTACTGTAATCATCATTCACGCTGCGTAGTGTGTGATCAATCAAGGCGCCTGTGTGTTGGCGTGCTGTCGTGTGTGAGTGTGTGAGTGTGTGTGTGTGTAGAAAGTGTGAGTGCTTGAAAGCTGATCCATCCACTCCCTCAGTGCTGAAATGGGAACCAGGTGTCTGACCTCTGTCAAGATGACAACGCCACAGAACCAATCTCTGTGAGGAGACTGGACTGGACTGAAATGGAAATGAAACTAGAATATATTGGACTAGACCCAACCGGACTGGACTGGACCAAACTGGTCAAGACTAGACTGGACTAAAATGGAATGGAGTTGAATGGAATGGCATGAACTAGGCTGGGCTGGGCAGTGGGCAACCACAAAACAGGCACACACACACGCTCTCTCTCATAGAGAGAGAGAGAGAGAGAGAGAGAGAGAGAGAGAGAAAGAGAGAGAGAGAGAGACAGAGAGAGAGAGAGACAGAGAGAGAGAGACAGAGAGAGAGAGAGAGAAAGAGCAGAGAGGGAGGAAGGGAGGGAGGGAGGGCATAAAGAAAGGGGCAGACTCCGAATGCTCGCTTCTTTAATCTGCATCTGCCTGGCCAAACAGGGCTCACATTCTCCTCTGCGCATTTATCCCACATTTCATCCCTGCCTTTGTCCTGCACTCTGAAACCACCCCCCCCCAACTACCACCACCGCCACCACCCCCCGCTCGCCTCCACCACACACACACACGCACACGCACACAAACCTTGGGGTATTTAATGGTCTTTGTGTGTGTGCCAGAAGTCACTTACAGGGATCAATAGCGGCCGCCTGGCAGGGCAGCAGTGTGCGGCTAGCCGCCTGCATGGACGCGGTCGAGACAGGGGAGGCAGAGCGCACCATTCAGCTGTCTACCCTCACATCCAGCTCATGAAAGTCGAGCAAGCCTCCCGCCTAGCAGGGCAGGCCCACATTCACACACACACACACACACAGACACAAACAAAACATTTATACACATCTTTTCATCTGGCGACCGACCGTCTTTTTTCGTTCTTTCTTTCTCTTTTTCCTTCCTCATTCATATATGGACACATACGCATCATTCACGGTGTGTGTGTGTGCGTCTGTTTTTGCATGTGTGTGCATGCGTGTGTTTGACTATGTCAATGTGCATGCGCGTCCGTGTGTGTGTGGGTGTGCATGTGTGCGTGCGTGTGCAGTCCTGTTAGGATCTGCTCTTTGAACGTCCCAGTGCAGGGGACAGTCTGTCATTCGTTTGATAAATGCTAAACCTTGTTTGTGGAAAACAGCAAATCTAAAGGACAAACACACACACACCCACCCACACTCGGGCAGACAGGTCATTCATCATAAGACAAACCTGGTGTCTGTGCCTTCTCTGAGAGATCCTGCTGCTCTCCTCTTCCTCCTTCAATCATTCATCAGATGAACACTTGAGAGCCGGGCTGGAGACAGTTCAGAGATGCAGGCTCTCTCTTCACCAGCAGAAGCAATGGAAGCAGAGTAAAGCGCAGAGAATAGATCCTGCATCCACACCCATTAGACGCAGAAACGGACGTTCCGTCTTCATCAGTGGAGATAGAAATAGACGCTTCGTCTTCATGAGTAGAGGCAGAGTAAAGACAGAAATAGAAGCCCTGCCCCACAGCCAGAAACACAGGTGATTGGAGGGACTGGATGTTGTTTCTTTTGGTATTTTGTTCAGAGAGCAGCTTTCATGAGAGGTGAAATTGTGACAAATGGATGTGATGCCCTCGTCTCTGCTTCTATTGATTTATCTATCAGTGGACCTATCCTTGAGCTGTCACCAACACACACACATACACACACACACAAACCCAGACAGAGATGTGACACACACACAGGCACACACACCGTAGACCCTGTCCTCTGTGTGGGGGCAAGCTCTGTCCTCAGGAAAACTTGTGGTCAGCTCACCTCCAATCAACACTGTTCACGGTTTGCTCTCAATCAAACTCCCAGCATCCTAGAAGGTTACCCTAACCCGTAGATGTGTCTGTGTTGGACTGTCAACAGTCTGTTTGGCAGAAAACAATTCAGTTTGTTTCCTTTTTGTTCTGTGACACTAAGTGTTATTTGTGAAGTATTCTAGGCCAATATGAAGCGAAGTATTTAGAACCAACATGAGGCTAAAGCATTCAGAACCAACTTGAAGTCCGAGCTGAAACAATGGTGACCTGCCTTCTGAGAATGAGATTACTGTTAAAGGGTCTGTCTGTAATTGGTTTAATTGTTTATAAATGTGTCTTTGATTGTCTGCTGCAGTTAGACTTCTGTAAATACAGCTGAAACTGATTTTACCTAAGAAAGTACAGACTGGTGATTACACTAATACCAGAATGTTGGATAGCGGATAGTTGGATAATTCTGTGTGTGTGTCTGTGTGTGCGTGTGTGCATGTGTGTGTAGGTATGTGTGTGTATGTGTGTGTTCCTCTGTGAATGCATCCAAGTGTGTGTGTGTGTGCGTGCGTGTGTGTGTGAGAGTGTGTGTGAGGTCTCATTACATTGACTGACAGGTCCTATCTTGGCTGGTCACTCCTGCCTCTTCCTCAGAATCAGCCTTCAGTTGCAGGAAGCGGCCACCTAATTGGCTCACACATCCACTTTTCAAACCTCCTCATCTCTCCGAGTCTTCCTCCACCAACTCTTTCACCTCCTCCTCTCTACTCATCCTCTCCCTGTTTCCTTCTCCCCGTGGTCTTTCAATTCCTCTCCCTCTCTCTTCTCCCAGCCTGTACTCTTTGCCCTCCTCCTCTCATCTTCTCCCTGCTCTTTTTCACTATGTTTCCTTCTTCATCCCCCTCTCCCTGTTCCTACAGCCCTCAACTCCTCCTCCTGTGTTTGTGTGTATGAATGTGAGTGAGTGTGTGTGGGTGCAGGGGTCTAAAGGGGGGTTCGATTCTTAGACAGACGTCCTCTGCTGTGATGAGTGCTGGTCGTGAGCCAATTAGAGACAGTCATGCATGGCCAGCCTGTCAAGACTGCTCACTAGGAGATGGGATTATATCTGGAGCAGGCCAGTGTGTGTGTGTCCGTGTGTGTGTGTGTGTGTGTGTGAGAGAGAGGAGGATCCAGAGGTCAGCCCAGTGTCTGTGTCCCCATGTGGATCTGGCTGCAGCTACATGGGTTTCAGGACGTTTTCTGAGATATGACAGCTACTGTGAGGCTGTGTGTGTGTGTGGACAGGGAAGGAGTTCCAAAAAGAGAGAAGGAATAGGAGAATGAGAGAGAGAAGGAGAGAGAAAAAGTGTGTGTATGTATCTGTGTGTGTGTGCGTGTGCGTGTGTGTGTGTGTGTGTGTGTGTGTGTGTGTGTGTGTGTGTGTGTGTGTGTGTGTGTGTGTAGACCAGCATGGTGGGGATCGCCCTGTTAAACCCTGGATACACAGGCAGTTCCTGGAATGTTGGGCTCAGATGAAAGAATAAAGTTTGTCAAAGCTGTTATTTACATAGCAATAGGCTTCAGTCAAGCTGCACTGTTCTCCTGAGACTGGACAGGAGGGGGCGGAGGGGGGGTGGGGTAGGGTTTGGGGGAGAGATGGAGGAGATGTAGGGGGCCTCTTTAGATTGACAGGGGATTTGATTACACATATCAGCTATAGAGTCATGCCTTTCTACAATCCATACACCTACTCCCACAGCATCAGCAGAAGCAGCAGACAGGAGACAGAAGATAATGGAGATATCACAAACATTTAACCCTGGAGAATATTTCATATCCCCCCCCCCTCTCTACTCTCTCTCTCTCTCTCTCTCTCTCTCTCTCTCTCTCTCTCTCTCTCTCTTACTTGCTGGTCTCTATGACTTCATACATGTTTAATAATAAGACTTGCTGTTCATATCCGGTGCATATTTTATAAGGAGTTTGGAAGCACGAGGAAGGCTCTGTTTGCCTGTCACGGACTCAAGGGGTTCATGGTAATTGCTGTGCTATTCAACTAGAATAGGGCAGAAAACAATGCTACACCCCCCAGCCCCAACTACACCTCCCCACCCTCCTCATTGGGATCATTTATGCATTTATGAATCTAAATAGAGGATCCGGATTCACACTGCACACCTGATCATCCCAGAGGATGAGGGGCACTTGATCCATATCCCTGATCATCCCAGAGGATGAGGGGCGCTGGATCCATATCACTGATTACCCCAGAGGATGAGGGGCACTGGATCCACATCCCTGATCATCCCAGCGGATGAGGGGCCCTGGATCCACATCCCTGATCATCCCAGAGGATGAGGGGCGCTGGATCCACATCCCTGATTACCCCAGAGGATGAGGGTTTTAGCCAACATGGCTAGTTTATGCATGGGCATTATCTCAGTAGACAACTTCACAAACACACACACACACACACAGAGACACGCAAACTTTCAGGTCCATGCATACACACAAGCGGTGGCATGCACACACACACGTCCTGAAGGATGTGGTGGCGAGCTGGCAGCAAAAGAAAGCAGTGGGTTCCAAAGCTCCAACGCTGAATGCTTTATGGTTCCCCTGGCAGCAACAGCAGATTTGTCTCCCTAGAAACGCTTTATCGGACGTTTGTTTACTCCTGGAACAGGAAGGAACGGTGATAAGGTCAGATGCAGGCTTGGCAGGGGTGCATGATGGGATACGCTGGATGGTCCATGTGGCAGGGTGTAAACAGCCCTACACATTCACACACACACACACACACACACTTCTACTCACATTCTTACCTCCAGAGTCATACTCTGGCAGACACAGACCGATGCAAATTCACACACATATAGAGTTTTATAGAAACGCACACACACTAGAGCTTGGTAGGAGTGTGTAGAGGAGTGTGAGATCCAGAAAAAGGCTTGTTGTGTCATTCCCTCAGAGTGCTGAGACACACACACTCCCTGTCTTACGGGGCGCTTTGGAGATAAAGAGAGCATTTCAACTCAGCCTAACTGAGCTTCAGCGAGAAAGGGGGGGATGAGGAAGGGTATAGAAGAGAGAGAGAGAGAGAGAGAGAGAGAGAGAGAGAGAGAGAGAGAGAGAGAGAGAGAGAGAGAGAGAGAGAGAGAGAGAGAGAGACAGAGAGAGAGACAGAGACAGAGACAGAGAGAGAGAGAGAGAGAGAGAGAGAGAGAGAGAGAGAGAGAGAGAGAGAGAGAGAGAGAGAGAGAGAGAGAGAGAGACAGAGAGAGAGAGAGAGAGAGAGAGAGAGAGGGAGGGAGAGAGAGACGATACTGAAAGAGAGAGAGGGAAAGAAATGTGATGAAGAGCCATGTAGGGACACAGAGGCGAGAGGAGGAGGGAGAGTTGAACTATAAGGAGAACGACCGTGACATAAAAGAATGGGAGGGTGCATAGCGGTGTCGGTTCACTGTGGACCTGTGTGTATGTCTGTGTGTGTATGTCTGTGTGTGTATGTCTGTGTGTGTATGTGTGTGTGTGCATGTGTGCGTTGCTGGCATAGTAGCACCAGTCAAAGCTGTAAATTAGAGGCAGTGACTTAAGGAAATGAATCCTCCACAGGAGGGAAAAACACTGGCTATAAATTACAGAAAATCAACAAATTACCCCTCACAGAGACACACACACACACTCTACAAGCCAAACCACAGTAACAAATAGACACACACGTATACAAACAAACAGACATCAACACAAACATGTACACACACTGCACACCCATACCTCTGTGTGTCAGACCTGCTGTTTAATGTCGTTGGTTTAAGTGAATAATTCATGAACCCACTGAGGGTAGAATGTTTGTGGACCAAATATAGAGCATCAAGAAACACACTGTTTTAGCACTGCCTGATCTGTGTGTGCGTTTATGTATGTGTGTGTGTGTGTGTGTGTGTGTGTGAGTGAGTGAGTGTGAGTGCATGTTTGTTTTGCATATATGTGTGTTCAGGAGTGGGTGACCATGCTGAGGGTTAGGGTGGAGTCAGAGTGATGGTTTGTGGGTAAAACAGGGAAGATACGTCTCCGTCTCAGTCTGGGATTGTGGGAGTTTGACCTTCGTTGGGGAATTCTGGGTGAAGTTGACCTTATAAAGCCAGGAAGCAGACTGTGCCAGCATGCCAGCATCCAACCTCAACCACACACACACACACACACACACACACGCACACACACACACCTACCCACTCACACAAACACTCACCCCCACAGACACAAACAAACACCTTTTGATTTCATCCTCTTTCTCAAGTCTGGACATTTTTAGTTCAAGTGCCCTTATTGATGATTGGAACACTTGTTAACCTGTGCCATAATATACAATCAGATGCTTTTGGTCAGGCAGGGTTTGTGTGTAAATATGTGTGTGTGTGTGTGCGTGTGTTTGTGTGCGTGCGTGTGTGTGTATGTATGTACTTTTGTCTCAGCGGACAAACCACAATATCCGCCAATTATGGAAGAAATAGTTCCATTAAAATGTAAATGTGAAAACTAAACATAGTTATTCCTGGAGAGTTATGGGAACAGTTCACACTCACACACAGCTCAGGCAATGTTAAAACAGCGTGGTTGTTGTGGAGAACCTTCTCTTCATATCGTCTCTCTGCACCTCTGCATGGCCATGCCGAAGCGAGGGAGAAATAAAAGAGGAGGGGGAGAGAGAGGGAAACGGGATGGTAGTGATGGATCACCAGGATGAGTCATATTCTTGTTTTCCTCCGCTACACCTCTCTCTGTTCCTCTCCACCACAAATCCTTTATCCTCTTTCTTTTGTCTATACCCTCCTCTTCCTCTCCTCTTTACTCCTACCCTTGCTTTCATCTACTATCTCCTCCTCTCCTCTCTTCTCCCCCTACCCTCCCCTCTGCTCCCCTACCCTCCTCTCTCCTTTCTCCTCTCTCCTCTCTTTTCTTTCTCCCCTCTCCTCCCCTTCTCCTCTGCTCTCCTCTTTTCCTCTCAGCTGTGGTCGATGCATCAGCTTAATTCCCTGTGAATGAAGATACCGCCAACGTACCCAGCATGTTTTGTGCTCACCTTTGAACTCATTACTCAGAGGTGTGCGGATGGAGCGTGTGCGTGTAAATCCATCAACTTATGTTTGCGAATATGCGTGTGTGTGAGTCCATGTGTACGCTTGCATGTGTGTCTGCATGTCGAGTGTGTGTGTGTGTGAAGAGTCAGGCTAGTAATCAAAAGGTTACCGGTTCGAATCCCGGCCGTGCAAAATGAAGTTGTCCTTGGGCAAGACACTTCACCCTACTTGCCTCGTGGGGGAATGTCCCTGTACTTACTGTAAGTCGCTCTGGATAATAATGTCTGCTAAATGACTAAATGTCAATGTGTGTGTGTGAGTTGGCGTGCGCGGTGAAGTGATTTTCAGTGTCATCAGTCTCATTCATCCACACATTTATCACCTGGATGATTTCCGTTGTTTATAAATGCAAAACGGGAAAAGCGGTTCTATCTTCCTAACCGACCTTCTCACCGGCTGATCTGGGCCTTCCCCTGTGGCGTTCCTGACTCTCTCTCTCTCTCTCTCTCTCTGTGATTGGCTGTTAGGTAGAGCTGTCGGACAGCACCTCGCACACCATTACGGACGCGTACGTGGGGAAGGAATACATCATCCAGGTGGCGGCCAAGGACACAGAGATCGGCACGTGGAGCGACTGGAGCGTGGCGGTGCACGCCACGCCCTGGATGGACCAGCACAAACAGATCACCTCCACCACCGAGGCCGACGCCCCCATAGGTACACACCTCCACGACCGGCACACTCCTGACCCCAATTCATTTACAAGGCTCCATCGCTACGCCAACCGGTCCCTAGATCGGCTGGCGTTCAGCTTCATACTGCCACCTGCTGGACTCCACAGTGACTGCACACCCCTTTCTCTTCACTGTAACACGTACACACACACACACTCCCTTTAGTGTACGACACACACACACACACACACAAATACATGTTCCTCACACAGGCACATATTCCTCACACATATTCTTCATTCTTGTTGTTTTTCATTCATATCACACCAATTATCCATCCATCTGTAAAAAGATTGGATTTTTTTTCTCTCTCTTTCTCTCGCCCGGAAACTCAGAGTTTCCCTCTGCCCTCCATATCTTCCTCTTTCTCTGCCTCCCTCCCCTCCACTGCCTACCCACTCCCTCCCTCCCCCTCTGTTGTCCCACAGTGTTGTCTCCCTAGCTGGAGGCTTATTAGGATTCTGATCTAGCTTCAGTCTGTATGCCTACATTCTCCCTCCCTCCCTCCCTCTCTCCCTCCTTCCCTCTCTCTCCCTCTCTCCATCTCTCTGTCCCTCTCTCCCTCCTCCAGCACTTCCTCTCACCTCTCTCCTATGTGTCCACACTCTCCCCAGTCTTGCTTCCCCCCCCCCCACTCACCCACTCCCCTTTCCACCCTCACCTCGCTCGCCCTCCCTCCCTCCATCTCCTATTCTCCTCTTCCCCGTACGTCTCTCCTGTGCCCAGCCCAGCGTTATTGGACAGAGCTCAGTTGATCAGACAGCCAATGAGAATCCATGTTAAGTGGTGTTTAAGGTAGTGTTCTGTAAATAGCTGCGTCAGAGATGGACACCAACCTCTTTCCACTTACCCAGATATTCTCTCTCTCTCTCTCCCCTCCCTCTCTCGTATGCACTCGCTCTCCCTCCTCATCTTCCACCTAGTTGTTTTGACATATTTTATTGAGTTCATTTGAGAACGACAGTTACTCCGCCAAAAGGAAGTGTAATGTTAAATTGTCATTTCACACCTCACCGCTCCCCACAAACACCAGCACCACACCAGAACAGAGGCTTCATTAATAGCAGAAAAATATTGCTGAACCCCTCACAGTCATGAATGTGATTTCCACCCCGGGCTAAGAGCTTAATCCTGCGCTACAGAGCCACAGTAGCAATACAAGAGCTCTCCTGTGTCTGCTGAGGTGGTTGAGAAGGGTTCTTCATCTTCATTGCAAAAATCTGTTCTGTATTTGTCTTATTGACCTTATCTCTGTGGTGTTGTTGTGTACTTATTGGCTGTGTGGCCTGTCTGCCCCCCCAGAGACCACGCCCTCTACTGCCCCTCCCTCTGCAGAGCCGCGGGTGGGCGGAGCTGTGGACGGCGCCGCCTCCAGGCCACGCCCCCTCTTGTCATCCTGCCTGCTGCTGGCGGCCACGCTGCTCGTCATCATGTGGTGAGTTACTATGACGATCATATCCAGGTAGACTTCTCTCATTGCAGCATGACAACCTCCTATCCAACAATAACTGAAGTTATGCTACCTTACTGCGCCTGGACACAGATCCAGCCTCCAGTTCTATGGGAGCATGTGAAGCCCTCTGTGACATGGCTTGTAATAGTACAATTGTATTTGATTAGAGACATGAGAGAGGAGACAGGAGAGGGGAGAGGAACCTGGAGACAGGAGGCAGGAGAGAGGAGACAGGAGATAGAAGAGAGGAGACAGGAGAGAGTGGAGAGGAGAGAGGAGACAGGAGAGAGGAGACAGGAGACAGGAGAGTGGAGACAGGAGAGAGGAGACAGGAGACAGGAGATAGAAGAGAGGAGACAGGAGACAGGAGACAGGAGAGTGAAGACAGGAGAGAGGAGACAGGAGAGAGGAGACAGGAGACAGGAGACAGGAGATAGAAGAGAGGAGACAGGAGACAGGAGACCATTAAAGTAACAGACAGAAAGTGCATTGCTTATTCAGGTATATTTCCCTGTATTTAAATGGAAGCCTGTTGCAACTACCTGATTAGTGCAGTTTGTTTTGGTTGATGGGTTGGTGCAGGCGGGGGGGGGGGGCTTCCAACAGCTGAAGGCACATTGTATGAATATGGATGTGGTTCCTCTCCCTGTGTTCCTTTGCCTGCCTGCCTGCCTGCCTGCCTGCCTGCTTGTTTGCTTGCCTGCTTGCCTGTCTGCCTGCCTGCCTGCCTGCCTGCCTGCCTGCCTGCCTGCCTGTCTGTCTGTCTGTCTGTCTGTCTGTCTGTCTGTCTGTCTGTCTGCCTGTCTGTCTGCTTGCCTGTCAATTGGTCTGTCTCTCTTGTTGTCTCCTCTCCTCACCCCGACACAGTAGTTCAGTTTCACCAGTCACATGGGCAGACCCCTGACAGACACAGCCCCAACTCAACTCAGATGTGCAATTATATGTTTGGCAATTACAGGAATGCCAACCCTGTATCTTCATTTGCTCTCTCAGTGGAATAGCAAAATGTCAGGTTGTTAATCATGACTGAACACACACACACACTCTCACCCCTACATGCTCACACACACACACATACACACACACACGAGCAAACCCCATAACATCTGCCAGTCTAATTTTATGTAGTTGTAAAATTGTGAACTGTTATTAGTACTTGAGTTGATCTCATGTATCTCTACTCTCTCTCCCTCTACTCCCCATTCTCTCTCTCTCTCTCTCTCTCTCTCTCTCTCTCTCTCTCTCTCTCTCTCTCTCTCTCTCTCTCTATCTTACTCTCTGTCTCTCAGATATAGTTGTCTCATTCCTGTGGAAGACGTAAAGGATCTGTTCTATGTCTATTTTGCACATGGTCATGGATATTGTGCATTGATAATTTAATTCAAGTTTCTCACTAAAAGTCAAGTAGAAAAAAAGAAGACCACGTAAAAGTTTTTAAAGATCCATTCTTCAAAAGAAAAACAAAACACAGTGCCCTCTAGAAGAAGCAGCACCCCCGTCGATACTTAGACACAGGAAGCCGAGGACACATGGACAGGAAGTCAGTGGTTAGGGAGAACGAGAGGGAACAAGACACCCGCCAGCCAGCACAAGGAAGAAAGTCATCCACCTGATCTTCGCTCTTTCATCACCATTGAGCCCCATCCCTACTTCATCCCTCCAACACCCTCTCCTTCCTCCAGCATTGTGTGGAACTCCGGTTCTAGAATTCTTTGTCATCATGTGCAGTGACATACAGCTAACTCATCATGCCAAAGACTCGCCCAGGAACAGACACACTCTCTCACAATCCTTAGCTTCCTGCCTGTGTGTGTGTGTGTGTGTAATGAAAAGAGGGGAAGGGGGGGGGAGCGTCAGAGGGAAAGACACCTGAAGACTCTTGAATCTAGCAATGGCTGCCACATACACACACACACACACACACACACACATAGGTACACACACACATACACAAACACCTGAGGACAACATTTTCTGGAGGAGTCAATCATGATTCTGAATCCTTGAGTTTGCTCTATGTTCTGTGCATCACCACGGAGACGGGACAGTAGAAACCCAGTGGATTAGAGAGCCTTTAGACCGGACCGGACCGGACCGGACCAGGGGCTATCATATGGACAGTCTAGTTCAGAGAGCATTGATGGTGTCCTGGAACAGGTCCAAGCTCTGAGCTGAAACATCACTTTGCTTTTTAATTCCATTGCCTTTGAAAAAAAAAAAAAAAGAAAAAAAAGTTTTTCCAATTTTGCGTTTAATAGCCAAGATCACACGTTAATATTCTGTTATTGGAGGACTATTGTTGTGCTTATGTGTGTTTATTATAAAGATAAGAATACACTTACAGGACCTTAGTTTTGTTTTACAGGCGTTCATAATTCCTTAATTCTCCTTGATCCTATTTTGTAAACTATGATATGTATCTTTAACATGAAGAAAGTTTATTATTTAATGATGTATGTATTAGCTTTAGACTCTGTAACCTGCATCCTGGGTTATTTTATAGCTGTATATACAATAAGAGGTTGTTCATTAAATGTGACCATTTCACAATGACCATGTCTCCAATTCTTGACTTTATCTCCTCTCATCTGAGCTAACCTATACTGGCATGCTGGGAGTTTAAACCGGAGATATACAATTCAGAACAGATCGATATTTCATATCTCAGCTGTCAGACTTCTGACACACACATGCACACTCACACACCATGCACACATTGCCCCTCTTAATGACACACAACCTTTCACGGTGCTAGCCACATGACTGACACCTCCGTAAGTGCACTCTGAACCCATGTGTGTGTGTGTGTGTGTGTGTGTGTATGTGTGTGTGTGTGTGTGAAAGAAAGAAAGAAAGAAAGAGAGAGAGAGAGAGAGAGAGGTGACGACCATCATTCAGTTTCATCAGATCCATTATTATCTAACACAGTGTGAACGACACCCTGATATGACACGTTCTGACACCATGTCTCACTCTGTCACAGACACTCCTAGCATACTGACTACTGAGGAAGGGGAACAGTGTTCCTCCATTCTGTAGAAGATGAGAACAGTGTATCTCTTCTCTCATGCAGGAAATAACGGTGTTTCTACACTCTGAGGTGGAAGAGAACAATGTTTTTCCAAGAGAGGAGAGAACAGTGTTTCTCTACTCTCTAAAATGAGATGTGTTTCTCCACTCTGACGAAGGAGAGAACAGTGTTTCTCTACTCTCTAAAATGAGATGTGTTTCTCCACTCTGACGAAGGAGAGAACAGTGTTTCTCTACTCTCTAAAATGAGATGTGTTTCTCCACTCTGACGAAGGAGAGAACAGTGTTTCTCGACTCTGAGGTGAGGGAGAGCAGTGTTTTCTACTGCACAATCACTACTGGCAAGATAGTACTCTGTATCTCCCTCAATCTCTCCCTCTCTTGTTACCTCTTCATCTCTCACTACACCCCCATCCCTTCCTACATGTCTTTCTCATTCTGTTCTACTTCCTCAGTGTCTGGGGCTTTCCTTACGGAAAGATGTTAAAAGATGGAGAGACAGATAAGGAGGGAGGTTGGGATAGAGGGGGGGGGGGCGAGGGCGGAGGGAGGAGTGTAATCTCGGAGCTACATGTGTAAGTGAGAGTTTCAACAGCTCTGTTTCCGCAGACTTTCACAGCCACACTGTCAAGCGAGGCTGATAACAGCGACAAAGTCAAGCAAGTTCAGAAGATGTGCTTCTCAATGACAAACTGTGCGTGCGTGTGCGTGCGTGTGTGTGTTGGGATTGGCTCCATGTCTCTGTTTGCTCCAGCAGGCCGTCCATCTCCTACACCTGCAGACAACACGGTAGACGAGAGACGAAGGGATGAAAGAAGCGAGATGGGCTGGCAGAGGAAAAGGGAAAGGGAGAGGAGGAGAGAGAATGGGAGGGAGGGGGGGTTGTCGGCCCGTTTCCTCTGAAGCTGTCCCTTCTCGCCTGATAGACGATGCTGCTGTGAGTGTAAGTGTCAGAAAGACTGGCCTGGAGCCAGGAGACAGGAGACAGACAGGGAGGAAGGGAGAGGGAGACAGGTGGGTTGAAAGAGGGCATTGAGGGTAGAGGAGAAGGACGGAGGGGGAGGGTGAGGAGGGAAGGATAGATTTGGGAGATGGGATCATCAGTTTCAGGGGGGAGGAGAGGAAGAGGAGGAGATTTGCGGTCGGGGTGACAGAGGGCAAAGGAGGGCGCGGGGGGGGGAGGGGGGCGTGGACAGAAAAAGGAAGATAGCTGATCACTTTCATCTGGACTGGTGACCTGCTACATTCCCCTGAAACCTCACCTCAGGCCTGCAGACGGGTGTGTTCCTGTGTGTTCCTGTGTGTGTGTTCCTGTGTGTGTGTTCCTGCCTGTGTGTGTTCCTGTGTGTGTGTATGTGTTCCTGCCTATGTGTGGTCCTGTGTGTATGCTCCTGCCTGTGTGCATTTCTCTGCATGTGTGTGTGTGATACTAAACAGGCCATCTGAGGGGGGGAGTCGTGGGTACTGCTATGTAGCAAGGCACGGGGGGGGGGGTAACGGGTGTGTGGAGAGTGGGGTGGCGGGGGGGTCAGATATAAGGAGACTAGCGAAGGCAGATTTACGGTGAGAATCATCTGTCGGAGGCATTTCCCAAGGCAGTGATGTCTGTATCTGTGTGTGTGAGGGGTGGGGGGGGGAGGTGGAGGAGACAGACTGGGGGCTGCGTGGTAGCCTGACACTCTCAGGCGGCGGAGCAGAGAGACAGGGATATCCCATGAAAACCAGGAGGGTTTCAAAGGACCCCAGGAACCTCCCGTACTGCACCTCCTCATGGCTCCGGTGAGAAGGGGGAGAGTTCCACACGAGAGCGCGCTGCTTCTTGGGGTCTGGGAGCAGTCGGAGGGAAGTCCGAGACGAATCGGTGGAGTCAGAGGAGAGTTATGTGGGAGTTACAGAGGACTCAGAGAGGAGTTAGAGAGGAGTTAGAGAGAAGTTAGTGAGGAGTTAAAGAGAAGTTAGAGAGGAGTTAGAGAGGAGTTAGAGAGAAGTTAGAGAGGACTCAGAGAGGAGTTAGAGACGAGTTAGAGACGAGTTAGAGAGGAGTTAGAGAGAAGTTAGAGAGGACTCAGAGAGAAGTTAGAGAGGACTCAGAGAGGAGTTAGAGACGAGTTAGAGAGGAGTTAGAGAGGAGTTAGAGAGAAGTTAGAGAGGACTCAGAGAGGAGTTGGAGAGGAGTTAGAGAGGAATCAGAAAGGAGTTGGAGAGAAATCATATATGTGTTTTGGGCTCCTGTCAGTTAAAGGTCATTAACACTTGTCCTTCACAATCTGAGCTCCTTCCCAAGCTGCTAACTCAGTCCTTCTGCTGCAGAGCTATACTGACACCTGCAGGCCTGACAGACAACTTCAGATGGGTTTGCCTCAGACAAACGTGTCACATAACTCTCAGCACTGTCAGTCAGCATCTCGTCCTATCACGCAGTCCGGCCACACCCACTTTAGCAGGGCTTATCTATTTAGAGCAGGAAGTCACCCACACTCGTGATTGCTAAGTGCAACACAGGATGGTTAGCGCTTTACTCCCGTTGCCTCCACAACCCCAGCTTCCGCCCTTGGTCCAGTGTACCCTCTCTCTAGGGGGAATGCGTATCGCAGCTCTCAGCATGGACGTGGACGTGTCTCAGCTGGGTACGACAGGCAGCCGGCACCAGCAGAACATTTGCGCCACGACCATGTATTGTAAAGTCAAGAAAGTGTTTGTGACCTACTACTGAGTCGTCGTGCCTGAATCATTGCTTTCCCTGTATTGTGTATATTTCACCAGCAGAGGGGAGCAGTGCTACAGTTCAGTTTCGAGTAATTAGCTCCTCAACTGACGTCCATAATATTTATTGAAGAAGGTCACCTTTCCTCTTGATCTAATGGTAGTTTGTAATGGTCAATGATGATAGAGTAAAATTACCCGGGTTTGGTCCCCTTGGCTTCAACAATGGGGTGTTTTACGTCAGGATTCATCCGAGACCATGGACCATAGAGCATGAATGACTCATCAAGCGTGTATATATGGACCAATGAGGAACTTCCTGAGAGACCCTCTGAACCAATGAGGAACTTCCTGAGAGACCCTCCTTGCTCTGCCAAGAATCCCAGGGATGTGGAGCCATGACTGGAATGCTTTAGTCAAGTTCAGTGGAAAAATGCAGTTGATTATAAATTGGAATGATCGTTTTGAGCCATATTAGTGGGGGTCTGGAGAAGAAGGATGTGTGCATGTTTGTGTCAGTTTCTGTATGTGTGTGTGTGAATAGTTGTATACATTTGTAATGTAAACACATAGTTGTGGTATCCCACATCTGGAGAAGCAGCCCAGCAGCCAAAGCTCTGCTAGAACCAGTTCTGGCCCCAGGGTTAGGGTAAGGGTTCTGCTAGCGATCGTTGTAGAGGCTTAGGCGTGCACACCTGGTCGCCCCCCCCCCCCACCACCACCACACATACACGCACAGTATGTACGCAGATACACCACACCTGCGCACGCACACACACACACATTTCTCTAACTTTAACAACCAAATGATCTTACCCAGATCAGAAGAAACACACACATACAAACACACAGGCCTACACACCTTGATGATCAGTCTACACTACAGTAAAATACATACCCAGGGTGCAGCGTGTTTACCGGTACAACGGCTACTTTCGAGCCAAAAGATATAAATAAACCTGTGAAAGTTCAACTAAAAACTCAACAGGTGGATTTGTCTCATCACAGACACGCGAGGGATAAATACGACAGGCAATGTGGACCGGGACCTGGCTCGTTAATCCCGTTACAGGAAACCCAGACTCACTCCAGTCCTGATTGACGGAAGGCTCAGCCAATGGAAGCGTATTATTGACGGCGCTGTAAGTGGCACAATCTAACCGTGCCCGCTACACCATTCTCCCTAAAGTAACTCCAACAGATCGAGGGAGGAAAACTCGACTAAGTCGAAACCATGGAACACGACTTCACCAAAGTGCCTGTTCGACGTTAGAAGACTGTAAAGGTAGGTTTTTATTAAGTTAAAACGAAGTCAGTTAAATTGAAATAATACAACCCAGTATAATGCTGGGGAAAAGTTTTCTTTAGTTATTCGTGAGTCGGGACTAAGATGCAACCCCGTTAACACTGCAGTAGGCCGATAGTTACGGTGTGTGGTTAAACCAATGTTTTTTTTTTTTTTTTTTTTTTATCATTTAGAGACGATAGTAGCCCATTTGTGACAGTAAGTGACAAGGAGGCGACCCTCTGTTTATAGCGCAACGACCAGCCTTTCGCAGAGAAACATTATATGTAATGAGACATTTACTGAGTCAAATATTTATAATTGTATTACATGATAAACTTTCACAAATGTATTTTAGTGTGTTCACTTTGTAGTTATTTAAGTACAAATTGTTATACAATATTACATTATATATATATATATATATATATATATATATATATATATATATATATATATATATATATATATACACACACAATTATATATACACATAATCAAATATTTAAAAAAGAAAGCCAAATACATTTTTAAATCTATCAATGTAGGATACTTCATATTGGTTCACTGCAAAGGTCATAATGCCACCATTGCATCTTTGTAATCCAGAACAGTTATCGGACATGTTTACATAGCTCACTAGGAATAGTAGGCCTGTAACCTGTTTTCCGTCTCTTATATCTCCTACGGCCCTAACATCTATGTCCTACAGGATACGTCTCCCAGGTGCTTTATGTCTGCTATGTGTATGTCTCCTCTATGCCTCGTCTGTTCTCCAGCTGCTCTATGTGTTTTATAGGAGACAGTTTACTGTACTGGTTGTCACTGGTCAGCTGCTGCTGTCTAATCACTGGCATTGTGTCCTGATGCCTGATCTGACAAAGAACCACAACATATCCATCATCATCACTTTCTGTCTCTGTCTCTGTCTCTCTCTGTCTCTGTCTCTCTCTCTCTCTCTCTCTCTCTCTCTCTCTCTCTCTCTCTCTCTCTCTCTCTCTCTCTCTCTCTGTATATATATATATATATATATATATATATATATATATATATATATATATATATATATATATATATAACTTAACCATTATATCTTAATATTTGTCTCTATCTCTCTCTCTCTCTCTCTCTCTCTCTCTCTCTCTCTCTCTCTCTCTCTCTTTCACTCACTCACTCACTCACACACACACACACACACACACACACACACACACACACACACACACACACACACACACACACACACACACACACACACAGGAAAGTTCAAACCCTTAAGTGCCAGAGGCAAAAACAAGCACCCCCTGACAATTATCCATCTGAACCTTCTCTTATTGGGATTTGGAGGGAGTGTTGGTTTGTGTGTGTGTGTGTGTGTGTGTGATGTGATCCAGGAGAAAGATAAAAGCTTCAGTGAGATCAAAGGGACAGTATGAAGGAAATTTAGCCAGCTAAATTCCTCACTTCTCCTCCAACCAGATCACTGTACTGACATAAGCTAGACTCAACTACATACTGCTCCACACTGCTACAGACAGAGCTACACACACAGCTGCACACACAGCTACACTCAGCTACAGACTCAGCTACACACACAGATACACACACAGATACACACGCAGCTACAGTCATAGAAAACCCACCCGTTTGCAGTTAAATGAAAAGAAACAGGTTGATTCCTTTCATTCCATAATTACATTTCAGACTTCTACAACCTGATGGCATATCAAAAACACACAAACAGTCACTGCATGAGTGAGTCACACACATTTCACTATACCACAAGCACTGCCATGAGTTCACTATGCATGAATAATCAAAATTCAAAACATCCATACCAATAAATCTCTCTTTATTTCTTGTTGTTACGATGGGACACTACGATGAAGTAGTGTCCCAAATGCATACTGAATGCAACAGTACTTTGTAGGGATAACACCAGTAAAAGAAAAGTACATGAATTGAGACGCTGGGTGTGTCTTTCAACGTCTCTCTAGATAGAAAGAGAGAAAGAGGGGAGGATCTAGGAACAGAGGGAAGGGAAAGAGAGGAAGGACAGATGAAAAGGCGATAAAAAGAAGAAACCAAGAGGTG
>NC_140382.1:7420000-7422500 GCF_054491055.1 Hypomesus nipponensis | reverse complement strand
GTAGGCTCTGTCTCTGTAGGCTCTGTCTCTGTAGGCCCTGTCCCTGTAGGCTCTGTCTCTGTAGGCTCTGTCTCTGTAGGCCCTGTCCCTGTAGGCCCTGTCTCTGTAGGCCCTGTCTCTGTAGGCTCTGTCTCTGTAGGCTCTGTCTCTGTAGGCTCTGTCTCTGTAGGCTCTGGCTCTGTCTCTGTAGGCTCTGTCCCTGTAGGCCCTGTCTCTGTAGGCTCTGTCTCTGTAGGCTCTGTCTCTGTAGGCTCTGTCTCTGTAGGCTCTGTCTGGGCTGCTCCAGCTTTGGATGCCACTTCTGCCTATAAGTTGGTTCTCTTCCATGGTTCTGTTTATACACTGGCACGCAGTCTGTGTAACCGTTCTGGGTGTGTACTGTGGCACTGTGTTGTGTGGTGCTTCTGGTTCTGCACTGTGGGTCTGCTTGTGTCGTGGTTCTGGATCTGTACTGTGGTTCTGTGTTGTGTATAGTAGTTCTATGGCGTTTGGAGTTCACTGGTACCAGATGTTTGTGTGGGTCAACACAGAGGTTTGAGGCTCAGCTCTGACTTACCACACCGCTGCCTCCTGGGTGTATGTCTGTGTTTACACATGTGGATTCGTGTGTGCTAGCTAAGGGTCCAGCCTATGGAGGGAGAGAGAGGAGGGACACTGTGCGGGCCTCTCTTTGTGAGGGATCAGGTGGGGAGCAGAGATTCGTCTGGACCCTGGGTCTCAGAGACAGGAGCCAGTCTGAACCCACCTGGAGTTCAGAAGGACATCAGGCCCAGATCAGTCCCAGCTGTGCAGCTGTGGGGTGGAGTGGACCAGGGACCCACAACCCTGCTTAGCTTACCATCAGAGCTGAATGGGCAGTTGTTTGAAGGGGTCTGTTGTTGATGGTCTGTCTGCTATCAGCCTATAGAGTTTAGAAAGGTGGAATGTTGATGGAAGGTTGGAAGGCCAAAAAGGAGAAATGAAGGGTGATTAGTTTCGTTGGCCAGTGTGTGCCAGGGACAGCTCACAGGCTGGCCTCCCTGCCAGTACCCAGTGGAGTAGGACCCGGATCAGAACCAAAACCCTATCAGGGTCTAGAGCTGCTATTAAGCGATTACACTTACCTTAGCTCCAAACAGGACTCGCTTAGGTGATTCCACACACACACACACACACACACCGCCCCCTGGCTGAGGCTGAGATTGTGCTGGGCAGTAGGCCAGGCTGTGTGAATAGCTGGCATCTGGGAGACATCTTGTCCTGGAAAGCTGAAGGAAATTCCTGCTCTACTGATACTGCAAGGACCAGGCTAGGACTGTGCTAGACCCAATTAGTCAAGCCTAGAGCTAGGGAAGGGCCAAGCCATAAGCGGTCTAGAACCAGACTACAATCAGACTGGAACTGGAACTAGGTTAAAGCAACGTCAGCAGTGTAGCTCAAATCCAGACAGCCTCAGAAAGGGGTAGGTAGGAGGGAGGGAGGGAGGGAGGGAGGGAGGGAGGGAGGGAGGGAGGGAGGGAGGGAGGGAGGGAGGGAGGGAGGGAGGGAGGGAGGGAGGGAGGGAGGGAGGGAGGGAGGGAGGGAGGGAGGGAGGGAGGGAGGGAGGGAGGGAGGGAGGGAGGGAGGGAGGGAGGGAGGGAGGGAGGGAGGGAGGGAGGGAGGGAGGGGGAGGAGCAGCAGTATAGCAGTGCTGGCCTCCAGACAGCTTCAGAATTACATTTTAAAGTTGCATATTATTCATGTGGCAGACGCATTTGACCCAAAGCGACACAAATGTAGTGCCAATAGAAGGCTCAGCAGGACATCAATGATCCGGAGTGCATCGTAAATGTACGGTCTGTATTTACTAGCCACAGCGCAAAGTAACCACATCTCAGCCACCAGGCACGGTAAACAATAATAACAGTATCATAACTACCACGCAACTGTAACATCAGTGCAATAGTTCATAGTACGGCTTTGAAAGATCAACAACATGTCACAAGTGCAACATCAAACAATCTTGTGGGCGCAGTCTCTTGCCAGACAGTGGTACAAACATGATCTCCAAAAAAATGTGTAGAGGCTGCTAAGTGCCTCTTTCGGGCAAGAGAGTAGTTACCATGTCAGAAGGACCGCAGGGACGCAGGGGTGTGGAGCACTGCATGCTGGGAGTGCGAGGACTCCTCTGTCACTGAACAGGAGGAGCAGGAGCACTGTACTCCAGCTGGACAGCCTCAGACAGCCTCATACAGCCTCAGACAGCCTCAGACAGCCTCAGACAGCCTCATACAGCCTCAGACAGCCTCATACAGCCTCAGACAGCCTCAGACAGCCTCAGACAGCCTCATACAGCCTCAGACAGCCTCAGACAGCCTCAGACAGCCTCATACAGCCTCAGACAGCCTCAGACAGCCTCAGACAGCCTCATACAGCCTCATACAGCCTCCGAATAGAGGATTGAGGCGGAGGAGGAGGAGCAGGGGGAACAGTGTACTGGAGCCGGTCTCCAGACAGCCCCAGAATAGTGCAGGCGGGAGGT
>NC_140382.1:7297500-7415000 GCF_054491055.1 Hypomesus nipponensis | reverse complement strand
AGATCTTGATACAAGAGTTGGGGGCATTGTTTCTGACATTTGAATATACTTGATTATTTTTCCAAACTTCAGTATATACAGCTTTGTATGTGTCTAAAACAAAGCTAAACTATGTTTGGTGGAGCCTCACTGCTGTAGCCTGCTACTACAGGAAGCTATTAATGTTTACATGAACAAAACGACCCATTCCAATGCACCATACAGGAGTACGGCTCTGGACTTAAAATGATGTAATCGATATGTGGACTTCCAATAGCCAATAACTGTTAATATTAAAATGGTATGTAGTTCATATCTATTAGTCCAGTGTTAGACAGAGAAAGTACAGACACACTGGCAGAATGACAGGAAGTCCAACATGCAAAAAGGAAGTCCACTGGTGAGACAGGAAGTTGGAGGCTAATCTTCTGCCTAGGAACAATACTCTGGACAGGAAGGGATCTCATCAGAACAGCTTCCTGATGTGGAGCGCTGCAGAGGGGCAAACCCCTCTACAGGGAGGTGTGTGTGTGTGTGTGTGTGTATGTGCGTTTTATAAAACAAAGGAAGAACTCGACACAGCACAGTAGTTTGTACACACTCAAGTAACCAGCCTCAAGCCCTAATTTGTACACTCTATTTCCCAGATCCTCCAGAGAAGCTAAGTGTTTCCTGTCAAATGCCCAATCATAGCCTGGTTATATGTTCATGGGTGGAGCCAGTGAAGAGCAACCTACCTTCCCAGTACTATGCCTCCTACAGGTAAGACAAGGGGCGATGCTTTTTACCCCTCATCCCCATCCCCTTACCCCCACCTCTAACTACCCATTCTTACCCTCCAACCCCCATCACCAACAACCCCTCCTACCCCCACCTCTACCTACCCCTTCTACCCTCCTACACACATCACTAACCGCCCATACTACCCTCCAACGACCATCACTTACAACCCCTCCTACCCTCACCTCCAACTACCCCTCCTCACCTCCTTTGGCAGTCCCCTGGGTGTCAGACAGTGAACCTTCTTCCTTTCTGCCCGGCAGGGGGCGGAGCGTTGTGAGTCCGTGTGTGATTGACCCCTCCCTCCAGTGCTGTGTCATCGAAATGCCGCCCATATATCAGCGTTTTCATAAGTTGAACATCACCCAGGCCAATGCCCTGGGCACCGAGACCACCCTCGTAAACATCCAGTTCGACAAGCTCTGTAAGCAGCTGTCTGTCTGTCCGTCCAGTCATCTGTCTGTCTGGTTTTGTCATTGGCTGAGAATCGTTCTCAACTTGTTTGCACTTGAAGCGTCCCCTAATAAAGACCTCCCCCCCGTCCCCTCCCCCTTTTGTTCCAGTGAAACCGGACCCCCCGGAGGGCTTGTGGGCGGAGGGGGTGCCGGGCTCTCCCAGGAAGCTGAATGTGAGCTGGCTCTACCCGTCCTCATGGCACCAAGACGCAGTGCGCTTCCCCCTCTCCTTCCAGCTGCAGTACCGACCCCTCGGCTCCAAGTATTGGTCCACTGTACGTACCTGTCCTGCCAGGGCCTGTGTGTGTGTGCGTGTGTGTCCTCCTCTTCATCTCTTCGACGTCTTCCTCCACCTCTCTTTTTGGCCCCTCTCTCCCAAGTAACTGTGTCTCCCTCTCCACTGTCCACCCCCTCAGTTGGAGGGTATGCTCAGCCCCCTGGTGATAACCGACGCCCTGGAAGGCCATGCCCATGAGCTGCAGGTTCGAGCCCGTGACACGGTGGAGTTGAACAGCCAATGGAGTGGATGGAGCCCCCTGCAACTGGCCTGGCCCTGGACAGGTCAGGCGCTGCACACACACACACACACACACACACACATACAGTACACACGCATAACCACAGGATATCTTTGAATCGCTTTTAGAAAGGACTGTGTTTTCATTGTGGCACAATATATAAATGTGTGTGTGTGTGTGTGTGTGTGTGTCAGATCCCAGCCCAGAGCCAAAGGAGTTTGATGACATGTTTCCATTTCCTACTGATGATCCAGATGATCCTGACACCAAAACCTCCACTGAGAGCTCCAAGTCTCCCAGTAAGACACGTGCACTTTGGTCACACACACACACACACACATTACACACACATACAATACACACATGCAGATACAACCCCATGTGATTGATGTAAGTGTTTGTGTGAAGGCTGTAATAAACAGTTTTAGATTAGGTTTCTCCTGGGAGTCATTAAACTTCACAAACAAGAAAAAAACATCATCAGCTCCACAGAGATAATCACAGACACACAGAATACACTGATCTATCTCTGTCTCTGTCTTTCTCTCTCTCTCTCTCTCTCTTGCTGACTCGGTGTCTCTCTCCCTCTCTGTGTCCCTCTCTACCTCTCTCTCTCTCTCCTCTCTCTCTCTCTCTCTCTCTCTCTCTCTCTCTCTCTCTCTCTCTCTCTCTCTCTCTGTGTTCTCTGTTTCTCTCTCTCTCTCGCTGACTCGGTCTCTCTCTCTCCTTCCACCCCCGCCCAAACCCAGGACCTGAGGATGATGATGTTGGTGTGGGCCTGGTCATCCTCATGGCGTTGTTTGCTGCCTTCATCTTGGTCACTGTGACCTTTCTCTTCGTCCTGACGTGGTGAGAAGCTTCTGCACACATAGGCACACACACACACATACACTTTAGGATATGGAAGAACTCATCTTCATTTCTCCTCTTGTTCTGCTGTCAATCAAGGGTGAGGCAGAGAAGGCGGGAACAAGGGACCAAACAGGAAGTGACCTCCATGGTGAAGTTGAAGTCAATGCCAGTCTAAGGTGAGTCAGACACAGACCCCAGAACTGCAGCTGGAACCAGAGACTGGCTATTGTGGTCCTGCGTTGGCCTGTTAGTTTGTCTCTCTGTCAGTCTGTCTCTCTGTCAGTCTGTCTCTCTGACAGCCTGTCTCTCTGACAGCCTGTCTTTCATGCCTCTCCTCCCTCTCAACTCTCCTCTCTTATCCTCCTCCTCAGCCCTTGTGGGTCATACAGAACAGGAAGACACCCCAGTCGCAGGGCGTGCCAGCCACATCACACAACCCACAATGCACCTGGAGCCTCCACACGCAGTGACCCACAAACCATCTGAAGCGTGTTTGGTCAAGCCGCTTCTTTGGACTAGCTGCTCTCTGGGGTCACATGACTGAACCCCAAACCTCACAGCTGCATTTGGACTGGATGTGGCCCACCCAATCAGAAACAAGGCCGTTATGTTCTAGATAACTGCCAGCCCCTGAACCCAGCTATGGTCTGGTTCTCTCACAGTTCGGTTCTGTGTGTGAGTTCCCGGAAGAGAACTTTCTCTCCGTTGTTTATATTCCTGTTGTGACTGTTGGAATGCTGTACAGCCAGCCAGGCCTACCGGTTGGCTGAGAGCAGGCAGCATCGAAGGGCATTATTGGTCACTTCAGCTAGTTGTGGAAGTACAACTCCTGCTATTGGCTGCTTACACCCATCACATGACAAAGGGGATGGGAGAACGTGGAACTGATTATATAAGTGGTTTCCAGCCCTCCTGTGACTTTCCCTTCCTCCCTCTCTTTCTCCTTCTCTTTCTCCTTCTCTTTCTCCTTCTTTTTCTCCTTCTCTTTCTCCTTCTCTTCCTTACCTTTATAGGTTGCACTATCCCTGACCTAGCCCTCCACCCTCCTCCCTCATTCCACCTTAAGAATCCTCCCCAAATCCTACAGTTCTCAGACCCACGACTACGGGGATGAGACACTGGAGCTGGACAGAGGATATTATGGTCTGTTTCAACACAGTCGTGCCATCGTCATGGTGCGTCCCGCCAGACTGGCAGTGAGGTCTGTCTACTTTATCGTCCTCTCCAGCCAGTATATGCATGAACTCTGGAAGCTTTTTCCTGTAGTAATCGTTGTATGTTAACCCATCACAGAGAAAGGTTTTTCATGTTTCTTATCGTTGTTTCAGAGAAGACGTGTATTCAGGTTGTGTGTTGTGTGTGTGTGTGAGTGTGTGCTCCCCAGTCGTGAAGCTGTGTTGTTAGCTAGCTAGCCTTCCCCACAACCCGCCGCCCCCCCCCCCACCTCCCCACACACACTGCTAACCCTTCCCCATGAGGGTATGCTTCACCTGATGATCTACCTCCAGCTACGGAGTCAGGCCGGTTCATCTTCTCAGTGAAAGCGACATGGCAGCAATCGTGTCTCTCAGAAACATGTGACTGTTCATCCGACTGTTTCAGTCCCACAACAACCCTCGAGCACTGGCATCTTAAGATGGCGTACCCGTCTCCGTCCCCCTGAATAGCTCGCTGTTTTGCTCGTCTGGCCAGCAACTGACGTGGAAAATGGCATTCTCATTGGTGCTCAGAGCAAGGGGGAGGAACAGAAGCCAATATCAGTTCCACATACACTGATTTCAAACAGGCAAAGGCTGTCTCACAAGTTATGAATCTTTTGGAGCATTTCAGCGTGAGGACACATCTGCAGCAGTAGTTCTGGCAAGAGTGGCGCTGCCGTCCGAAGATAGTGATACCAAAATGAGTTTGCAAGGTAAAAAAGTAGTGTGGCTGTGGTTTATGGTTACTACGGTTGTTTCTGAAATGAGGGGTTCTGGGTAATGTGGTGTGGTGGCAGTTGGAGTTGATTAGATTTATCTTGGTTTTTCGGTGTGACTGTGTTGTTTAAATTGGTAGGTTCCGTTGGTATGCGAGAAACACAGAGACCGTTTTCAGATTTCATGAAGGACAAAACCTGTTGATCTGAGTGACTCATTCTAGAGCCCCATGCCAAATGACCCTGCAGTTTGACAATCCCAGATACTTTAGTTTAGCAATAAAGAATCTTCATCCAAACGTCCTCCACAGTTCGAGGAGAGGTCTGTTCTGTCTGCTCGTTCCACCAAGCACCTTGTGAGACAACTGACTGCATTTAAGGCTCGATCATCTTCGGAATCTCAAATCTCTGCATTCTCAATCTGAACTTGAAAGGAGGTCTCAAAAAATGATTTTTTCAAGCAATATTCAGTTTATTTCTGTGGCCAGTCCACCAAACGGCAGTATGAAATGACTGTATTGCCCACCAACCCAGGCCTGCGCAGTGACAGTCACCATTTATTCATTGGGACGTTTCTTTCTTGTTCACTGTAGCCTGAGTAATGGCAACACCAGCATCTGATTTGCCAGTCGTTATGATGTATCTTTACACGTCCAATACAGATTTGTACAGTTTATTTTGCTTCACATGTACGATAATACAATAAGCTGTTTTCATACTTTACACGTTTGTACTTCTGTGAAATAAATTTTGTATCACTCTCTTGGTTTTTGTGTTGTCACACACTTTGTATTGATTAAAGGTATTGAGGAAATTCAAATAGCTGAGAAACTGTAGTTTACTGCTATGGACCAAGCTGATCTGCTGACCACTCAGCCAAGCCAGCTGGACCTTGGTTTCGGAAAGAAAACCAGGAAGTTACATCACAAGATCCCCCATCTCCCCCTTCCCCTTTCCTCTTCTAACCTCTTTCCAACCCCAGTTCACTGGAAAAACTCCACAGAATGTCTCGCAGTCAATGACCCCTAACCCCACCCTCCTAAATTTGAATCTCCTTTTCCTGACTGAGCAGAGAATCATTTCCTGTCATGAGCAGTTCAAGGTCAGTAATGTTATCCATCTGGATGTGTGAATAACTGCATGATTGTGATGTGTGTGCACACATGTTTTCTGGTGGTTAAAACACAATAAACCACACAAACACAGGATCAGTTTATGTTCATATTAATTCTTAAAAAGAACACTTGTTTCCAACAACCCAGTCTCCCCTAAATCACACAGAACTCAAACCAATCTGAAATAACTGGACGGCTAACATAACAAATAGAAAGTCAATAAATAATATTCCAAACCAACACAATGCATTAAATAAAATGTGCAAAATTCAACATGTTACATTAATTAAAGACACATTAGTAATTGTCAGCAGCAGTAGTACAATAGAAGTTTGGTGTGTGCAGAGTGAGCTCACATGTAAAGGAGATTCGCTGAAACTGTGGGGTTTATGCACCCGGCTCTCAGTTTACCTACAACCCCGTTCTTGGACTGCTGCCCTTCTGTGGTTTTACACTCCAAACCAGCTCTGCTCTCCAACTCAAACTTAGTTTGACTGGTTTGAATAGCCTAGTTAGTCCGTTCTTAAGCTTAACCACATCAGTAACACCAACAGCTAGGTAGGAAAAGGGTATTTCTTTCGAACCCAGATTGGAAAGCCCAGTTCTGTGTAAACTGAGAGAATGTGACTCCATGATGTCCCCTGGTGGACAAACTGGAAGCCTGCAAACCCCTCTCCCAAATGCAGTAACTTCAAACATGATCAAAAGTTGGCTAGTCAAAAGTAAAAAATGCGATGAAGGTTAAAATCATCAGGAGTCACAAAGAATATTGAACATAACATTGAATGTAAAGGTGTTGTTGATGGTTCTAGTGCTCCTAGTCTAACTTGGAGACAGTGTGAAGAAGTGACTTATCTAATGTGAACTACATCAGCTACTGTCTCCACTAACAACAAGCAGCCCCACTTGAAGGTGGTTTGGGAAAGCTCTAATTTACATACATGGAATCATAGAATGATGGTGTCAGCTTGGCACTCACAAGCACACACACACACATACACACATACACACACACACACACCCTGTACATTACTATAAGAAATATGTTATTCATAGAGATGTTTCCAACAGTAAAAATCCACCTTGTCACCACATCACTGACTGACAGACGCACAGGCAGGAGACCGACTCCTAGCCTGGTCAAGAAAGACAAAGATATAGGAACCGAGAAAGTAGAGCATACACAGAGAAGTGGAGGTAGAGAAGAGGGGACACGAGAGAGAGAGAGAGAGAGAGAGAGATAGGTAGGTAGGTAGTGGAAGATTTGGGGTTTAAGTCTCAGTGGAGCCGTAGGCTGCGACCAGTATTTCACAGAGATGAGTGAGGCATTGTGGGATAATAAGAGTCTCTGGTGTCCGTCAGGGGGTCAGAGGTCATTTGGCGAACGCGTGCTTGGAGATCACATCAGTGGTCCCGGTGAGAGGTGATGGGGTCAGACGTCGATGGCGACCCCGTGCTTGGTGGAGATCACGTCCCTGGTCCCGGTCAGGTACATGAGGACGGAGCACAGGTGAGGCAGGGTGGCGGTGGTGCACACGTACAGCCAATAGGAGATGGGCGCCGTGTGTCCGAAAGGGTAGACCCAGAGGCCGTGGCGGGTGCCGTCCCTGATGTGATGGGACGCCATGGCGATGAGCAGCATCCAGGGCAGGGAACACCAGGAGTCCTTCAGCCTCCCCAGCCACATGAGCAGCCTCAGGGAGAGGCACAGCACAGGGATGAGGCTGGAGCAGTGCAGCGGGGGCCGCTGGGGGAGGCTGACCGCTGCCTGAGAGCGAGAGAAAGACAGAGAGAGAAAAAAAAAGAGTAAGAAAATTGGAGAGAAAAAAAAGTCTAAAAGAGAGAGAAATTGGAGGAGCCAGGGTACCCTACCTTGAGGGACAGAGACCCTGCCATGTAGAAGTGGTCCAGGTCTATGGCCGAGGCCAGGAGCCCGGCCAGCAGAACCTCATACAGGTCGCTCCTTTTCCGCAATCCAATCACAATGGCCCAAGACCAGAGCCCGACCAGGCCGTGGACCCCGTTGTCCAGCAGGGCCCGGAGCCACAGGTGCTGCTGGAGCTGGACCAGGACGTGGTCTGCCAGCACACAGAACAGGCCGAGACCTGCGGACGCCAGCACGGAGGCAGAGCTGAAGGTCTGGAGCAGGGCCTGGGCCTTCTCCGTCTCCACGGCGAGGCTGAGAGGCATGGACATGCCCCCTCCCCCTTGAGGGGAGGAGTCGAGTTTGGAGTAGAACCCTTGCATGGCCGAGGTCTTCTCCCATAGGCTGTCAGCAGGACCAATGGGGGCTACTGGGGGTCAGGGAGAGAAGTGGACACACTATTACAGCCCCCCTTCTCCTTCTCCCTCTCCCTCTCCCTCCCTCCCTCCCTCTCTCCCTCTCTCCCTCTCTCTCTCTCTCTCTCTCTCTCTCTCTCTCTCTCTCTCACACACACACACACACACACAGAGAGAGAGAACCCCTCCTCTTTTCCTCTCATACACTTTGGGAAGTTAGATATTGCTCTAATTATTACTTCCTCGTCCTACTGCTGGATAGATGGATGTTGCAAGAATGATGTAGAACATGCAAATATGTCTCTTTCTCTCCCATATTTCTATCTCTCTGATAATAATATAGGCCAGGCTCATAATAACTAATTAGCTCCTCTGACTCTGCAGTGTGTGCCACTGGGGCCAGTGGGGGCTCTCTAGGGAGGGGAGCAACTAGCTAGCTGCTTTAGACGGCTACTGTATTATCCATGGGCCTGTATTATGGAAGCTAGCTAGTTAGTATGGAGTGACAGCAATCCAGCTATATAACATGCAGTGGTGTGCTGTGGCTAATAGGAGGTAGCTAGCTAGGCAGGTACCCAACTAAAACCAGGATGAGAGGATGCTAGCTAGCTGCTACTACCACCAGCTGCACCAGTGATATAAAAGGAGCAGAACAGTGCAAGTGTTAAGCTCTTTCAAATATTATTAGTAATTGAAGGCTATCAAGTTAGCCAATTAACGAACATTAACAACTCTATTCATCGAAAGAATCTATATTGGATCACCAGCCGTCTACCGAGCACTCATCTCCTACTGCTTTGTGTAGGCGGAGACTAGTGTGCTGTCATGGCAATGTCAAAAGTGCTAACATCGTTAGCCTCTAGCTAGCTGGGTAAGTGCAAGTAAAGGCGAAAACATTCATTCGATTTAATTCCCAAATACAGATGTATACTAGCTACGTTCAAACCCCGTCATTTAACAGCAGGATAAATTAATGTGTAGCCTAAGTCGAGCATAATATAACGATACTCACCCCATTCTGTGTTTGTTTCAACTCTAGCTGTCAGCTGTCGTGTATAATGGTCCAACGTCAACACAAGAAACGCCCAGCCCCTGTGCACAATGGCCGGTTTTCATTGGGAACCATAGTTATCATTCAACGTCTTACAGAGGATTACTATCCAATCACAGAGCACTTGGTTTACGAAGAGGACTCTTTTGTCAAGCATACCATCAGAAAATACGTCTCATCTCGTTCCAGGTAAGAAAACATTAAAGATTTGTGTTCTTAGGTGGAACATTATGTTAACATCACTATGTGGCGTTTGGTTAAAAAGAAGACCACTCTTTCAAAAATTCCAGTATAAATAAGAAATATAAGTGTACTTATAATAGAAGTGTAGGCTACTCCTGCTGACAAAGTTTTTTGAAAACAGAAGTTTAAAACATACAGAGCCTATTTGAAACCGTAAGTTTATTTTATTTTATTCATTAAAAATAATGTTTAGATCTCGTCTTGCTAATGTGTGACTCCAGAGTAGACACAGAGCTACTCCATGGAGTACCCAACATGTAAATTGTCTGTATGATTGGTGACTTTACATCACTGGGTATATTATAAATGAATACAATATTTTTTTACTACGAAATCAAGTAGATTGCGTGCGTATTTTAATAGGGTGCGCTAATGAGATGCTGATGCTATATCCAGTTTGATGTCGTGTTGGGTGAGGAAGACAGCATTATGTCTGCTGAGAGATTACTGGGGTCAGGTCAGAACAAAAGCAATGAGCTTGGAGGAATTAGTGGTGGGATACGGGGACAGGAACTTTGTGTATGTGGGAGGGTGTGGTGGAGATGAGGTGTTTGTGTGTGGGGAGGGGGGGGGGGGCTTGGAATGATCTAGTAGGTGGGTAGGTGGGTGGGCAGAGACAAGGGACAGACAGATGGACAGGTGACATGTCTCTGACATAGCTGCTGTACTACTGGCTCTTAGGTCAGTCCTGGGGACGGGGGGCGGGGGGGGACCAAAGCTGCACGTAGGTACTGTATTCTCTGCACAGAAAACACCAAAACAATACACCTACACCCAATAGTACTACTCAGCAGTACTGTTTTAGCAACAATAGGGCTGGCCCCATCTGTGTTGACCAGCTGATCGAGATGGCTCTGAGTGGCTGGGCTCCCGGTCGGGGGACCTGCTCAACCTCCACAGCAGCCTGACTCAGAGCTAGTGACACTGGATGAGTCTAACTCACAGAAAGGCACAGAAAGGACCAGTGCTCACATACACAGAGAAAACACCCACCCACACACCCAGGCACGCCCCCACTCACATAATACTCACATGCCCACACACATAATACACACAAACACATAGGCACGAAACGCCACTGATCTGTGTGCTAAGTGGCGTCATTGCCAGGAAGGGTGTGGACTTAACTGACCGGTTAAACATTCCAGAGCTTAAATACAGAACTCCCTCCCTTTTCTCTTACTCTCTCTCTCATCATCTCTCAGTCCCTCCCTATCTAATACAGCATTAGCAACCCTCCCTCCCTCCCTCTCTCTCTCTCCATCTCTCACTCATTCTCTCTCAGGCTCTGTAACAGTCGAGTCTCCTCTCCATCTTCCAGTCGGCTCCAGAGGTCTGCTTTGGGTGTGGTTCTGGTCGGCTGTGTCAGGATCCCAAGTCCGGTGGTCTCTCATCACAACCATGGTTCCCCTGCTCGTCCTCCTGCTCTCTCTCATCTCTGCCCTCCAACTGGGCCACGCAGAGCAGCCTGTGGAGGAAGAACTTGTCTCCGTCAGTAAGTACCTGAGCTGCTAGGAGCACTGGTCTGTTGGAGTCTGTGATAACTGGAACTCTGGTGTGTTGGAGTCTGTGATAACTGGAACTCTGGTGTGTTGGAGTCTGTGATAACTGGAGCTCTGGTGTGTTGGAGTCTGTGATAACTGGAACTCTGGTGTGTTGGATTCTGTGATAACTGGAGCTCTGGTGTGTTGTAGTCTGTGATAACTGGAACTCTGGTGTGTTGGAGTCTGTGATAACTGGAGCTCTGGTGTGTTGGAGTCTGTGATAACTGGAACTCTGGTGTGTTGGAGTCTGCAAAATTGCACTGTGTGATCTTATGAAAGTGAGTTAAGTGGAATAACCCTCCACATTTTGTTTCTCATGAATTGTTTGAAGCGTATGAAGCACTCTTATGGCCAATACTCTAATCATACATTCATTTGAACAAACCAGGCTTGTCTCTTTAACTGGGGAATGTAAATGAACAGCCCCAACTGGAGCTACATGAGAGGGTGTTTCAGAACATCAAAGATGGGAGCCTTTGAAGATTAATTTACATGGTTTTGATGTCAACAATATTAGGCTGGCAGATTCAGCCTGTATTATAACCTGTGCCACACAGACAGCCTCTCTGAAACCTCAACATGCCTCTCATAGACATGAGTCATGTCCTGTGGCGAAGCTGTCTGCTGAGCTCACATGTTGACCTGGGCATGCAGCTGCAGCTGGCTGGGTTCACTCTTCCAGAACGTTCTGCAGACTCAGGGTTCTGACTCACACACCCTGGATGGGCTGGGCTGTTATGCTGTTGTTGTTGTTGTTGTTGTACAGGCATTGCTGGGTTTCCTTTCCTAGTCCTGGTTCTATAGTCCTGGTCCTGGTTTGTATGTGTATTGTGTAGACAAGGTACTACTGTATTGAAACTGTGTGTGTGTGTGTGTAGGGCAGGTCCAGCTGCTAGGGGGCTGGTTCGAGAGGAGTGCAGACAGTGAGGAGGTCCAGGAGGCAGTGAGGAGTGCCATGGAGGACTTCAACAAGAAGTCTAAAGCCAGGAAGTACTTCAAACTCATCAACGTCACGTCCGCTGAGACACAGGTCGGACTCCATGTGTGTGTGGGGGTGTGTGTGAGTGTGTTGTTGTGTACGTACAGAGTGTGACCGGGGTGGGGCGGGAGGGGGGTGACTGTGTAGGTGCTGTGTGTCTGTCCCTGACAGTCAGTCTCTGTGGTGTGCAGGTGACCAATAAGATCAACTATAGGATCCAAGCTACGGTGGGGAAGACCAAGTGTCTGAAGACTGAGATGACAGACATGGAGTCCTGCGTGCTGGCCAGGAAGGTTGGTACCTTTTTAGCTGAGTTCCTTTAGCTCTCACACACATGGACATGCAGTGCATTGATGTGAGTGTACTGTAGCCTTCAGCCTGTGTTTCTGGAACAGTTTGTGAACGAACAGGACACACCCTATCATAAGCTACCCAATGTTCATTTACGTGAGCTGATGTCAGCTAAGAATGGCAGCAGTTCTGTGTGTTCCCCTGGCCTGATGTGTGTTTGGGTGTGTTCCCCTGGCCTGATTTGTGTGTGTGTGTGTGTGTGTGTATGCCCTGCTGGTTCTGGTGGTTTCAGCAGTGGAAATGTTAACAGTGTCTCTCTGTGTAACTGCTGAGTCAGACAGTACTAGACACACTTGCAGAATGAATCACAAATGTCCAGAAGTATGGTATCTGTCTACATTTTTACATGCGTATATGTGTTTGGTTTATGTTATTTATTAGTTAATTATGAGACACGCAACATGACGTGTGTGTGTGTGTGTGTTTCAGCGTCTGACCTGTAAGTTTGAGGTGAGGTTTGACCCCCGCACAAACACACACGAGGTCATCAGCTCCTCCTGCTACAAGCAGCCCGCCGTCTGAGGAATCCAAACCTGCTTGCAGGAGCATGGTCCTTCAACCAGCCCCACCACGGCTGCAGAGACCCTCTCCAGTCAGGACCAGCCTCATCCTCGCTGACTTTCATAGCGACCCTGACTTTAGAACAATCTCATTTTATCTGAGAGTTTTTGTTTCTTGTTGTGATTCTTGTTTTGTTGTGATTTTAGAAAATAAAAGTGTCTGACTAGATACATACTATTTATTTGTATATGAATTGTTTTTATGTGACGATACATTAACAATCCTGATCCAATCCACTTCTCCTATTGTAGGTATTGTAAGTAGGAAGTTCAGAGTTAGAATAAAACGACAGAGAGAAAGAGAGAGAATGCTGTGTGGGTTGTGTGTCTAGGTTGTTTCTCTATCCAAAGCTCCCTGCAATTACTCACAAAGACATGTTGGAGCACCCTCCCTTGTAAACCAAACATTTATTTTCAATATTTTTTTCAGGCATTATGACAAATTTCCATCAGTACCCAGCACTTAGCAACGGCCCCAAATACATGCTTCTGAATGAGGGAAACAGCCCTCTAGGCTAAACACAGACTGGAACAGTCACACACACACACACACACACACACACAGGCAACAACATACTCACTGCCTATGACAACACAATCTTCAGTAAAAAAACAAAATGTTTAATGAATCACGTTTATATTTACAGAGGGATTAGAACAACATGTATTTGATGCATCAAAATAATAGTTATATTTACACTGTGATCATTTACATCTCTATGACTTCCTGCATCTCAAATATCTGTTTCCGAAGATAATTACATTGCTTTCCTGAAGAAATTGAGCCGTCTGTTGTTCCAAGTATGTCCTTGTATCTGTGGCCTGCCTGGCTGTGTCTGTAGTCCATTCTTGTGTGTCTGTGGTCACCTGTCTAGTCTGGTCAGGAAGTCTGTGGTCACCTGTCTGTAGACTGGTCAGGTCGGTCAATCACACGCTGGTCTCTATGTTGGGCGGGATTTTTGTGGTTAGACACTGAGACAGGAGTCTCTGCTGCTGGTGATACCTAGGACACACACACACACAGGGACACACACACAGGCACACAGTGGCAGACAGATGAGGCACATGTCACACACATAGGCTAGTAAATTAGCTTTACTGTGAGTGTTCATCGTGTATCTGTCTGTGTGTGTGTGTGTGTGTGTGTGTGTGTGTATGTGTGTGTTTGTCGAGTGTGTTTGCGTCTGTGTGTGTACATGTGTGTGTCCATGCAGTAGAACCATGGTGACTTACTTGTTGGTGACCCTCTGGACCTCTCGGCCCTCCTCCTCCTCCAGCTTCTGCAGTATACCCTCCAACAGAGGCAGCTCCAGGTTCAGATACTGGGCTACCTGGACACAACCAAACCGCTGTTAGGACAGTGTCACCCTCCATCAACAGTCATCATGTGCCTGAAGGGTCCATCGTTCGAATGAACAGATCTTTCTTTGCAACTTCAAAACTTGTTGGATTAGTCTCTGACAACATAATCATTGGACCTATCAGAGCAGGGGTGGGCGGGGCCTGAGACGTACGTCGTTGCTGACTTCCTCTTCGTCTCTGTCCATCAGAAACATCCTCATGATATCATCCGAGGGGCCCTGCAGCATGCGCTCCCACAGGGGGTGCTCTCCCTCCCCCAGGCGCCTCTTCTCTGGAGGACACACACGTACACACACACACACACACGTGACACACACACACAGTAAGACAACCACACACACGTGCACACAACACACACAAACATCTCTTTGCGCGACTTAACGAAAGGGGGAAACATAGAGAGAGAAAGAGAGTGAGAAATAAGAATAGACATACCTCCACTCTGATGGACACAGTAGAGGGCAAACTCCTGAGGGTCGTTCTCTATCTACATGACACACAGACACATGCATAGGTCAGAAAGGTATGCAGGAATGTGTGTGTATGTCTGTGTGTGTGTGTCTATTTCTCACCTTGAACTTGTGCAACAGCTGACCTATGACCTGCTGTGTTGTCATAGTGCTGTTGATCTGTACATTAGTGGAAGTCCCATAGGATGGAGTGAATATGGAGGTCTAGGGAGAGAGGGGTGGAAAGATGGAGGGACAGAAAGATGGGTGGAGAGATGGCGAGGAATAGAGATATAGTTTGTGTGACTCGATAGATACATACTCCTAATCTCCTCCAGCTCCTCCTATTCCTCATCCCATTTCTCCCACTCCTTGTCATCCTTCTTCCCCCCCCCCACCTTATAATTGTAGAAGTGTCCGTTGATGGAGAAGCGATGCTGTCTGTTCCTCTCCTTCTCCTCAGACGTTCGGCTCCTCCCCCTCCTCCTCTTGACCAATGAAGCATCGCTCATACAGCGTATGAGGTTGGTCTGCTCCTCTTCCAGGGCCGCTGCCCGCATTCTGGAGGGACTCATGAGGGTGGTGCTCTCATACAGCCGGGGGCCTGAAAGGAGCCATGGAGAGGGTTAGTGGACAGACAGACAGGCAAACAGACAGACAGACACACAGACACACAGACAGACAGACAGACAGACAAACAGACGAACAGCCAATCAGGCAGACAGACAGGCCGACAGACATACAAACAGGACTTAAATGGGGTATTCCGTGTGTTCTAACCAGTACAGTGGTTTTTGCTCTCCACATCTGCCTCCTGATTGGTCTCCTCTATCTCATCAATGTGATGAAGGTTATCAAACTCTCCCCACCTGGTCATTCCCCTGTACACACACACAGCACAGCACCAGGAAGTAAGTTGTTGAGTTTAGTCATGACTGAATGTGACAATGTGCAGGATATTGGAAATATTGAGGGTGACCTTTTTGCTTCCAGTGGGCTGATTGGACTGGCAGGGCCAGGTGTGGCCAGACTTTGTTTATCATCCTGCATTTTGAGCCTAATGGGACTCCGTACGCCCCAGGATATAGGCAGGATGCCCTCCATCACGACCTCCTCCTCTCTGCTCCTCTCCTGGCCTGCTCGTCCATTCCTCGCCCCCTCCTCTCTTCGAACCTGCCCCACACAGACGAGACGGTGAACCTCGCTGCCTCTTCCTCCCTTCCCTTCCCTTCTCACTCACCCCCCCTCCTCCCTCTCCTCCCCCTGTTCCCTTCTCACTCACCCCCCCTCCTCCCTCTCCTCCCCCTGTTCCCTTCTCCCTCACCCCCCTCCTCCCTCTCCTCCCCCTGTTCCCTTCTCCGCGTTTACATTTCATTCAATTAGCAGAGGTCTTCGTCCAAAAAACGACAAACAAATAGTGCGTGTTTTGGAGGAAGGACAGCAGCAGATCAAGGAACATAAGCGCATGGTTCAGACAGTGTTTTGGCAGTCAGGATTCAGGCCCTCCCTTTTGGTGGTCAGCCCCCCCCCCCTCCTACCAGGTGGTAGTGGAGGTGCAGCTGAGTCTTGTCCTTCAGGAAGCAGTTGTACGTGTCAAGTAAAGACAGGAACTCTGCTCTCGAGATCTTCCTGCCATCTCCAACCGCTACCGCCAGGTGCTGGTCTCCAGGCTTCATCCTCAGCCTTCACTGTCATGCACCTGCAGCCACCACATACACCTGCAGACAGACACCACACACACCATCAGAACTCCATAATAAAAGAACCTGGCACCTGTAGAACATGAAAGGCCAAACCCGCTCTAATGAGACCCTGTTGGGTTTCTCTGCTGCGTTTCCAGCCTCATTGTGTTGTGCGCCAATAAACTTTATGCTCGTGCTATGGTCAATCTTTTGGAGAAAATAACATATATATATATATATATATATATATATATATATATATATATATATATATATATAGATATAGATATATATATATAGATATAGATATATATATAGATGTAGATATAGTTTTTAAGTCAAGGCCTTATTCTGTCACTCAATAAACACAATGGGAAAGGAGAACATTTATTTCACTAAGAGTATTTTATATATTTGTATTTTATTTTTGATGAACAGCGTATTATTAATACAAAACACATCTCGAAGAGTGTATTATGTGTAATAAAACCTGATTTACCAATGTAACCAAATTCCACCAGCCAGTTTACGAACATAACAAGAAGGTTACCTTTGGCAACAGTGACTGACCTGAGTTATGTGCTTGTTTCTACCTCCTCATTGTCTCTTTCTCTTTCTCTTTCTCTTTCTCTTTCTCTCTCTCTCTCTCTCTCTCTCTCTCTCTCTCTCTCTCTCTCTCTCTCTCTCTCTCTCTCTCTCTCTCTCTCTCTCTCTCTCTCTCTCTCTCTCTCTCTCTCTCTCTCTCTCTCTGTCTCTCTCTCTCTCTCTCTCTCTCTCTCTCTCTCTCTCTCTCTCTCTCTCTCTCTCTCTCTCTCTCTGTCTCTCTCATGCTCTGTCCCAGCCTGTTCTCCTCCTATTGGGGAATCTCAAGTATTCTCCCAACCCTCTAGCTGTCACACTTGATGTGCGTGTGTGTGTGTGTCTATATGTGTGTGTGTCTATATGTCAAGGGGAAAGTCCATAAGCCAAGGACAATGCAGCAGGTTTGTTCCCCTAAGTTTAACACATGTACTTCATGTTCAAACCCTCTTTACCCTCCCCTCCAGAGGACATGAGGACACCTCAAACTGTGACTTAGTGTGCTGTGTAGCATGCTAGTGTGTACTGAGGTTTTTTAGGGTGTGCTCGAATCTGCTCACCCAGGTTAAAGGAGTCAGTCTATAGTCTTTAGTGTCATGTCCTGCCTCAACCTGTGTGGACTTAGAGACTGTCAAATTCACAGCGGAAAGGACATTTGTGCCTATCCATGCTGTAAATGTAGATGTGTCTGCTTGTGTTTGTCGGTGTGTGTGTGTGTGTGTGTGTGTGTGTGTGTGTGTGTGTGTGAGAGAGAGAAAGCCAGAGAGAGAGAGACAGAGACAGAGAGTGAAAGAGAAATAGGCAGAGTGCAGAGTCAACACTATAGTAGAGAAACATGTGTGTATACTGAAAAGCCACAGTCAACATGATTGAACTAACAGAACTAACAGTAGAGACAGTTCTCCTGGCCAGATGTACCGTGAGAGAACGCCATTTCCAGTGACACCACAGGACACCAGCAGAGATGAAGACACGCTCCATGACCACAACACATGGTCTCTCCATGGTTCTCTGGGCTACCAACACATTTCAACTGCCACTGACTCTGTGTATGAATGTGCGTGAACATGTGTGCGGGTGTGTGTGTCAGTAGGAACGTTCCGGTACTCTTCTGTCTTTTGGAAAACGTCTCTGTTAACACACAGAGTCCATTCGAGTGACTGACCTGTTCTTGTTGCTGTTGTTTGTGGAAGTCCTCCTGGTTCCAGGGATCCTTTGCAGTTGAGTCCCAGGATCCTTTGTGTGTGTGTTGGTGTGTGTGTGTAAGTGTGTGTACGTGTGTGTGTGTCTGTGTTAGGTTGGATGTTAGTGAATTAGTGTGTGTTAGTGTGCCGGTGTGTGTGTGTTAGTGTGCCGGTGTGTGTGTGTAAGTGTGTGCTCATCTAGTTGTTCCCCTGTGTGTGAAGACAGGTCCAGAGTCCATGTCACATACGCAGATGACAGACCAGAGCAGTAGAAAGCAAAGCAGAGAAGACCAAAGCAAAAGAGAGCAGAGTGGACCAGACCAGAGTGGACTGGCACAGAAGAGAGCAGAGCACAGTAGAGACAATTATAGCATACTAGAATAGTGTCGATCCCAGGAGAGAGGATAAAAGCAAAACATGGTTACCAGACCATGGCAGACGAGAGCAGAGTAAGTCAGACCAGAGCAGAGGAGAGGAGAGCCGACTCCAGGAGTTAATGATTGGTGAAAACCTGCCGCCAGTTTTGGAAACCAGGGAGGTGACTGTAACATGATATTACTCACCTGCTCACACTGCATTGTGGGCATGTGCGTGCATGCATTCATGCATGTGTGTATGTGCGTGTGCGTGACACACCTCCAAGTCAGATATTCAACCCTTTCCACACCTAGCAACCCATGAACATACACACAGAAAGCCTTTAGCAACGCACATACACAGGGGTGTAAGTTAAGGTGGTTGGCGTGTCTTGCAAAGCAATGCTGCAGGGCATGTTTAAACTGTGTCTTGGTGTTTATTTACACACTCACAGACAGCTGTTCCACTGTACCACAACAAACACACTCACACACGCAAGTACACACACACAGTCACACATGCACTCTCCCTACTGAACCCATGAAGTTGGGGTTACGGTCATGGTTTTGGTTACGGTTCTGAGAGACTATACAGTTGACCCAGAGCAGGAAGTGGACCACCAGCAGCTTGTAATGTCCATGGTGCAGCATCTCTCTTCAGGCAGCAGAGGGCAGTGCAGCATCACTGGCATGGCTGACTCATCGGCACGGCCGGCTCGGGGACCAACTGGGAATGAAATACTGTAAGAGTAAACTACGCTTCTCATTGGTCAGTGTACTGCAGGGCTGTTATCACATGGGCTATTTACGTATACTTTGTATGAGTTCATGTACAGTAGATTCGTTATGGGGGGCTGGTGTTTCTCTCCATGGATGTGTTAAGGAAGGATGGTACACAGAGCTTCTGATGGAAAGAATGAACACACACATGCATACACACATGTATGCACACACCCTGGGAACACAATAGTCTGAAGGTCTTGCCAGCCGTGGCTGTGTGTATGGCAGCAAACAACAGTCTGGGAAATGTCATTCCCGCTTAAAATAAACCACAGGATGCCTGGAGCCAAGCAACAGGTGGACTGGTCTACACAAAGGCTGCCTGAGGGTGTGTTAGTGTGCGTGTGTGTGTCTGTGCGGCTGTGTGTAGCTGGTGGAAAAATGTAGTTGGTGGGGTATATTCCTGTTCAGTGTATGTTTCTAGAAGGTTTTCGGGACATCGCCTGAGCAGTTAGAGTACATTTTTGATTTCCAAAGGGCACAGACCAAATGACTCTGGACGCCATTGTATTTGATTGGTACCAATCAGAGCAACACAAATTAGTGTTAGGTTCAGAATTGCATTATGGATTGGAGTTAGGCGTTAGGGATATTTGTCTGGTCGGGGTTAGGAGAGGAGGCTAGGTTTAGGATTTGGGTTCAGGTTATGTTTTTTTGGCTATTGTTATGGTTAAGGTTGGGTTTGGGGTTAGGTTCAGAGTTAGGGTCTAAAGGAGAACAAGATTTTGAATGGGACAAGAGCACTAGGGAGGTTGGGAACTGATGTTGGGTGATTGGACCTGGCTGACTGATGGTGTTAGAATCGATCCCAAGTGTGTTTGTTGCTGTTGAGGTCAGGGACTGGGCAGGTCAGGTTAGGTTTTCACACACCAGAACGTATTCTGAATGGACACTCACTTTGTGCATGGGGGCATTATCACCATCATCCACTTTTATAGTAGAAGTGGTGTGTCATGTGGACTGATTGATTTTGTGTGTGTGCTGGTGTATCATGAGGGACTCTTAAGTAGCTTTGAAACAGCTGCTACTGTCCGTCAGCCCAGTCAGAGAGACAGATATTAGAGAGAGAGAGAGAGAGAGAGAGAGAGAGAGAGAGAGAGATAGAGAGAGAGAGAGAGAGAGAGAGAGAGAGAGAGGGAGAGGGAGAGAGGGAGAGGGAGAGGGAGAGGGAGAGAGAGAGAGAGAGAGAGAGAGAGAGAGAGAGAGAGAGATACCCGAGCTTCCAGTTAGCTAGCTAGCATGGCGGGTTCTGTAACACGCTGTATTATGTCTTCAAAAACAGCCTGGTAAACTTCCAGCCGGACTACAACATAAAACCTACCAACAGAATTACGGACAAACCCTGGCCCCAGATGGGAGACTGAACCGAACAGGACCAGAACCCTTCCAGAAGCAACATGAAACTACTAGAACAGGTCCAGGTCCTGGTCCGGGTCCTAGTCATGTGTGTTGTTCTCACAGCCTGCCATGGACTGCAAAGACGTGAGTGTTCTAAGGATAGGTTCAATACATGGGCTCTAAGGATAGTTCAACTCTTAAATACCTCAGGATGTGATTGTAATGTTCTATCGTGAAGGGTCCTATAGACTAAATCTAGTTGCTCTGTCAGTAATATCTGAAACACTGGAGGGCAGGAGAGATACAAAATAGTGTGCAGCACTACTAACAGTGTTGTTCTGCTCTGGAGCTACAGGGACAGTAGTGTTGTTCTGCTCTGGAGCTACAGGGACAGTAGTGTTGTTCTGCTCTGGAGCTACAGGGACAGTAGTATTGTTCTGCTCTGGAGCTACAGGGACAGTAGTGTTGTTCTGCTCTGGAGCTACAGGGACAGTAGTGTTGTTCTGCTCTGGAGCTACAGGGACAGTAGTGTTGTTCTGCTCTGGAGCTACAGGGACAGTAGTGTTGTTCTGCTCTGGAGCTACAGGGACAGTAGAGTTGTTCTGCTCTGGGACCTACAGTAGCAGAGGGTTGTTCTGCTACTGTTAGGTTGGTGTAACATGGCTGGAGTCTCTCTCCATGCCCAGGGTCTTAGTCTACTGATACCCTATATTCAGCTTAAGCCCTTAGTTCCCCTGGCAACTAGCCACTCTTCCTGTATGCACACACTTGCAAAAACGTACACACACGCGCACACACACACACAAACAGACAGACACATATATCATGGCTCATATTCGTGGTAACCCGGCCAGTGAGTTGTCTGTGAGTGTAGGTGATGAGTTGTTAGGACACAGCCATGGCATGTGTCTCTCTTAATAACAATCCACAACTTCATAACATGCTATGATGAAATGCCTTAAATAACTATGCCTGTGTTCTAACAGAAAACCAGCCTATGTCCTCCTCTGTGTGTGTGTGTGTGTGTGTGTGTGTTTGGTCCTGGTACATCACAGACCCTGAGTTGGAGGTGTACATTGGCTTTATGACTGTAAATATCACAGGAGTCTATTCTAGACTCACATCAATTACAGTACCAATCAGCTGTCCAAGAGACAGGAGCATTCCTGAGGTCTCTCTCTCTCTCTCTCTCTCTCTCTCTCTCTGTATCTTTGTCTGTCTCCCTCTTTCTCTATGACCCGTCTCTCCTTCAGAACTTGACAGAGTTTGGTATTTCTGCTATTCTGTTGTGAAAACAATGTTTCACAAGACACACAGCAGACAAACGGTGACCTGCTGACGAGGAGCAAATGTGAATGTGATGAATGCAGAGACATGAGAGGATCCTGCTGTTTTCTGTGTGATACATGGCATGGCTGAACCGAGGGGACGACACAGTGCACACACACACACACACACCCGTGCACGCACGCACACGCTTATACACACAGCAACGGACAAATGGCACCAGTCACAGCACATGACTCAGTAGTGCGGCTCGGTACTCCCAACGTTGTTTACAGACGCTGTTTACTCCAAACCAGTTATAAACAGCTGTTTGTGTATGCTGAGGATACGCCACTGTGGAGAGGCTAAGTCTTCCTCATCTAGTGTTCCAAATGTTTTTTCCTGTTTTTACTTGCGCGTGTGTGTGTCCAGCACCCCGCATCATCACTCTACTAGAGACTGTGGACGTCCTCCTGGATCACAATGCCACTTTCATCTGCGAGGTCCAGTCCCGCCCTGCAGCTGACATCACCTGGACACGCAACAACCACCCAATCCCGTAAGAGACTGCCCACAATGCCTTTCGCCCAACAGATAATGTCAGATGAGTAAAGGCTGAAGAATCTCTCTCTCTCTGCCTCCCTTGGTCTCCCTTGTCCCCTCCTTCATAGTTACTATGACAGTCGCTACGTGACCAGGGAGCAGGGTCAGATGCTGGTCATCCCCCACGTCCGAGACTCTGACAGCGGGGAGTACTGCTGCCTCGCCACCAACGGTGTGGGAGAGCCAGCCAAGAGCTGTGGAGCCCTCCAGCTCAAGATGAGTACGTCTGTCTGTCTGCCTGTCTGTCTGGGTCACTCCCCCGCCCTGTCCCTCGGCCTGCCTCCCCCTACCTCCCTCCCTCCTCCACCCCTCCCAGAGACACTCATGTCAGGCTCCAGGCTCCAGGCTAGATGGCGGAGGGTGAAGGCCATGCCAGGCCACGCCAGTTATGCCCGCCCAGCTCAACAGTATCTATCTGTGTTGTGATCGTGCCAGAGACAGCTGACGCGGTGCCCTTTGCAGGGCACACTGCCTGTGTCCGCTAACAGTGTTCTGTCTCTGTGTGTGTGTGTGTCACCGTCAGAACCCCAGATCAAGCGCCACCCCAACAACGTCACACTCATGTTGGACTCCAAGGCTGTGCTGCCCTGCGTCACCCTCGGCAACCCCAAACCCGACATCTCCTGGATCAAAGACGACGGTCTCATCCAGGTGGGTGAGGTGGACACACCCATTCTGCTTCGCTCAGCTGGTGCAGCAGGGAAGGTGGTCTCCTGACAGACGGTGATCATGACCATGTTCTCCGTGCTAACATACATTTACATTTATATTTATTCATTTAGCAGACTAAATGAATTTCAAGAGAGAGCTTTACAAAGTGCCTTAGGTCACTGATAAAAACCACAAGATAGCCCCAAAGCATTGCGGGTAGCCAAAACAAGAAGCACACATTGTGAACAACCAAAAAAATAAGTGCCAAAGGGAAGAACCATAAGAGCATGTAGTTAAGCAAGTTACAATTAAACAACATGAATCTTTAAGTGCAAGTGTACCTGTAGAAAAAGCAGCAACAGTAAAAATAAAAATAAAATGAACTAAAATAGAATATTTAGGAGCGAATACAACAGTTTAAATCAGTTGCCACTAACCAACAAGAGCAACAAGTCTCTAAGCAAGAGTCAGCATATACAGAGGCGGTTGTCCCATCTAAGTAAGAAGCCCCTGTCCGGTTCTGCCCCTGCAGGTCAGTGATCGCATCACCATCCTGGATTACGGAGCTCTGAAGATCCACACCATCCAGAGGCAGGACGCAGGTCAGTATCGCTGCGTCGCCAAGAACAGCTTCGGGATCGCCTTCTCCAAGCCGGTCACCATCGCAGTCCAGGGTAGGTGTTCCCTGCACTACACACTACACACTACACAGCATGCTGCAATAACAGAAGCACCATAGCATGGGTTGTGGCAATGAATAGCACAATAGCTCAATTGTGGAGCTTGTGGCCATGAGATACACCACGCCCTGTGGTGGTTTGTTGTCAGGGATACAGGGTCCCACAGCTCATGATGAAAGAGGAAAGCCTACTAAAAAACCTTCACGTCTTTAAGAATGTGTTTACTGTATATGTGTGTGTGTGTGTGTGTGTGTGTTCAGCCCCGGCCAGAATCTTGCGTGTGCCAAAGGAGCAGCGCGTGCCGTTTGGCGGTGAGGTGTCTCTGGAATGCAACGCCACAGGAAACCCCATCCCCACCATCACTTGGCTTGAAAACAGCAACACGGTGAGCCCTGTCAGCTCTCACACCCCGCGTCTCCAACCCAGACATGACATGACAGGGCTCTGACACAATACTGGGAGCCACTCTTCTGTTCATGCTATTGAGATGGTCTCCCTAATGACAAGGACTCTGTCCTCAGGGCTGTGTAATAACATATTTTGTTATGCTAGAAATACATATGTGTGTGTGTGTGTGATTGTGCATTTATTTGGTGTGTGTGTGTGTGTCTGTGGGGGGGATGTTGGTCTAATGATTAAAAATGACTGCGTGGGACAAGGTCTTTTGGCAGCTCCCTCATGTCATTAATTTCCTCCAGCCGGATGAAGGGCTTGCTAAAAGAGACCCAGTGAGCCTCACTGTCAAATATAGACCCCACATATATCAGCACCAGGAGTGAAGCAAGGAACACTCAGTTCTCTACCCTTCTCTCTCTCTCTGTCTCTCTCTCTTCCTCACACACATATGCAGGCAAAGACAAAAACACATTAAAAAAGTGGTGTAATGTCTGTATCCACTCTGTATCCACTCTCTCTCTCTCTTTCTCTCTCTCTGTCTTTGTCTCTCTCTCTCTGTCTCTCTCTCTCTTTCTCTCTCTCTCTGTCACTCTCTCTCTCTCTCTCTCTCTCTCTCTCTCTCTCTCTCTCTCTCTCTCTCTCTCTCTTTCTTCACCCACACACATGCCGGCAAACACGAAAACACATTTGAAAAAGAGTTGTAAAGTCTGAATTTGCTCCCTGTCCACCTGTGTTGCTCTCTCTTCCCCTCTACCCCCCCCCCCCCCTCCTCCTCCTCTCAGATTTCCGAGGGCTCCGTGGAGGAGACCCTGACAGGAGAGGTGGTTCTGTCCGTGCTCCGGGTCACCGTCACCAAGCCGGCCCTGTACACCTGTGTGGCCTCCAACAGACACAGTGCTGGGGCCAACACCGTCAAGGCCACAGCCCGGGTCACCGTGGCAGGTAGGACCGGCTCCAGCCCAGCCCAACACCCAACACCCTAGACAGGGCCATCCACTGGAGAGCCAGGCAGACCACACCCACAGCTACACCCAAACCCACCTCACTAGGGGAACCTACGGAACGGTTCGGATGGAGATTTGTCATTGATTGTCTCTGTGTGCGACAGTAATGTTTTGCGAGCTGCTGCACGCGCGTGTGTGTGTGTGAGTGATTTGCGTCTTCAGCTGTCCAGTGGGCCTGATTTGTTGTTTCTATCACTCCCCATTTGGTCAGCATTGTTATCCCCCCCCTCACACGCACACACACGCACGGAGGCCGGCCCCAGGCCTGGTCGGGTGCCTCACAGTAGCTGTGGTCAGCAGGGCAGCATGGTGTCTGTTCTGTGTGGTCCTGGTCTAACTCCTCTCTCTCTGCTCCTCTCCACGGTCCTGCTCCTGGTCCGCGGCTCCTGTCACTTCCCCATAGAGTGGAGGTAAGTTCCGGTCTGATCCAGCTGGGTGTCGCGTCGCGGTGTGGTCTGCTGTGTTGGGTAACGTTGTGCTATGGTCTGCTGTGTTGGGTAACGTTGTGCTATGGTCTGCTGTGTTGGGTAACGTTGTGCTATGGTCTGCTGTGTTGGGTAACGTTGTGCTATGGTCTGCTGTGTTGGGTAACGTTGTGCTATGGTCTGCTGTGATGTGTTCAGATGTTTCGTGTAAAAGCAGGCTCATAACAGTCTAAATGGTTTCAGATTGAACTTCTTGAATGTTTTTGGGGGGAATGTGGAAAAGTCTTAAAACGGACAGTTCAATGCTTCAGACGTTCCGACTCTCGGCTGCAGCTGCTGCATGTGAACTCTCCAATAAAACAGAGAAGAGGCACAGCTCCTAGAGAACCTGCTTAGCTTTAGAGAGCACACAGAGTAGGTTTACACAGAGAAGAAGACGACTCCAGGAAGAGTAGGCTTCCTGTTGGGGCAGCTAGCAAAATAAACCCTTTCTCTGAGTGAATGAACCAGGCACCATTCTAACAGTGTATCTGGCATGGAGCTGAACTCTGCTGAACCAACAGACTCCTTCACCATCTGGACAATGTTACCACATGGATAGAGATCTGGCTTGCGCAAACACACACACACGCACGCGCGCACACGACACTCGCAGACAAAGAGGAGACATTTAGGCTCTATAATGTCTGTGTTTATCAGTTGGTTGTGTGTGCGTGTGTATTCCTGTGGTGATGCTGGTTTGTGTTCATGTGGTGATGTGTGAGCATGTGTGTGTGTGCGAGTGGAAGGCAAATATCTTTCCTTGATGGCGTGTACTTTCCTGTGGTAGTGTGTGTGTGTGTGTGTTTTCCTCTGATGTGTGTGTTTGTGTGTATGCGGTCTCACATTCATAAAGTTAGTGTTTCCTTCTGATGTGGATGTGTGTAAGTCTGTGTGTTACTTCACTTTGGTAACGTGACACTCCCCCTCTGGTGTGCGTGTGTGTGTCTTTCTCTCTGATGTGGCATTGTGTGTCCTGTGTGTCTAGGTTGTACAAGGGGGTGACAGGGTACTGCAGTGTGTACCGTGGGGGGACCTGTCGTGGCGTGCTGCGCAGCGACGCTCTGGTGTTTTTCAACACGTCGCTGGCCGACCCTGAAGACGCCCAGGAGTTCCTGGTCCAAAGTGCGTGGGCGGAGCTGGACGGACTGAGCGCGCTCTGTAGCCCCGCCGCACGCTCCCTGCTCTGCCACCTGTCCTTCCAGGACTGCAACCCCTCAGGCCTCGGCCCCGCCCCCAAACCCATCTGCAGGTACTATATCCACCCCTAACCCCGCCCCCTTACTCATTTGCATCGAATGGCTCCACTCCTAACCCCTCCTCCAAGCCTGTCTCAAGGTAATGGCCCACCCTTAACCCTCCCTCTCGCATGTGAGTTGATGCAGATGTGTAACTGATGTAGATCTTCTCCAGGAAGATTTACACTCTCCCTTTATCCCTCTCTTCTTTCCACTCTCCCTCCCAACAATTCTCTTCATCTGTCCTCCGTGTGTTTGGGTTATGCGTGTGTGTGGGTGGGTTTTGTGTGTGTGGGTAATGTGTGTGTCTGGGGGGGGGGGGGGTTATATATGTGTATGTATGGGGGTTATTTGTGTGTGTGTTTGTGTGTGTGTGTGTGTGGGGGGGGGGCGTTATGTGTGTGTGTGGGGGTTATGTGTGTGTGTGTGTGTGTGTGTGTGGGGGGGGGTATGTGTGTGACTCCCAGGGAGCACTGTCTGGCAGTGAAGGAGCTGTTCTGCCACAAGGAGTGGCTGCTGCTGGAGGGGGGAGCTGACACAGGCCTGCGCCCCCCCCTGCCCAACTGTCAGGCCCTGCCCAGCCTGCACACTGACCCTGCTGCCTGCACACACGTGCCCTTCTTAGGTAAGACACTCCTGCCTCTCAACAAGCCACTAACTCCCCCTAATGACCAGACCCCCAGACCCCCCCCTCATACCACACCTCTAGATCACCACCCAGACTTCCAGAGCCCCATTCATCCCACATCTAAACACCAACACCTCTAAACATGTAGTACAAAGATGAATACTGTGGAAATATTAACTCCAACCACATCATGCTGGAGCTAATTTAGACTTCCTGGGTGCAGTAGCCAATCAACTGCAGTGACTGTGTCGGGTCTGTTTCCCATGTGTTGGACTGATGTTCTCACCTCTGTGTTTCAGACATCAAGAAAGATCAAGTTACAAGTACGTCTGAAGTCATCTGTTTCCAGACACTGGCCAGCTGAAATTTCTACTGAAGCATTTCAAACTTTTTGTTTTGCAATGAGAATGACGAAAGTTGTGTACACGTGCGTGTGCATGTGTGTGTCCCCTTAGCCACGTGTTATGATGACAGAGGACGCTTTTATCAGGGCAGGGTGAACATGACCAGCTCTGGCATCCCCTGTCAGCCTTGGAACCAGCAGGTAGGAAGCCATCTCTCTCTCTCTCTCTCTCTCTCTCTCTCTCTCTCTCTCTCTCTCTCTCTCTCTCTCTCTCTCTCTCTCTCTCTCTCTCTCTCTCTCTCTCTCTCTCTCTCCCTCTCCCTCTCCCTCGTGATGTCTGTCATGCAGTGTCGTTTCACTGGTAACCCAAGTCCATGCTTCGCGGACCCCGTCGCAGAGGACCAAGCCGACCCCAGACACTGTGTTGGTGTTTGTCATCATCCTCACACTCTCTCCCCTTCTCTGGGGAGATCTGGAGCAGTCAACATCAGGCACACATCCCAAAACTCAGGGGGCATGTGAGGCAGAATGGCTGGGTTAGGGAACGCTGGATTGTAGTGTGGGTGTGTGTGCCTCGTGCTGAGAGGGGGAGGGGTTCACAGTGTCACATCCTGCTCTGGAAGCAATTAGTCTTCACACGCAAGACACTCTCTCCTTCTTTCTATCTTTCTATCGCTCACACACACAAACACACAAAACACTTTCACCCTCTCACACACTCACACACTCACACTCACACTCACTCTCTCTCTCTCTCTCTCTCTCTCTCTCTCTCTCTCTCTCTCTCTCTCTCTCTCTCTGGTACCCATAATGACCTCTCTAAAGGGAGAGTGGCTGAGAGTGTGTGTGTGTGTGGGGGGGGGGGGCGTACATCAGCGGGCCATGGTCTTTACAAACCGATGCTTGAAACTGACAGTGAACACACTCCCGAAGTTCTCACAGGAAACCCTACCAGCTGTCCGAGACCCCCAATCCCCTCACACATCACACACACACCACACACACCACAAAAACAAGCCTCAATCTACTCAGGACCATGTTGGATCCATTAGTCATCAGACTGCCCCATTAGACCCACAGGGGATGCATACCTTCATGAACCCCTCAGGTCCCCTGGTCGGTCTTACTGTAATCTCCGGCACTTTACTGTGGTTTATCTCTGACTCCAGTTGTCAAACAATTTCTCAGCTCCACACATTAGTGTCAAGTCTTGTTCAATTTAATACTAATACACAACATGAAAACACAAATGAAAAGTTAATGAAAACAATTATGTGCGATGAGATAATTTGGAAAATGTGTCCAAACTTTTGACTGGTACTGTATATAAAATGAGAGACAGAGATTTATACAGATTAGAACCGTCATCTACATTCAGATATATATATTTTCTATATTATTGATGTATATTTACCTCATTTTAATTAATAATTTTGAGTGGATGGTTGTATCTGTAAAGTGTCTGTGTTCTGGTTCCTGTGAAAATGCCCCCAGTGAAACGTTCTGGTTCTATGGTCCCTGGGTTCTGATTCTAGAATCCCCAGCAGCACCGGCTGTCCGCCGTGGTGATTCCAGAGCTGCGGAACGCAGGAAGCAGGTGCAGGAACCCTGGAGGGGTCCGTGAGAGACCCTGGTGTTACACCTTCAACCCAAATGTTCATTGGGAGTACTGCAGCATCCCCCGGTGTAGAGAGGGTGAGACACACACACCCACACACACACACACACGCACCCCCACACACGCACACCCCCACACACGCACACCCCCACACACACAACTATCTCTCTGTGTTTGTTCTGCTATGTCTCTCTCCCTCTTCACACCTCCCTCTCTCTCTCCTCCCCCCCCCTCCCAGTTTCAGCCACGGTGGTGAAGCCGGAGACCTCGTTCCCCCGTCAGACCCCCCCCCTCCCCCCTCTCCCCGTCTCCCCCGCCTACTCCATGAGCGTCATCATCTGCCTGCTGGCTGGCGTGGCGGGCGTGGCCTTCCTCAGCATCATCGTCCTCATGTGTCGACGCAGGAGGAAGCTCTGGAGGAACAGGAAGAGGTAAGCCCCCGGCGGCGACGACCAGTTGCGCTCCGGAGTCTACGGTCGCTAGTCACATTAACCCTGAACCCCCTCACCCCACCCCCCTCCCAACCAACCCCCCGTCTCCCAGGGCGATGGAGGCCCCCACCCTGACCGCTCTGCCCTCTGAGCTTCTGCTGGACCGCCTCCACCCCAACCCCATGTACCAGCGCCTCCCCCTGCTCCTGAACACCAAGCTGCTGGCCCTGGAGTACCCCCGCAACAACATCCAGTATGTCCGAGACATCGGAGAGGGGGCCTTCGGCCGCGTCTTCCAGGCCAGGTGAGGTGGTGGGAGGGAGGGAGGGGCGGGGGAGAAACATGGGCGAGGGGGGCGCCGTAAGAGGATAGGTGCAATCGAGATAGCTCAGAGGGGGGTTGGGGGGAGGTAAGAGTGGACGGGACGGATGGAGACAGGGAGGGGGTCATGGAGGAGTGTTCCAGGTGAGATGCTGGGTGGAGGAGTCTGTGTGTGTGATGGGGGGGGTTGGCAGGGTGTTTGGGGGGTGTCTCTGGTTTCTGTGGATGACGCTAGCGGGACTAACAGCAGCAAGGAGACAGGGTTAGACCGGGGCTCTGGAGATTGCTGCTGCGTCACTCAGACCGTCTCATGACTGGCAACACATGCCAGCCATCTGAGAGCTAGCTTACCCTAGAGTAACTGTCGCCAAACGTCGTTAAACCTCCCTACAGTCCGACAGACAGACAGATAGACAGACAGACAGACTTGGAAACAGACAGGCAGTCAGAAACACAGACTGAAAGACAGAAAGGCAGGCAAGGCTGACTTGCAGGCAAAGAGACAGACGGGTAAATGGCCAAAAAACGACAGACAGCTAGAAAGAGGAAGAAACGGCCAGGCGGACAGGAAGAGGCAGAGAGAGAGACAGGTGCTGAGAGCTGGAGCACAGCTCCTCTCCTGATAATCCTGTGGCAACGCAGCGGAATGCCTCCAGCACACAGAGACTCCTGGGAAGAGCAGCGTGGGATATTTAACCCTCACACACACCCTCACACACAGACAGACACATACACACACAACCTCACCCTCTCTCTCACACACACACAAAACTTCACCCTCAACATCCCCCCTCTCTCTCTTACACACACACACACACACACACACACATCCTTATGTGCAGATACACACTAGCTCTAAATAGACCCTGGGAGATAATATCTGCCTCATCAGATGGCCTCAATGTGAAGCTTCCCATGTGAAGGGGTGTGAGAGAGGAAGAGAAGGTAGTGCGTATGTTTGTGTGTGTGTGTATGTGTGTGTGTGCATACATGTGTACTATCTGTATGCCTCTGGTCTATGTGTGTGTGTGTGTGTGTTTGTACATGTGTGTGTGTGGCAGACCTATTTGTGTCCTCTTCCAGCATGTTTAGCAGTCACAGGAACCCTCCGAAGGAGTCACAGGAAGCAGGGCGACACGCAATGCTGCCATTTTGGCCCAGAAATCCACTAGGCATCCATGTTGGATCCGATCGATCTATGGTGCCAGTCTCACCATGTCCGTGTGTGTGCATCTCCTCAGGGCCCCAGGGCTGCTGTCAGTGGAGCCCTTCACCATGGTCGCCGTGAAGATGCTGAAGGAAGAGGCGTCGGCTGACATGCAGAACGACTTCCAGAGAGAGGCAGCCCTCATGGCCGAGTTTGACCACCCCAACATTGTGCGACTGTTAGGTGAGTTCATTGACCACCCTGACGTTGTACGTTTTAATGGTGAGCTAGTTGCTCAGTTGAAATGTCGGTCAAAATTGATTTTCTTTAGAAGAGGCCATCCATTAGTACCCCTGTTGAAAGGGTTTCATCAGTTAAAATTAATATTTATGCAGCATGTGCCTGACCTTCTCTATATATAGCTGTGGACTGAAAACATCTTGATCCCATTACTATGGAGTCCTTCCCTCAAGGGTATCGCTAAACTACTGCACCCCAGTGAGAGAGAGGAAGAGAGAGAGAGAGAGAGAGAGAGAGAGAGAGAGAGAGAGAGAGAGAGAGAGAGAGAGAGAGAGAGAGAGAGAGAGAGAGAGAGAGAGAGAGAGAGAGAGAGAGAGAGAGAGAGAGAGAGAGAGATGTAAATAGACCTGATCATTCGCTGGAGAGATGACCCTTAATATGCCCTCTGGGACAGGAACTAATGCATGAAATCTCTGGTCTCTCATGTGCCTGTTGAAACACACACACACAGACATACAAACAGAGCCAGGTGTGGGAGGATTGTGCGTGTCATGTTAGTGACATGCCATGTTTACATCAGAGCCCAGCCGCTACTGTATTCTGCTTAAATATGACGTGGGTGGGATATCAGGTTGTCCGTTTAGCTGACAGCTGTAGATGTGTGTGTGTGTATCTGACCCATGTGTGTCCTTTACTACAGGTGTGTGTATGTGTGTGTTTTCTGACTCCTGTGTCCTCTCTCACACACACAGGTGTGTGTGCTGTGGGGAAGCCCATGTGTCTCATGTTTGAGTACATGGCCCATGGTGACCTGAATGAGTTCCTCCGGCGACAGTCCCCCGCCCACCGACACACCCTCAGCCAAGCCAGCCTATCGGGGCGCAGCTTTTCCTCGGAGCTGGAGGCGGGGCCTCTAGCCTGTGACGACCAGCTGTTCGTGGCTCGTCAGGTCGCCGCGGGGATGGCCTACCTATCGGAGCGCAAGTTCGTCCACCGCGACCTCGCCACCCGGAACTGTCTGGTCGGCCAGGAGATGGTGGTGAAGATCGCCGACTTCGGCCTCTCCAGGAATATCTACTCGGCAGACTACTACAAGGCCAACGAGAACGACGCTATCCCCATCCGCTGGATGCCTCCCGAGTCCATCTTCTACAACCGCTACACCAGCGAGTCGGACGTGTGGGCGTTTGGCGTGGTCCTGTGGGAGATCTTCTCCCACGGCATGCAGCCGTACTACGGCATGGCCCACGAGGAGGTCATCTACTACGTAAGGGACGGCCACATCCTGGGCTGCCCAGAGAGGTGTCCGCTGGAGCTGTACAACCTGATGAGGCTCTGCTGGAGCAGCCAGCCCACCGACAGGCCCAGCTTTAGCAGCATCCACCGCATCCTGGACCGCATGCACCAGCAGACGGTCAGCCTGGCCCTGACCCCTGACGAGCCCGACCCTACATTAACCCGACCTCTGACCCCCCCCCTCCTCCCCCCTACATCACTCGAAAACCTGACCCCCTGACTCCTGACCCTACACCTTCTTGACCCTTGACCCCTAACATTGACCCCCCCCCCCCCCCTCAACCTTTACAGCTCACAGTTCACATCAAATTATACATGTATCCACCTGCTGCCAGAATGCTGGCCTTAGGATACTCCTTAGCATTATTCCAAATGGCACACTATCACTTTAATGTTTATGTGTGCAGTTGTTGTTTTTTTTTAAGAAGTTGGTATTCCACTATTTGGGCATTCTAATAATGTTGACATGTTTGTTCAGTTATTTTATTTCAAACTTGTTTTACAAATAAAATTACTATAAAATAAATACAATGTCTACACTTTTTTGGTGTAGACATTGTATTTAGTTAGCTAGTTAGCCTCCGCACTAAGTCAGCCAATTAGTCTCTGCTTTTAATAAACTAGTCAGTCCCTGCATTTTGTTAGCTGGTAAGTATATACATTTAGTCAACTAGTAAGTTCATTCATTTAGTTAGCTAGTTAGTCTGCAGTTAAATATGCTTGTGTACTGGTTTGTGTTTTTTTGAAGAGTGTTGATTTTAAAATTAAAGGAGACTAGAACCCACACTACTGTTACCATCATTAATGTTTTGTGTCAATTTATCACTTACTGTAACTTCCTTTGAGGAAGAGAGAGTGAGAAGAGCGAGAGAACAACTGAGAGAGAGAGAGATTAAAAAGTTTGAGGAAGGAAAGACGAGCCAGAGAAAACAGACTCCCCCACTCAGGCATCTTCCTGCCAACTCACTGAAGAAGACAGAGGGAAAAGGGAAACAAGGTGGTGAAAAAGAGAATGGTGGAGATCAAGAAAGAGAGATAGGAGGGAGAAAGAGAGGAAGAGAGAGGTGCGACTAAGGTGTGTGTGGGGGGAGGGAGGGTAGGAGACAAATAGACGGGGGGGAGGAGAGTGAGGAGGTGAAACAGGGACTCAATGACCTCATCTCAGTCCATCAACTGTGCGTGACCCCGGCGCTGTTCTCCAGACCGTTCTCTGCCTCCTCCATCAGGAACCCAGAAAGGAACCAGGAACTCCTGCTCCAGCCGCCTCACCGCCCACACACGTTCCGCAGGGACACACAACGCTGTCGGCGTGTGGTTCTTACTCCTCCTCACCCCGCCTCCCCTCCCCCTCACCCAGTAGCCATGGGACACCTACCTTAGCGTTACACTGCATTACAACTGTAAACTAAACAGGCCGGGCATAACGCTGACCTGTGCAGGGAGGGGAGCATGCAGTACCCTCTCTCCCCACCAGGGAGTTCTAATGTGCCACAAACACATGTTGACTGGATTTGGCGAGAGAGAGAGAAAGAGAGAGAGAGTGAGAGAGAGAGAGAGAGAGAGAGAGAGAGAGAGAGAGAGAGAGAGAGAGAGAGAGAGAGAGAGAGAGAGAGAGAGAGAGAGAGAGAGTGAAAGAGAGAGAGAGAGAGAGTGAAAGAGAGAGAGAGAGAGAGAGACAGAGAGAGAGAGAGAGAGACAGAGAGAGAGAGAGAGAGAGAGAGAGAGAGCAGGCGTTTGGGTCTCCACAGTTGAGGGTAAACAGTTGATAGTGTGGTCAGTGGAGCTCATCCTTGGCTGAGTCAGACCTCTCAGCTCCTCTAAACCGTGGAGAGCAGGAGGGGCCCTCCTTCATCCTGCCCCGCTCCACTTCCACTCTCCAAACTGAGACGCTCTCTGGCAGCTCTCTCTGAACACAATCAGTCCCACCTGGTTGTCGTCTCCCTCCCTTCCTCCCTCCTGCCTGTTCTGCTGTCATCCTCATGTTGCCAGTGTTGGGGCACAGTACTACCAAAATGTAATACATTACAGATGACTAGTTACTGTCCTCTGAGAGTAATTTGTTATATTACAATATTAATGTCTTTGAATTGTAATGCTACTTTTGCGTTACTTTTGAGTTACTTTCACCAAAATAACCGCGTAAGTATGACTTTTGTTGAGTTGAATGCAGCTTATCATACAGTACATCCAGTAGAGCGTTCAATCCATGTCACTTGTAGATTGCACTTGACTACTGGGCTAATGTTATTATCCTCGTTTCTGAATAAATATAATGGGAGTATGTCCATCTCGCAAATGGAGAATCAGTCTCTGCAGTCATCATCTCAAACATAATTCCAGCAACACTTAATTTCGGGTTATCTTGACTAAATGTCAGCCTTGTGGACACGGCCATTCATTTGATACTATATCTGGACAAAATGTCAGCCTTCTGTACACTGGCCATTTGTTTGATATTACAACCCCGGAAAAAATGTAAAGAACACGGATGTTACTGCTTTTACGGTTTCTTTGTCGGCAGTTTAATGTAACCCTCTAATATGTCAATTTTTTAATACTTTACCATTTTGAGGAGGAATCCGTCATTGCTGCTTGAAGCTATTATTATACTGTTCTCCTGTCGTACTATTTCCATATTGATCTGTTCTCCTGTCATACCATTCTACTGTCATGCTGTTCTGTCATTATGAAGGCCTCCAGTGGTTTCCAAACTCACTCAAACTCTGGGAGTCTCACTGCGACTGTTATCTTGTAATGAGGTGAACAGATGCTCGTTCTCAAACACACACACAGGGGGCTTCCACACAGAGTTCTCCTAAACAGTTGAAGTGTGGCGTTGCCATGGTGTTGCCGTCCATGTCACTCAGCGGTGGAGCACAGGAACTGGCTGGCTGGGACTGGAGGGGTGAGGGTCAGGACATATATCCGTCAACCATGGCTGTGTGTGTGTGTGTGTGTGTGTGTGTGTGTGTGTGTGTGTGTGTGTTTTGGCCTGTCGGGGATTGAGCCGGGGGAAATAGAACCAGTATTATTCTCTCACAAACATGTTTGGGTTAAGCTCATGTCCTGGTTTCTAGTCAGGATGAGGTTTAGAGCTGTTTATCAGCCGGTCTCATATTTCTGTGACATCTTGTTTATTTAATATTCAAAATGTAATTACAGATGCTTAATGCTCTTTGCTGATATCATTTACAGTGGACCACGTGGGCCATATTGGTAGACGCAGGAAGCTTTGGTCTTATTCTGTACCATAAACAACAATAGCACCAAAACTCATTTTGGTGATTAACTTTGAATATATATTTTATATACATACAAACTGTACACACATACATAAACTGGTATATGCAGAGACGACATACTTATATGGATAGTGTAATTGGTTTCAGAAGCAGCCTGAAGCATGATGAGTACGGCAATAGTTAATTAACAATGGTTAGAGGAGAAGGGGAGGAGGAGAGATACGAGGGGAGGGTGGGAAGAGAGGAGGGGTGAGGGAGGAGAGGAGAGATACGAGGAGAGGGTGGGTAGAGAGGAGGGGTGAAGGAGGAGAGGAAATGGAGGAAGAGCGGAGGGAAGGAAACAGAAGAAAGCAGAAAAAGGAAAGGTCTGAAGGGAGTGGTCTGGGGTTTCTGCATTAAGTGTGTGGCAGTAGAATGTGTCGTATACCCTATATAACTCTCCCTGTTTCCCTCTCTACCGCTGTGTGTGTGTGTACTTATGTGTGCGTGGTGGTGCTGAGCTCTCGCTGGCAGACTCTCGACAGGTGGAGGGAGGCAGGCTGGGAGGTCAGCGTGGCCCCGTGGGGGAGATGTTAGGAGAAGAGCACAGGCGTGGGTACAGGCTGTGCCGCTGAGTGAGAAACACCTAGCGCTGAGTCATGGTTTACTTTGGTGTGTTCAAACAGAATGGACACTGAGTGGAAGCCTGGTTATCCTCAGAGTGTGTGTGTGTGTGTGTGTGTGTGTGGCCTTGACTCTGAAGCTGCCAACTCTCTAGCCATCCACGGTGGAGCCTGGTCATCTTCAACCTCCGCTGTCAGTTTCATTAATGCTGTAATAATGGTGAACGACTCTCCCCCTCCCCTTCCCCCATATCCTAATCTCCCCTGCCTTGAAAAGTAGCCCCATAAGGCCAAAGTGAACACACATTTCATGTTAAGCTAGCAGATAGTTGAGATCTTCCAGGAGCACCGTGTCTGATGTCCCTGGACCTGGGCAGTAGTTCAGCGATGGGCCTCCTCCGTATGAGGTGGGAGAGCCTGGGATGAGGATTCACTTCAGGCTGGGCTTTCACGAGTGCAGCAGCACTGGATCTGAACGCCTGTCCGCTCATGTGACTGACAGACAGGGCTCGTCATTGGCTGAGAGACTAATAGGACAGGCAGAAGGGGTGTCTACAAGCAGGTCCTTCAAAACACTGATTAGTCCTTAAATAGTTCATCTGGGATCACCAAAACACTGTTACACAACAATAAAAAAAAAAAAACAGCAAACAAAAAACAATCTACCTATCTATGTATCAGAGTCCGTGCTACTGAAATGCCTCGGGTCTCTGCTCGGGAACAGAAACAAACACATGACTTTAGACTTCATCGTTCTCCTTCATCATTTCACCGTCTGTCCTCCTCGCCATCATGATCACCATCACCATCATCATGATCATCATCATGATCATCATCATGACCACCATCACCATCATGATCACCATCACCATCACCATCATCATGATCATCATCATGATCATCATCATGACCACCACCACCATCACCACCATCATCATCATCATCATCATGACCACCACCATCATCATCACCACCATCATCATCATCATCATCATGTCCACAGTCCTTCTGGACACACTCTATGCTTCACTTCCTATCATTCTCATCGCCCTCCCTCAGTGGCCTCTCCTGGTCCGTGACCCCTCTGTCCACTGTTCCGGCGTCCCGGCCCAAGCCTCACACCACAGAGTGCTGGTTGTTGTGTTGCGCTCCGCCGCCGCCCAACACCGTATGGTTGACGGAGGAGGCGGAGCGGTCAGAGCCGTCGGCCGCCGTCGTGCCGTTGACGCTCTCCTGGCGCTGGCAGAACAGGATCTGCCTGAAGGTGGCGCTCATCTCCTTGTCGCGGTAGGAGTAGATGATGGGGTTCATGGCCGAGTTGAACTCGGCCAGGAGGAGGAAGAACTTCTCGAACATCAGGACGTTGCAGCTGGAGCAGAAGACGTCGAGCAGGAGGAGGACCAGACCTGGGGTCCAGCACACGATGAAGGCTCCTGCAGGGAGGGAAGGGGGTGTGGGGGAGAGAGAGACACAGTCATGAGGGGGGGAGAAGGGACAGATGGAGAGGGAGGGAGGGAGGGAGGGAGGGAGGGAGGGAGGGAGGGAGGGAGGGAGGGAGGGAGGGAGGGAGGGAGGGAGGGAGGGAGGGAGGGAGGGAGGGAGGGAGGGAGGGAGGGAGGGAGGGAGGGAGGGAGGGAGGGAGGGAGGGAGAAGGTCGTATAACCATGAAAGGCATGTTATGTTGAACACTGTGAGGAGTTTTTAATCATTCAGCAAAAAGCAGAGGGCTGCAGGGGGCGGGCCTAACCATCACATGTCCTCTTGGGGGGGGGGGGGGGGGGGGCGGGGAATAAACCACTGATGCAAGGAGCCAGCATATAAAACTAAATAAGAGGGAGGAAAACACACACACACACACTAAAAGAGAGGACATGGGCGTTGGGTGTTGCAATGTCAGTGTGTTGAGTCTTGTTGCCAGGCGTATATCACACATACTGTATTTGTGACATTGTCATAACTGTAGCAATATTTCTCAACAATAAGATTTCCATTCAATACTTTTCCCCTACTGCCTGCCTGCCTGCCTGCCTGCCTGCCTGCCTGCCTGCCTGCCTGCCTGCCTGCCTGCCTGCCTGCCTGTCTGTCTGTCTGTCTGTCTGTCTGCCTGTCTGTCTGTCTGTCTGTCTGCCTGCCCATGGGGTGCCAGACAGTGTCCTATACTCTCAATGTTTGCTTTGTCTCAACCGTTGCCATAATAACAATATGGTGATACGGAAACAAAATACTTTGCTGACATAATCACTTGCTATGATCATGACAATTATAGCCTTAGCATTGCTTCTCAGGAAGGCAGTGATCAACTGAAAGCAGCAGATCTAAGACCAGCCCAATGATGACAAGCTTGCAAGTCGTCCATCCCTTATCCGTTCTCTAGCTCTCTCGTTCCCTCTCTCTCTCTCTCTCTCTCTCTCTCTCTCTCTCTCTCTCTCTCTCTCTCTCTCTCTCTCTCTCTCTCTCTCTCTCTCTCTCTCTCTCTCTCTTTCTTCTCTCTCTCCCTCTCCTAACAGTACAGGCGGCAGCTGCTGTACTCCACTCTGTTTTACCTCATGGCTCAGATATGTGGGAGCAGCTTTCTGGAGTTAGATCAACTCTACTGGCTGCTGGACACACAGGCCCCTTCACATGTTTAGCCCTGGCATTACACGCCTTCAAAACACGCGTGTGAGTGTGAGACAGGCGGTTGGGGCTTCGCTGAGAGCTCACTAAATACAATTTCATTTCCTTCCCCAATCCTGGAGAGTCAGGGGATGTTTGTTTTAAACCCCAGGGGCTGCCTGCTACTGACCTCCCAGTCCCCCAAGGCTGCCCCGGCGCATAAACTGATAGATATTAAGTAGACAGAAGGGAAGACAAGGCCCACGCAGAAAGGAGACTAGAGAAATAGATGTATGGTTTACAGTAGTAAGTCTTGTACAAGGGAGGGCTGAGCTACACTGTATATCACTAAGGTGTGACTCTGGCAGATATATGAAAGAGCTCACACACATATGAAGCGTCGAGGAGGGAGGATATCGTTATGTAGAAGTTATGAAGGAATATGAATCAATGTGAGGGCTGACATCATGTTCCAACAGATTTACTGAACGTCTTCCTGTGGTGTGGTTTTACTCCAGTAATGTGACTTGTGTATAGATTCGATTATGGGTTCAAACCCCGCTCAGCCCATGGGAGTAAAAGTGTCATCTTGCAATGCAGGGTAGTGCCTGTGTAGTATCCAGCCCACCCACCATGCCTATTCCAGGCACTGCTTGAAAGTCACTCTGGATGAAAGAGGCAGATAAAGAATGCATATCAGAGCAGGGTCAGATGTGTACTACAGGTCAGAGCAGGGTTCACATGCGTTTGTCACTTCCTAGACCTGGCCAGGACAGAAAGTCACCAAATGCTTTTGGTAGGATGGCTTTCAGCAAATTTTCTTCCCTCACTTCCTCTCACATCGCCCTCCCCCCCCTTCTTCCCAATCATCTGAAACAGAAATCTGTCAGACCATAATTTCCTGGAATGACTACAGAAAAACTAAAATATCAGACAAATTACCACTCAGAGAAAAACATGGAGATATTTGACCCTAATTGCAGACCCAATGCTGCTCTGAGTGTCTGTGGTGAAAACCAACACCCCAGTGGACCAACCAGCCAACTGGCTTTGTCATTTGCGGCTCTGCCTGTCTGTCTGCCTGCCTGCCTGTCTATCTCTCTGCCTGTCTGTCTGCCTGCCTGCCTGTCTATCTCTCTGTCTGTCTGCCTGCCTGCCTGTCTATCTCTCTGTCTGTCTGCCTGCCTGCCTGTCTATCTCTCTGTCTGTCTGCCTGCCTGCCTGCCTGCCTGCCTGCCTGCCTGCCTGTCTGTCTATCTCTCTGTCTGCCTGCCTGTCTATCTCTCTGTCTGTCTGCCTGCCTGCCTGTCCATCTCTCTGCCTGCCTGCCTGCCTGCCTGCCTGCCTGCCTGCCTGCCTGCCTGCCTGCCTGCCTGCCTGCCTGCCTGCCTGCCTGTCTATCTCTCTGTCTGCCTGCCTGCCTGCCTGCCTGTCTATCTCTCTGTCTGTCTGCCTGCCTGCCTGCCTGCCTGCCTGTCTATCTCTCTGCCTGCCTGCCTGCCTGTCTATCTCTCTGTCTGTCTGTCTGCCTGCCTGCCTGCCTGCCTGCCTGCCTGCCTGCCTGCCTGCCTGCCTGCCTGCCTGCCTGCCTGCCTGCCTGCCTGCCTGCCTGTCTATCTCTCTGTCTGTCTGCCTGCCTGCCTGCCTGTCTATCTCTCTGCCTGCCTGCCTGCCTGCCTGTCTATCTCTCTGTCTGTCTGTCTGTCTGCCTGCCTGCCTGCCTGCCTGCCTGCCTGTCTATCTCTCTGTCTGTCTGTCTGCCTGTCTGCAGTTTGACCCTGGAAAAAAATATTCTACATCCCTGATCAGGTGGTTCCCCTACAGTTGTTTGTGGAGTGTGTGAGAGTGTGTGGTCTCCATGGCAGGATATGGGGATCCTATCCAGCCACTTCAGATCAGATTAGTCCAACAACTGCTCCTTCTGCAGCCCAGCTTGATAAGGCACAGCAGGCCTGGGTTGTCCTCTGGAAGGCATTCCTCCCCTAATCCTAGTGTATCAACAGTGATAGGACACTTGGTGGTTCTTGGCTAGAGTACCCTGGGGAAGGGGGGGTCAAGAGGCATGGGTCAGGGATGAAGGACTCAAGCCCTTGTGAAGAGCCTTAGCCTAAGTTGTATTTATTTGTTCTCCTGGACAGAGCCAAAATGGACATTATTGAGACCAAGATTGAGCCAAAACGGATGCCACTGTGACTAAGGGTGAGCCAAATGGCATGCTATCGTGACCGGGGTTGAGCCAAAATGGAGGCCACTGGGACCAGTGATGAGCCCAAATGGACGCTGCTGCTATTCCAAGACTTGGAGGTGAGGTAGAGTTGAAGCAGAGAGTAGACCCCTCTCAGAGGCAAAGGCCACTGGGACTCTCACACCTGTCTACAGTCTCAAGGAGGAAGATGGGATTGGCTCGACTCTACTGTGACCAATAGCAGAGATCCTGTGATCGAAACGACAAAAACAGATGCACGGGGAAGAGGGGAAGGCGAGTATGAGAAAGAGGGAGAGGAGGGAGAGAAAGGGCAGAAGGGGGGACAGCAGTGGGACTGAAAGACCAGGAGAAGAAAAAAGGTGTGGAAAGAGGAAAAAGAGGAGTGATAAAGGGTTACAGGATGAAGAAGAGCTTAGCGAAGAAGAGGAGGCCGAGCCAGGAGGACGAGGAGGGGAGAAGAGGAGGGGATGAAGAAGTAGGGGCAGAACATTGAGCGAGTGCAGCAGAATGTTAAAACCTGTGACATCGCCAGCCACATGCCTTGAATGGTGCACAGCTGCCGTGGAACTGGACGGCCTGGACCGCCAACAGTCACTGTTCTGCCAATGCACACACAGACACACACACACACAGGTTCCGGATTGGTTCTGCCCTACACCAATCAGACACACAGGCAGCAGTCGGACACACGGACATTGTTTGGTGAATCAGACATACTCTCTGGTGGGATAGGGAGCATGAACGCCTGGAGGGTGACATCATTCACTATGACCCACTGCTGGCTCGTGTGGATGTGTGTGCATGTACATTTGTACACTTGTGTATGTGTGTGTGCGTGTGCGTGTGTGTGTGTGGTATCTGAAGAGTCCATTCTGACTTATGATCTGTTTCTTGGGTGATGAAACCGTCCCTTGATCATTAGTTATGCTATCTCTCCCACTGATCTATTGGTCTCTCTTACTGATCTCCCTCTCTCCTACGGATACCCCCCCCCCCCACTCCACACACACCCTGATCTCTCTCTCACTCCAACTAGTCTCTGTGCATGGACATAGGCTACTGTATGTGTACATCTATCAAAAACACAAACTATCCTACATGTTATTCCTATGAAAAACTCTAAGACTTTTGTAGTATCCTTTGTATAGAGCCCGCAATACTTTCATAAGATATACTGGGAATACTATTGTTATTTTTATAAGGCCTGAGTTCCTTATCATGGTCTGGGAACCAGCTGTCGTTCCCAGGCTGTGCAAAAAAACCTTCTACCATGTTAACCCACAACCTTTATGAATGAGCTGGCACATGACATGTGTTAACGCTAACTTGCTAACATCTGTGTACAAAGGTAGCATGTCAACTTCTCTTTGAAAGTTAGAAAATGTGAAGCTGGGACGCTAACATCTGGTGAGAACTTTCCAGACTAACCTATGTGAAGACAAGCACACTAATAGGCTGTGTGAATGCTTCTATGCTAACCCGCGAGAGTGAAGCTGTGCTGGAGTCTGAGTTGTACTGGGTACACATGGGTTAGATAGCTAGGGAGAGGAGAGGGATATTTTCCATCTGATAGCAATTCCCAGTAGACATCAGAAATAATGTATTTTACAGCTCTCAATGGCTCTCTCTCTACCACCTCTCATCTGTTCAGCAGATGTCGAGCTTGAAGAAAAGAGCTGCTTCCTTCTAACTGCTGAATTACAAACCAGAGAGGGAGAGAGCACCTTAAAAAATACTATGCACACACATTGACACACACACACAAACACACAACCTATCCTGGCAGACGCAGATGTACAGTATTAGAAAGCGTTAAGAGGAAGTTGATATTCTCCGTTGTGGGCTTGTCGGAGCAGAGCCCCAGTGCAGGGAGGAGGGGCTCCGCCGGCTCAGGAGTTCCTCTCTTTCAGCTTCCCTGCAACGTGTCGCCCACTTCAGCAAACGACTCGACGTCGCTGCTGAAGCCAAATCTGACTGAATGAACGTAGATCCAAAACACCTCTCCTGCAGTCTAATCCTACTTCCACTAATTCCTCAATTTCCCCCTGGGGATGAATAACGTATATATCTCTATCTCTCCCTTTCTCCCTTTCTCTCTCTCTCTCTCTCTCTCTGTCTCTCTCTCTCTCTCCTCTCTCTCTCTTTCTGTCTTTCGAATCCCTCCTCACGGTGTTGTCAGCTGCGTCTGACTGGACGTGGTTTTGTAAGGAGTAGTGTAGGGTGTGCAGACCCACTATGAGAGAGCTGCAGACATCTTCCAAATCACAGGGATCTGGATGGAATGTTTTCTTGACGGCCGACATCTGCTAGACCGGGTGAGAGCAGGTCTGTTCCCACAACCAAGAGATACAACAACAACACCACCCACGTACACACACACACACACACTTCTGGACTCTGGAGACCCCCGTACCAGGACAAGCTAGCTACCGTAGCACAAACAGACAAACATACAGTACTAGCTCAGCCCGATGTTGTCCATGTTTAGGCTAGAGTAGAAATCATGTCTTGCATAAACGAAGCTTGATAATAAATGTTTGTGCTAGCTCCAGTGTGCGATGGCAGCGGGGCCGCACTGTGTGGTTGAGTGCGTCCCCGTGGCAGCGACAGGGCTTGGCAGGCACAGGAGCAGACAGCAGAGCTGCAGTGACGAGCTCTCTCTGCTCTCTCCGCTGGGCCTCCACAACAACAGCTGCTTTGTTCATCTACTGGGCTGCAGTACAACTGAACCACTGGCCTACAACCCAGTCAGGAACCAGTAAGCACCCGGGCGGTACCCTGTCAGAATGCTCTCTCTCCTTCACGACCCTGCAACTCGGTCACTGGTAATAGTGTAGGACAGTAGTGTTGTATACTGTACTTGGGTCCTCAACCAGTCCCATGTCCACAGTCTTCAGCAAACCTATATCATGGGTGTAGTGTGCAGTGTGTCGCGTGTCGTGTGTAGTGTAGTGTGTAGTCTAGTAACCGGTCCTCACCCAGGACGATGACCACCGTCTTCAGCAGACTCATCATGGTGTCACGGTTGCGTCTGGGCCCAGAGCTGTGCCGGGACATCCTCATGGTGCGCTGGCGGACGTAGACGAAGATGTGAGCGTAGAGGACCACCATGACCAGGAAGGTGACCAGGTTGAACACGGCCCAGAACACCAGGTAGGAGTTGCAGTAGAGCGGCGCCATGCTGGAGCAGGTGCTCACGTCGCAGATGCAGTTCCAGCCCACGCTGGGGATGGCCCCCATGACGATGGACATGGTCCAGATGATGACGATCACCACCACCACGCGCCGGTTGCTCATGCGCGTGTGCAGCTGCATGCGGAACACGGTGATGTGGCGCTCGATGGCGATGGCGAGCAGGTTGGCCACGGAGGCCGTGAGGCTGGTGTCGATCAGCCCCTGGCGGAGGAGCCAGGTGCTCACCGAGAGGCGCCGCGTGTTGGGCCCCGTGTTGAACATCAGGTAGAAGTACGCCAGGCCGGCGAAGAAGTCGGCCGCCGCCAGGTTGGCCATCAGGTAGTAGATGGGGAAGTGGAAGCGCCGGTTGACGTAGATGGCCACCATGACCAGCAGGTTGGCCAGCATGATGAAGATGCACACGGTGATGCCCAGGCCCATCACCAGCTTGCTGACCGTGTTCCATTCCGTCGCCAGGTATTTCCCGCTGCGGTTGTAGAAGAACGCGATGGTCTCGTTGTAGTAGCACTGCTCCTCGTCCATGCTGGCTGTGGGCGGGGGGTCTACGGGGAGACAGAGAGATGGGTTAGAGAGAGAGAGAGAGAGAGAGAGAGAGAGAGAGAGAGAGAGAGAGAGAGAGAGAGGTTTCTGGAGATGGGGCAGACAGGTTAGAGACAGAGAGGTCTCTGGGGGAGGAGTAAGACTCAAGGAAACAGAGACAAGTTGGATAGAGACAGGTTTCTGGGGGTTATGGGGGTCAAATATCCTTTTCAAGGGTTCTGATGAGAGAGAAAGTAGGAGCGGGGAGAGACACTGATGGAGTGAAGCTGGTTGAAACAGAGAGTGATAGCTCTCTTTCTGCTGTCACACACTTTATGCTGCACCCTGGATCCATGCTCAGCTGCCATGGCTGCACATTGTAGTATTCCTGTTGTTGTTTGTTTACATAATGTATCCCCCACCCACCATCTGCTGTGCCTGTGTGTCTATCAGCGAGCTGGTGAAGGACTATGTTACTGTACAATGATGAGCTGTGTCCGGTTAGGGCGTTCCAGGAGCAGAATCAAAACAAACTTTAACACAGTTTTGGAACAACGCACACACTGTGATTATTTCTCAAGAATAAAAACAAGTCCTCAAGTCAGACGCAGTTGATTGCACAGTGAATGATAACACCTAAATCTATGCGATGATTTTAAACTGTCTTGAAAAAAACCTTTTCAAGGTTCAAGGAAAGAATACAAAAACAAAAAACTATTGATATTTCGGTAGGAACTTCAATGAAACCAGAAAATGAAACTTTGTTTATATTTTAAAGATCTGGTTTGAAGCCCTGGTACAAACACAACGGATGTTGCAGCTTAGGGTGACTAATGAACCAAACCTGTGCATGTCCGTGTGTTTGAATACAGACCCCTGTTCTAGGCCCAAAGTTGTATCTAACACACTCCTAAACATGACTTTTCCATCTGGTCTGCTTTAACGAGTGTCCCTGCTTGAAAAGGAGTACAGAAAAAATAAAAATACTACACACAACACACACACACAAGACACACACACACACAGGGCACACACACTTATGGCACACACACGGCACAAACACACACACACGAAGGGGTTGGAGTAAACATAAATTCACCCCGACACACAGTCACACACACCAATCCCCATACACAAGCACACACAAATCCTTTCGAAAGCACACACAAACAGAAGTGTGTTGAGGCTGCAATGAGAGTGTGCTAGTGAACGCCCCCCCACTCTCCCGCCTTTAACACACACAGGAAACAGCCAGGGGCCCCGCGGCTGGTTATGGCTGTGAGGATCAGTACAAGAACCAATACCAGAAAGAACCAGGACCAATACCAGGAGCGGGACTAGAACCAGAACCAGGATCAGATGGAGACCAGCCCCTCAGACCTCCTGCTGTAGCTACACCTGGCTTGGCTGCCACAAGCACACAAACATGCACAGGCATATGACCGTGGACCAACACACACATAATATGGACAGTACACACAGACAAAAGCACATACATCTCTGTCTCAACACAATTGCAGGATCTGCTTCCTGTGAGAATGCACAAGAACTTCTTGTTAAGAGGAGAAACTGATATCCACCTCTTCCTCTCTCTCTCTCTCTCTCTCTCTCTGAGAACAAATGCTTTACTAACGATACATTTTGTATAAACAATAAATAACTAATGGTGAACAAACCGGTAACTAACAGGTAACAAATTGGTTAATAAATTATTAATTGCGTGAGCTCATCTAAAGTGTTACCCAGAAGTTATTATGTTTGATTATATGTGTTAGAATGTGTGAGCGTGTGTGTCAGTGAGTGTGTTCTCTGAAGCAACTGTCACTGCCTAAAAATTCATGCTCATTGTGTGTGTGTGTGTGTGTGTGTGTGTATGTGTGTATGTGTGGACCATGCTGACACCCTTGACGCCACAGTGATGACATCACAACTTAAGAATCAGGCTTCTCTCTATCCTACTTTCTCTCAGTTTCCCTCTACATCCATCTGTCTCCTCTCTTCTAGTAATGACACTGCTCTGTGTTCAAGGGCTGCATACCGTCCTTCAGGATTTGAGTGAGTTAGTGAAGGCGTGTGTGGTGTGTTTGTATGTGCGTGTGTTGTGTGTGTATGTGCGTGTGTGTGTATGTGCGTGTGTTGTGTGTGTATGTGCGTGTGTGGTGTGTTTGTATGTGCGTGTGTTGTGTGTGTATGTGCGTTTGTAGTCGTATGTAGGCTATGTGTGTGTGTAATTTAACGGTTTGAACAACTTTGATCTTTCTCCTACCTTACCCACTCCAACTCTACACGTCACTGCTTTCAAGGAACAAGACAGGTTTCTTTCTTTCATTTGCTTCCTTTCTCTCTTTCGCCCCCTTCCTTCTTTATCCCTCGATACCTTTCTTTCTCTCTAGGTCTCTCTAAACCTCTCTCTCTCTCTCTCTCTCTCTCTCTCTCTCTCTCTCTCTCTCTCTCTCTCTCTCTCTCTCTAGGTCTCTCTATACTTCTCTCTCTCCAGGCTGCCAGTCCTGCCAGTTTAGCAGCACAATGGACACATTGTTCTGTTTGCAGTGCCTGCTGGATCGAGAGAGAGAGAGAGAGAGAGAGAGAGAGAGAGAGAGAGAGAGAGAGAGAGAGACAGAGACAGAGAGAGAGAGACACAGAGAGAGAGAGACACAGAGAGAGAGACACAGAGAGAGAGAGAATAACTTTGAAACCTTGAGAGACCTTGAGAGTCATGTAAACCTTGAGAGAGATTGTGGATCCAGGTTGTGGATGTGCCTCCATGCTGAGGCCGCTGCACTTCAGGCAGCAAAGATCCCACTGGGCTGGAGCTCCACTGCAGGCCCTACAGCTGGGCTTTCTCACAGCAAATAACTATAAAACAAATCATCTCCTTTATACTATGTATTTCTGTTCTATTGCGTAATTACTACTTTGGGTGAAATATCTAAGAAGTATGACAGTGTTGGCTGGGTGACATCCTGCCCCAGATTGCTCAGAAATACAGTGTACTCTACAAACATTGTTAAGATTGTAAATGGCAATTGTAATTGGAAAGGACTGAATTCTCCTTGGGCGTCACAAGGCCCATTATCAGCAACCATCAGTCCTGTGTTCCAATGGCAAGTTGTGTTTGCTAATCCAAGCAGATCATTTAAAAAGGCTAATTGTTTACTACCAAATTCCTTTTCCATAAGTGAGCACATCGGAAAACTGTTGCTGAATGCTGATTAAATAAGCAATAAAACTGGCCTTCTTTAGATTAGTTGAGTAGCTGGAGCATCAGTCATTGAGGGTTTGATAACAGCATCAAAATGGCCAGAAACATGGAACTTTCTTCTGATACTCGTCAGTCCATTCTTGTTCCGAGACATGAAGGCTATTCTACGCCATCAGTTCCTGAGAGACGGAAGATCTCGTACAATGCAGACAGAACAGCGCAAACTGGCTCAGCCAGAACAGAAGGAATAGTGAGAGAATAGTGAGAGGCCCCAGTGCACAACTGAGCAAGCGGACCAATGGACCTGAGGGCGTAGTGTGAGAACCAGACCCCACACAGGTTCTCCACTGGCAGCTTCATTCAGTTGTACCATGCAAATCCCCAGGCTCAACATCAACAGTGGAGACACCGCTCTGGGATACTGACTCAAAGGCATGACTTGAAGAAGAAGCTCTGTCTGAGACAGGCCGACCAAATCAAAAGATGAAGAATGGGGGAAAAAACTGAGGATAGAGAAGGGTGAAAGGGTTTGAAACGTGACCATTGTCATTGTCAACAACAAGTGCTGTCTTTAAAGTGGCTTCTGCAACAGGACGACCAGTAGCAGGAAGATACTAAACAAGGGCACATTTACATACCAAGAGACAATGGTTCCTCCTAATGACCTTATCAGCAAACCGCCTTGATCAAAATAATCTCAAGGAAGGTTGTGTAGGCTGGGACACAGCCCTACCGCTTAAGTGCTAAAGAGAAGAAAGACTTGAGTTGATGGATGAAGTTTTTGCTTGTTTTTTTCTTGTATCGGTCGTAATGTTTGTTGTTCAATTATTTCCTCTTATCAGGTTTAGGAGGCTATGTTTCACAAAAGTCCCATTCATATCCACCCTCATGTGATTCTCTGGTTTTGACAGAAACCGTTCAAATCAGATTACTCCGAATCTTATCATTGTCAACCAAGTGCTATGTTTCATTTAGCAGACACTTTAACCTTTGCAATGAACAAGTAATTATATCAAATATCATCTTTGTCTAACTTTCCTTTGACCATTTAGCTGCAATTCAACCCATATCATGGGTAACACAATTATAGCATATTTGCACTGTGACCATGCACTGTGACAAAGGGGCCATACGGACCCAGGCATCAACACATATGACTGAGAGTCATGGAGAGTGGGTATGTGGGTATGTGGGCTAACCAGGAGGTTAATCTATAAGCCCAGAATTAGCATCTAAAGCCAGTCAGATATGCAGTCTGATATGCACACTGCAGCCCCGCTACCACAGCTGTGTGTAACATACTGTTTGCTCCAGACTAGGGACAGCAGGGCTAGTAGGGCTAGCAGGCAGCATTGGTGCAAGGTCAAGCCCTGCGTCAAAATAACAGGAAGACATCTGCGATGGCTGTGAAGAGGGATGATTGACAATGAAGGCTATATGGTTGGGTTACCTTCCCAATCACATGGGAATCATACAGACACACACAGACAGGTCAACTGAGGTCTTTCTAGTGTACAGTACAACGGGGTGTGTGTTAAGGCCGAAATACACTACTCCGTTTTCACGGAGACAAACACAGGGAACGCCCTCTCCGATGTGGAACGCCCTCGGAGAGCCCCTCGGAGAGCTCTACGTACACCTCCTGATTTTCCTGACTATCCGTCCGCTAGCCCGTCATTTTACGGATGCCCCTTGGCTGTGATTGGTCCGCAATTGGTTCCACACACAAAGACGTCATGTGACAGGCTTCAAAAACGTTGCTCCACCTACTTTTCTGGCGGTGAATTGTTTTCAGCACCCACAGCCTTCGGAGTACTATAAATTCAACGAATCCGTCCGACTCCGTCTGTCTGTCCGTAACGGAGTCAGAGTAGTAGAATTCGGCCTTTAGTGTACATAATTTGAATGTGTGGTTTTGTAAGATGTATTGAAATGGTTCCAGAGAAGGGTTGCAAGACAGCCCAGTGAGCCAATGCTGACTGTGACCACCGAGATAGCGGAAAGCCCCCTGGGCAGAACCCTCAATATGACGGGCTGTCCACTCCTGCTGATAGAGTCAGGATTGCAGGAGCTGTGGTACAGAACAAGCTGATAATGTGCAGCTTTAGATGAGAGCTACAGTAACAGTGTCATCAGTCAGTCGTTATCAGCGGTAACCTAGAGACACTGACGAAAAACGTCCTCGCGTGTCTCTGTTTTATCAAACTCCCCCGGCTTCCTATAAACTGACTGGTGTTTGTGTGTGTGGTGTGTGTGTGCATGTGTCTGTGTGTGCGTGTGTGGAGCCGTATGGTTGTGCATGGATGGAAACTGCTTCCATGTGGGATTCTGGTTCCTCTTTCTCTTCGTTGAGAGGGGGGGTGGGGGGTGGAGAAAGGGTAGAGAGATGTGAGAAAGAAAAGGAGAAAGAGAGAGGTGAATAAAAGAAGTGAGGGATGAGAAAAAAGACAGGGATGGAATAGAGAGGGAGAGAAAAAGAAAGGAGAGAGAGAAAGTCTGGCTGTCTTGACCCCCTAGCCCAGCACTGGAGCAGGGAAGGAGAGGGAGGGAGCCAGGGAGGAATGCTGGCTCAGGACCCCCTTTAGAGGAAAAACAGACACACCGGAGGGAGGAGGGGGGGCAGGCAGGGAGGACTGGGTGTGGAGGGGGGCGGGCGTGAGAGGCAGAGCCTTTGGGCATGCTCAGTGGGGAGAAAACAGTTTGATGTGTTTGATTCACAACATTCTGATCTTAGGATTCTGCCCTGAGGTTCTGAGGGGAAGTGGACAAGCAGCAGCTGTGTATGCACTCCTTTCCAGGTCATATCCTGTTTGTTACCAGAGCAGTACCTGTTTAGATAGGTATGGAGGCGCATCTATTTGCCACAGTCAGACAAGAACATTCACTCATGGAAATGTCATCTCTGGGTTACCTCTATCTCCCACTCTCTATCTCTCTCTCTCTCTCTCTCTCTCTCTCTCTCTCTCTCTCTCTCTCTCTCTCTCTCTCTCTGTCTTATTCCATCCTTCTTTCTTCCCCTCTCCCCTTTACCAATCTCCCTCCCTCCCTCCTCCTTATTCATCACCCTACCAGCCTGAGTGTATCTTCCTCCCTTCAGACTCCACTTCCTACAGCAGTGTACATCAGTGTTTGGGGAACAGATGTCTTCAGGGCTTGTGTGATGGCAGACCCAGTCTGACCAAACAAGTCCAAGAGGACTTGGAGAGGAGGGAGAGGAGGGGGTGAACGGAAGGAGGAGAAGGAGTCAAAGAGATGCGAGGAGGAGGGGAATGAAGTGGTGGAGGAGGGAGGACGGCAGGAAATGGAGGAGAAGAGAGAAAAGGAGGAGGATGTTTTCTACGACACAGACATGTTATCGGTATATAGACTATAATCTTATTCCCAGACTGCCTTTTCCTTTCCTACAACCTGGTGTGAATCTGATGAGATGATGGTGTGAAATCCCCTCTGAGCTCTGACCAGTCAGTTCTGAGAACATAGTTGCCGTAAGAGACCAGCGGTGTGCTCATAACCATGTCAGTCTATAGGCCTATTAGTGAGCATGCTTGTGTCATATCCATGGCAAAGCAATCTGACTGACTGGGCTCCCACCAATCAACAGAGAAGACAGAATAATAAGCTATGTGTGTGTGTGCGCGTGGGTGGGTGGGAAGTATTACACTCAATGTGGTTACTTTGAGCTGTCTAGAAAATATAGACCATGACTTGACTCTGACCACCAAAATACTGTCAGAAGTCTCCTGTCTACTGTCTGGTGTCTGTCACGTTAGATTAAAGCATCTGCAAAATTGATAATTAAAGCATCTGTAAAATTGATGTCATTTCACTTCCTCTTCAGTTTAAACAGCATGACAGTGTGGTCAGGCAGCCTTGGCTAGAATGACAGTAAACGGAACTGGACGGAAATATATATTTAAGACACACGGTTTCAGATGAGCGTCATTCATCAACTCCACTATGAAACAAAACTTAGAACTTTGTCTGATAGAGACATCCAAAATAGAATAAAGATGATCTGTCCATGAACGCGTAACAGACGTGGCCGTGACCCCGTCGAAGCTAGGCTACACTTTGCCAACGTTCGCCAGCACCTGGGATTTGCTGGCGCGGATGGCCTGCACATCTACACCGATCTACACCGGCTACTTATTATGTACGCAGCATAATTGCTGTCAAAACGCATCTAATTCAATATTGCTAATCTACAGATTTTTGATGTGAGGGGTTGTTATTGAGCCTTGTGGCTATGATGCCCCAAGAATCGCAGAGGTAACACACACCAAGGCGTGTAGTTTGGGGAAGCGCCAACAGCAGCATACGCTGGAGCTCTGTCTGTCAGAGCAGCGTCGGAGCCGAGGACCACGACATTCTCTACGAAAGAAAAAAAATATATTTTTAAAGAGCATACTTCCTCCGTTAACGTTGTGTGAGAAAGAAAACGAAATGAACAAGTGAAAGATAGAAAGAGAGACAGAGAGAGGGAAAGAGAGAGAGAGAGAGAGAGAGAGAGAGAGAGAGAGAGAGAGAGAGAGAGAGAGAGAGAGAGAGAGAGAGAGAGAGAGAGAGAGAGAGAGAGAGAGAGAGAGAGAGAGAGAGAGAGAGAGAGAGAGAGAGAGTAAAATGCCATCGAAGAGAAAGAATGCCGCGCGGCCAGTACGCAGATCCCCATGGCAATTCAACACAGATGTCAAAACGTTTATCCCAGCGCAAGACTCCGCCGGGTGGTTTGAGATAGAAAACTGTAAATAACTAATAATACATCTATTTTTTATATCAACTTGTGTATTAAACAAATCAATACGTCCTTTCAGTATTTTTTGCAGACAGTATGTGCTGCCACATATAGACGCAACACGTTATCCATCCCGCGCGCCTCCCCCGGGCGCACACTCAAAGCTGTCCAACAACACGAAGTCTGTTTTACCAACATTCACACGAACCCCATCTAGTCCACTTGATAGTTAGATTTTTCAATGTTTTTGGACAGTTTTTTCTTACGTGAGAAAGCTGTCGGGGAACAGCAATAGTTTTAACATATAACTCTTTGTTGCCTAGCCTATAGCGGATTGATTTTGTTTTTTAATCCGCAGTTTTAAATATTTTCCGTTGGGGTACTTACGGTTTTAAAGACTGAGAAACACTCCCAGGCCGATGCCTGAAAGTCCAGAAAATAAAGAATCGGAGTGCGTAAAACTCCGGAGGATTTGAATTCCGTTATTCAAGTCGCTTTCAGGGTATGAGTGGTTTCTCCCAATCCGAGTCACCGCAGGGTAATGTTTTCATTGTCCTACCGCTGCAAGGAGCGTGCCTTTCGTAGTTTATGTAAAATAGAAGCGATGCCTCAGTCCCACTGCCCTCCACGGCTCCTCCAAGTTCTCCGAATGCCACTCGACAGGAGAGGAGCGCTGTCGGCACATGACGTCACGCACGCACGCACACACACACACACATACACACACTCTACAATGCGTAATTGGAAACACATTTTCAAATCACAAGTACAGAAAATGACAGAGAAGTGTGGGGGTCATGGAGAGGGGGAAGAAAGACATACTAGAACAACTGTATTCTTTACCAATTAACCTATATCTTCATCTCCTGTCTCCCTGTGTCATAGGAGCGGAACCTCAGGGGAGGCACAAGACCTCACTTTAACCAGTCATAGTGTGGAGGAGACGCCTACAGTTCAGGCCCGCCGGCTCGCTGTACATCTGCATCCACTTACTAAGTGTTTGCAGTCAAGCTATTATCAGGCCTGATGCAGCAGAGAAGTTGAGAGGATCCTCCCCCTGCTGTCCCTGAGTTCTCTCCAGGTGGAGCAGCCCTGTTGAGACCTGACCATCCCACCAGGGGGCTGTAAATAGACTGTATACACTTGAAGTATATGTCAAGTGGTGGGTTCAAGTGTATTGTTCCCCTCTGGTAGTAGGACAGGAGGCAGAGTGAGCGACAAGACTATATTCATATCAGGCTGCCTCTGTCTCTGCCTCTATCTCTGTGTTGGCCTCTGATCTGTCACGTCCTCTAAATATGCTTCTGCTTCTATCTGCCTCTATCTGCCCCTATCTGCCTCTGCCTCTTTAAGTCTGTGTCTGTGTGAGCTAAGGGTAGGGCTGCTAGGTTGGAAATGAGAGGGGGAGATGTAGAGAGGGAGGTAGGAGATGGGGAGGTGGGAGAGGGGGAGGTGTAGAGAGGGAGGTGGGAGAGGGGGAGGTGTAGAGAGGGAGGTAGGAGAGGGGGAGGTGGGAGAGGGGGAGGTGTAGAGAGGGAGGTAGGAGAGGGGGAGGTGTACAGGTAGGTAGGAGAGGGGGAGGTGGGAGAGGGGGAGGTGTAGAGAGGGAGGTAGGAGAGGGGGAGATGTAGAGAGGGAGGTAGGAGAGGGGGAGGTGTAGGGGAGGAGCTAGGAGAGGGGGAGATGTAGAGGGAGAGGTAGGAGAGGGGGAGATGTAGAGGGAGAGGTAGGAGAGGGAAAGTAAGAGTGTTTGTGTACTTAGGGATGGGGGGGGTGGTCTCATGGTAAAACCTTCCAGGCAGCCATGAAGAGAAGGTTAAATAAACACATGATAGACTGGAGAACACATCACTAAGCAGACATATACACCTCCCCCTCCTCCTACACCCCCCTTCCTGCACACACATTTACAGTACACATATCCAGTGCTTCTGTCCTCCAATGTGCAGTGTGGTGTGCATCTATGTGAACTTAGTTGACTCCTGGGTAAAAACCTGGTTTTCCTCGTCAAATGCAGATTCAGCCCCAAATTGTGTTCTAATGACATGACTAGATGCTGCGATGTAGTGTGTGTATGTGCGTGGGAGTGTGTCTGCTTCTGTGAGTGTACGTGTGTACTAACGAGTGTGTTGAGTATGGATGTGTGAGTGTGCGTGTCGAAGGACATTACTCATGACAGTAATAGTGGTGTAATGGCTTTATGGGCACTCTGCTGCAGGCTGGTGTCCTGTGTGCTGTTCTTTATGACCCTGGCAGCCATTAGAGGGACATTCACAGACGGACATGCTCAGGAAGCGGGGCTGGTCTCATCTCCGATGACGCGTCTCTCTCTGCGGTCTCACTGCAGACCTGGAGACGTTTTACTGGGAATACCTCTGGTGTTAGCCGAACAACTAACAGTAACAATCTCTCAAAGAATTGTGGTTTGGTTTCATTTCGACGTGTGGTGAACAAAGCCCCTATACATAGTGTTGGGATGTGGTTGGTGTTGGGCTGTGGTCGATGTTGGGCTGGCCGGTGACACCTCTCTCCTAGTAGGACTGATCACTCACTGAGATGTGGAATGCTCACTGTCTCCGCTCCAATAATGGTTCCATTGTGTCAACTCTTAAAGGAGCTTTGAGGGATGAGGTCCTCTCTGGTTAGTCCTGTGGACACACGCACACACACACACAGACACACAAACACAATCCGACACACACATCCGCCATCTTCTCTTTGACATCCGTGTCAGTGTGAACCCTCACTAACACTATAACTTCACAGAACTAATCTGACCTCACTGACTGACTCCATGACAAACAGCCATCACAAAGAGATACCAGTGTGCGTGCGTCTGAAGAACAGAGTGTGTGAAAGACAGTGTGAAAGAGAAAATGCATTTTATTTGATTCAGTGCATTTTATTAAACCCAAAGGATATTCAAGAGTGTATGAGTGAAAGAGAGAGAAAGAGAGAGAGAGAGAGTATGAGCAAGAAGAGGAACGAATCAGAGATATGGAGTGTGTATGTGTTTAGGCCACTCTTGTGTCCTCCTCTCCTATTCAGACCTCTCTGGCTTCTCCTCCCTTTCTCCTCTCCCCTCCCCCTTTCTCCTCTCCCCTCCCCCTCCCCCTCTTCCTCCACCTCTCTTCTCTCCCTCCACCTCTCCTCTCTTCCTACTCACCCTCTCCATACCTCTCAGGAACCTAAAAGCCCCCTCTTTCATATCCTGGGAAGTTTTCAACAATAACATTTACAGAACGCTAAGATGGGTTGGTAACAACACATCCAAGCAAACATTGGGACTGCTACCTTCATCTGCCCCCCCCCATCTCTTTCTATTTGTCTTTACCTTGGACAGGGCAAATTTACACTGTTACTTAGTGTGTGAAATAAGAGGCCTTCAGATGCCTTAAAGAAATGTGGGAAGCTCCATGACTTGTGAATCATAGAGAGGACCTCAATCCTGTCAGTGTTGTTGACGTGGCTGCAAATGTATTTCAAAAACTGTATTGACTTGGTATCCTTAGGCTTTTGTTTTCTCGTTCCTAGTGTTGTGCCTCCATGTGTGAGAGAGGAGGGAAGAGTAAAGCAAAAACATGGAGTTTATAATATCTGGACATCATAGGCGTTAGCAATGTGCTGATATATTGTGACAATATCCATGGTTTTGCTGGATTCAAAACACAGCTGTGCATTTTTTTACTCGTCACTGGCCCAGCTGTTAGCTGTTGAAAACATGTCGAAAAACACGACTCCACCAGATTTATTTTGGAAATCATTTAAGTCTGATTTTATTGACTTGTATTGACTTATTTATTGATTGCTCTGGTTCTCTGTTTGATGTCTGGCATGGACAAACCACTTTCCGGTGTGTCTCTGAATCCCCAAAGTTGGTTTTGTCTGTTGCCTAAAAGTGTGTGTGATTGTGTGTTTTTGTGTGTGTTAGAGAGTGTGGGTAGTCAAATCATTCTGTGTTCGCCATGCTACCCCTAGTACCCTGCTAGTCTGATACACTAGACCAGACTTTTGGGCTCTAGGTTGCTACGCAGGCTAAGCTGTTTGCTGCTAGACTGCTTACACCAAGCTAGTCGGCTATAGCTTCTGTGCTGTGCTATAAGCTAGGCCCTTTTGCTACAAAATGCTATGCTAGACTGGTCTGTTTCGCTAGTCTAGGCTGTTTGGCACTAGGCAGTCACTCTAGGATGCTAAGATAACTAGTGAGTGGAAAAGCCATTATCTGAAACAAAGAGACTCCATTATTGAGAGAGCCAGGTTCAGCTTGACATGAGGAACCAATTACCTGCCTTCCTCTCTTCCCAGACAGAACTCCGACTCTTACCCCTAGCCCAATCTCACCCTCTACACCTCCCCCCACCCTTACCTTTTACCCCCTCCCCCACCCACACTCTCTACCCTTCACCCTTGATTTTCACCTTCTAACCCTAACCTCAACTCCCCGTCACCCTCATATTTTCCTACCTATGTACCTCCACTTTCTCCCCAACCCTCCCCCTTTCTTCCCCATCTTCTTCCTCACCCCTCCCCCCACACACCTTTATTCCGGCCCTGGGGCCAGGAATGGGGCCCTACTTCTGAGTCAGCAGACTGCTGTCAGACTTAACTCACCTCACACACACACACACACACTGCACCCCATGAAGTCAAACTATATTGCCAAGCTATACAGCTACAGTAGCCTTCTAAGGAACGCTAGGGACAGCATAGCTGGATAACAGTATTAGCTAGCCACAACATTGCTGTTTTAGCCAGCCACAGAATAACAGTATTACAGCATAGCTGTTCTTCTAGCTAGCAACATAATAGTGGTAGTAGCCAGAGAGAGCATAGCAGTGCTAGCTAGTCCAGTGTAGCAGTATTAGCCATCGGCACAGACCGTTTGGTGTGGTTAGCTGATACACCTAAGGTGGATAACCTTGGCTGTCTGGTATCTCATATCAGAGTTTGCAGCCACAACACATCCTCACACTACCCACTCAGTCAACAGCCAGAGAAAGTCTGACAGTGACTCGCTGCACTGTGAACTACACACACACACATACACATACACACACACACACACACAGTTGCACATACACTCACATCCGGGAGGCAAACACAGTGTCCCACTGTCACATGCCGCCTTTGTGGTTCCACACTCGGTTAGCTTCACGCACACACACACACACACACAAACACACAAACACACAAACACACACGCAAACGCACACGCAAACGCACACACACACACACACACACACACACACACACATATACAGTCCCTGGTAGTAAGTGGGCACACACATACAAAGTCTGTGTGTAGGACAGATGATAGGGAGGGGATGGGATTTTTGAAAGAGGTCATAAATGTCAGGGGTCAAGGGTCAGGTATCCTGCGGTTCTGGGTGGGCCACTGGGTGAGCTGATGCACTGCAGTACTTGAACATTGCAGAGCTAGATTCGTCTGCCTCGTCAAAGTAAAGACAACATCACAACTGGATACCCCCTCCCCCCACACACACACACACACACACACAGGCCGGCCGGCCGGCAGGGTTCATGGACTGTGAGCTGAGTGTGTGCCAGAGATGGGTGTGGATGTCGGGAACACCTACTACCAGGGGAGGATGGCTGGCAACCGACTGACCTGACTACACACACTCTAACACACACACACTCAAACGCCACAAACAATGTCCACGTACACACATCCAGAGACACCCATGTACACAGTAACTCGCTTGCAGACACAGCACACACACACACAAGCAACACACGCGATGGCTCCACACCCACTGTGAGGTATGTGCTTCATGGTGGCGGTGTTACACAGTCTCTCAGAGCTGTGAGGTCACCCGTGGGAGCCTGTCATTGTGTTTATCAGGGTGAGCTGCTCTTTCTAACACAATGCGTTCGCCTGCGAGCCTTTCTGTACGTCGGCGTATGTGTGTTCTCTCCGCTGCGATTGTGAGAAATGTGTGCAGATGTTTCCAAGTTGCCGTGTTCCTACAGTTTGTGTATGAGCGTGTATTCTCCATCCGTCAGTGTGTGTGTGTGCGTGCGTGTGTTTGCGCTCACTCGTGTGTGTGTGTGTGAGAGAGAAAGAGAGAAAATCATGACATCAGCCTTTCCACAGGAAACCTGGGGGAAAAGGCCCAGTCTGGGAGTCCCCGTCAGCCTGTGATATGCTATCCACGAGCAGCCACACGCCCTCCTACTCTAGAAAGCACATCCACGATGCTCCACAACCTCACGGACGCTTCCCTGTGTCCTCCCAGGTTGGAGAACCGCTGAATTGAACTCACATCTATCAGTCACACTTTAGTTCTATTATTTAGGAAAGTCAGCAGATCATCTCTGCCAACGCTCTGGATAAGAGCGTCTGCTAAATGACAATGTGAATCTCCCTCCCCCTGCGTCTGTGGTATGACCTCATCATCGCTGACTCGGCCAGAAGAGGCCCCTCCCCCTGGGACGATACACAGCTGGTGACTCTGGAGACAGGGATCTTGATCGGTGAGGATACAGTAGATTGATGCCTCGTCTGCCGGAGAGGTAGTTTGTGGTCGTGCCTGACAAAGCTGGAAAATGTCTGACGAACTGAAGCAGGGAGACGAGGAGACGAGGGGAGGAGAGGAGAGGGGGAACTAGGAGGAGAGGAGGTGGGACAGAGAGGTTTTATATCGAGCTGATAGTTCACATCGTTCTTTTACAAGAGGATGGCGCCAACCCCAGTGTTGACACCGTTGCTATGCCAACTACAACATGAGCCACGACACAGACAAGGGGGCAGAGGAAGGACGTCTAGCTGAGCCACAACTTTAGCGGCTTCACATGAGATGATGCTATAAAAACATCTTTGATTACAGGAGTCAGCAATTAGCTGCTTCATTCAGTCATTTTTCTGGTCTTGAATGAGTGCTCCATAAACACCCATGACCTCTCGTCTTCCGTATTGAAAACCAGAACGGCTGAGGCCAACATGGAGGCTGAGCTGTATGAGCTGGCGTCCTTGGGAAATGGCCTTGGTACTAGTAGCTATCTCTAGAGTCATGTGACTGGCTAATGAGAGTTCCAGTCAGTTCTAAAGATCTAGAACCAGACCTAGAGGATAATCTGAGTTTAGCTCTCACCATGACTGTGGCAGGTCATCCAATCAGCTCGTGCCTGGTCCTAACCCTACACAGGACTGCAAAGCTGTCCGGTCATGTGACTGTGTAAAAGACAACATAAAGTTGTCAGAGTCAGACTGAGTTCAGGAAATTTGGGACATATCCTGACACAGGATACAGACACACACACACACAGTTATCCCCCAAAGGAACTGAAAACAGGGTCTTATTTAGTAAATAATGACAACACAGAAAAATAAAGCAATTGCCGTGCATGCGTTTTGGTTCTAAATAAACAAGACACGCAAGCAAAGTTGTGTGAGGGGCTCAGAACGGGAGAGAGAAGGGGGGAAGGGGCGAAGAGGGGGAGGGGGGAAGGGGGGAAGGGGGGAAGGGGGGAAGGAGGGAAGGGGGGGAGGGGGGTGGCATGGATGTTGGGAGGTGGTAAGAAAGAGAGAGGGAAAGAGAGAGGAAAAGAGAGTGAAAGAGAGAGTGAAAGAGAGAGAGGAAGAGAGAGTGAAAGAGAGAGAGAGAGGGGGAGAAGCAGAGTTGGAGGAGGACATGTCAATGAGGATCAGGTCAGGGAGGGAGAGGAGGAAGACGAGACAGACACCTCTGTGTCTGAGGTCTCACCATCAACAGACGGTTCTTCACCCACACACACACACGCACACACACACACACACATTATCCCCAGGGTGGGCTGGGGTTCTGCTTTGATCTTAAACACCCTCCATTCTCCCCCCATCTTCAACATATGGAGGCAACACCCTTCCCTCCCTCCCCCCGTCCCTCCATCTCTCCCGCCCTCAAACCTTGCATCCACACAACTCTCTTCACACAAACCCCCCTCCCTCTCCTTTCTCCCCCCTACTGTTGAAACTCAGCACTATTAAACCCAGACCTGTGGAGAGGAAGAAAGGGGGAGAGAGGAGGAGGGAGAAAGGACAGAGGAGAAAAGAGGAAAAAGGCACGAGAGAGAAGGAAGGAGGGAGGACACAGGAGAAAGGGGGGAAGAAAGGAGGTAAAGCAAAAAGAGTTGAGGTAAAGTGAAATGTGATTCTGGGGAACAAAACAAGGAATTCTTTCACCTCCCTGTGCTGGGCTTACATCCTGCACCCCGCCCCCCCCTCCCCCCCCCCTCCCCCACACACACACACACACACACACAGTCTCTCTATTTCTATTTCCCTCCCTCTCATATCCTCTTCCTGGTTTCTCTTTTATCACTTACTTTCCATGTATTCTAACCCCCCACTCTCTCCCATTCTCTCTCTCTCTCTTTTTCTCTCTCTCTTTTTCTCTCTTTTTCTCTCTTTCTCTCTCTCTCTCTCTCTCTCTCTCTCTCTCTCTCTCTCTCTCTCTCTCTCTCTCTCTCTCTCTCTCTCTCTCTCTCTCTCTCTCTCTCTCTCTCCTTCTCTCTCTCTATCTCTCTCTTACAGTACTGTCCTTCTTTTTCTCTCTCTCACCTTCTCTTTAACCCCCACCTCCCTTCTTCTCCCTCCTTGAGTCTGTTTCTCTTTCTGTCCCCCTCCCCATCGCAGGTCTCTGGCGCACAAACTGAGCGTGTGCAAGTGCCAGCAGCCCACCAGTCGCAACTTCAAAGCTCTGACTGGATTCCCTCAGCTGCTTCGTAAATCACACAAACCAGCCGAGAGAGAGAGAGAGAGAGAGAGAGAGAGAGAGAGAGAGAGAGAGAGAGAGAGAGAGAGAGAGAGAGGAGAGAGGGAGAGGGAGGGAGGGAGGGAGACAGAGGGAGAGAGAGAGAGAGAGAGAGAGAGAGAGAGAGAGAGGGAGAGAGGGAGGGAGACAGAGGGAGAGAGAGAGAGAGAGAGAGAGAGAGAGAGAGAGAGAGAGAGAGAGAGAGAGAGAGAGAGAGAGAGAGAGAGAGAGAGAGAGAGAGAGAGGGGGAGACAGAGGGAGGGAGGGAGACAGAGAAAGAGGGAGATAAAAGACGAAAGGTGGATGGAAAGGAGAAATACATTGAGGCAGGGAGGGGGGGAGTAAAAGCTGGGAGAGCAGGAGGTAAAGAGCGACATATTCTGAGACTTGATTTAACGATTTTCTCCAGCACAGCCTTTAAAACACAGCTTCATTTGGCCTCAGGTAGTCATTAGGTTCATCAGTTCAGCTGGTTAACTGGTCAACCCAACGATACGTTGAGGGAATGCTAACATAGAAGTTACAGTAAAGTACCAGCATGTGGACGACATTGAGGAGGGGGCGAGAAGTAAAAAAGCATGAATAGCGAAAAGAAACATTTGAAGACTGGAAAGTAAAGTATGTGTTTGGTCTCTGTGACCTAAAAGCTTTCTGTGTCTTCCCTGCTTACCTCTTCCTCACTCTGGGTTTGGGCCAAGCTCTGCATGAGGTAACTAGTCACACTAAATGAAAACGTGCGGCGTGTTTGAGTCCCATGCTATCGTCATATTTGGCTGGAGTTGGAAAGTATAGAAAAAGGCAAGAAGAGGCGGTGAAGGGGGAGTACAAGGCAGGGTGGTAAGGAGGAATGGAGGAGTTAAGGGTGGGAATGGAGGAGTTAGGGGTGGGAATGGAGGAGTTAGGGGTGGGAATGGAGGAGTTAAGGGTGGGAATGGAGGAGTTAAGGGGTGGGAATGGAGGAGTTAGGGGTGGGAATGGAGGAGTTAGGGGTGGGAATGGAGGAGTTAGGGGTGGGAATGGAGGAGTTAGGGGTGGGAATGGAGGAGTTAGGGGTGGGAATGGAGGAGTTAGGGGTGGGAATGGAGGAGTTAGGGGTGGGAATGGAGGAGTTAGGGGTGGGAATGGAGGAGTTAGGGGTGGGAATGGAGGAGTTAGGGGTGGGAATGGAGGAGTTAGGGGTGGGAATGGAGGAGTTAAGGGTGGGAATGGAGGAGTTAGGGGTGGGAATGGAGGAGTTAAGGGTGGGAATGGAGGAGTTAGGGGTGGGAATGGAGGAGTTAGGGGTGGGAATGGAGGAGTTAGGGGTGGGAATGGAGGAGTTAAGGGTGGGAATGGAGGAGTTAGGGGTGGGAATGGAGGAGTTAGGGGTGGGAATGGAGGAGTTAGGGGTGGGAATGGAGGAGTTAGGGGTGGGAATGGAGGAGTTAAGGGTGGGAATGGAGGAGTTAGGGGTGGGGTGGGGGGGGGCGGCGAGGGGAAGGATGAGTTGAGGAGGAGGAGGACAGACAGAAGCAGTGGGGAATGTTAACAATGTAGCGACATAGAAAAGACAGCATGAACTGTGTTCCAGAGGAGTTGAAGCTGTTCAGTCCAACCCCAGGTCACGCTGGGCCAGGGGCTGAGCTGTGCTGACAGCAGACTCAAGGAGAGCTTCCCCACCTGTGACACAGAGGGAGTGTGTGTGTGTGTGAGTGAGTGAGTGAGTGAGTGAGTGAGTGAGTGAGTGAGTGTGTGTGTGTGTGTGTGTGTGTGTGAGTATGTGTGTGTGTGTGTTTGTTTGTGTATGTCATCTCCCTTACTCCTTGTCTCATGCACCTTCTGCCATATTCCTTCTCTCCCTGTACTCCTTCTACTCATATCCACGTATTCTCTCTACTCCTCTATTTAGTCATTTAGCAGACGCTCTTATCCAGAGCGACGTACAGTAAGTACGTTGTACTTACTCCACATTTATCTTGCCCGGGAATGGGTGTGAGTATGTGTAGAAAAAAGAGAGAGAGAAAGAGAAACTTTGTGTTAAAAAGTAAGCAAGAAAGTTGTGAAAAATGTGTTGTGGGTGTGGTGTCTCTTCATCTTAAATGTTAAGTGTGTGTGTGTGTGTGTGAGTGTGTGTGTGTATGCGTGTGTGTGTATGCATGTGTGAGTGCCTCCGTGGACGTTCGTCCATTCATGCGCATAAGTCCAGGTCACCAGAGTACTGGTGTGCTCCACCTCCGACACAGCAGGCTCTTATCTCCACCAGCACACACTAGCGTGTGTGTGTGTGTGTGTGTGCCAGCGTGCTTTTAGCATGTGGAGCCGTGTCGGGGCACAGAGAGGGATTGTTCACCGCTGGGTGTGAGCAACTCCAACAGGAAGTCCACCCTGGGGTCACTCATTCTGACCACATCTGTTCAAATAGCAGAGCCCTTTCAGTGGGACAGGAAGCCCGGGCCCTGTTCACAGACCAGCCAGTGTGTGTGTGTGTGTGCGTGTGTTGTGTAGGCGCGTGTGTCTGTTGTGTGTGTGTGTGTGTGTGCAGGTGTGTGTGTATGTGTGTTGGAGCTGCCAACCCCTCCATAAATACATCACCTTCCCAGAGAGGTGTGTGTGGGGGCGTAGAGGGGGGGGGGGGGTCTTACTACGCTGGGTCACCACAGCAACTTGAGAGGAATGTCCTCTGGAACACTCGTACAGGGGGGCGGGATTACACAGGGAGGGAGTTCTCTCCAGCCACTGATGTGGTGGAGGTGGTTTGGAGACACATAGGTGGAGATTATATGGCGCTCTCTCTATTTTCCATTTCTCTCTCTCTCTCTTTATCTCTCTCTCTCCCTCCCTCTGTCTCTCTCCCTCTGTCTCCTTCTGGTTGATCAGTCTTGTAGGGTGGCTCCATCTAGTGGTGCATCCAGCAGCCGCACGCAGCTCTCCTGAGACTGTGCAGGCATTGTCTGCAGCCAAACGACTCTAATATAACCTCATTAGAGGCTTCAATAGAGCCTGTCAAACATGATCAGTGTCCATGAGAAGCAGGTGTATGTGTTTGTGTGTATGCAATGTGTGTGTGTGTTTGTATTGGTGTGAGTGTGTATGTGCTAGTGCGTGTACGTGTGTCTGGGAAATTTAATATGTGTTTGTCTTTAAAGATCTGTTACCGTAAACATTTGACCACACAAACTGTGCTAAAAAGCAAAAATGTACAACAGCTAGAACAAGGAGACACTGTCTTCCATGCAGATGTAGCCCTCCTATCCGATCGCAGTATGGGTTCCAAGCTGTATTGGTGCTGGCACCCTCACAGTGATACAGTTTGAAATGATAATACACCCTATAGAAGGCTGTCCCATTTCAGATGGTTGACAGTGTTGCCGTAGTTACGCTGGGTATTCTTATGACAGGGGATTCTGGGGTTTGTTGGCACCGGTACTGTGACTTCAAACAACAGTGCAATATTCGCCTCCGCAACTCTGTGTAAGAGTGTCAGAAGACTCCAAACATAACACTGAGCCTGACTCCCCATCAGCTCCTCACCCTGCTCTGAACTCCCTTCAGCGTAGGGGGAGGAGAGAGGGGGGAGAGGGGGGAGGGGTGGAAGGAGACACGGGGGAGGAGGAGAGAGGGGGAGAGGGGGGAGGGGTGGGGAGGGGTGGGGAAGGGGAAGAGGAGACACGGGGGAGGAGGAGAGGGGGGAGAGGGGGGAGGGGGAGATAGAGAAAGGGAGAAAAGAAGAGAGAGAGAGAGTATAGGCGAGAGAGAGAGAGAGAGAGAGAGAGAGAGAGAGAGAGAGAGAGAGAGAGAGAGAGAGAGAGAGAGAGAGAGAGAGAGAGAGAGAGAGAGAGAGAGAGAGAGAGAGAGAGAGAGAGAGAGAGAGAGAGAGAGAGAGAGAGAGAGAGAGAGAGAGAGCCTAAGAGACTGGGGCTTATGGATCATCTCCCCATGAAAACCCATCATTGTTCTGAACATTCTATTTGTCTGCCTGGAACAGAGAGCGTCTAATGTTTTATCTCCCTCCTTCTTCCTCACTCGGTGGAACACAGATATCCCCGTCTCTCCTGGTAAACTGCTCTGACGGGCGCCAGCTCATCACCCTGCTGTTATACCCCCCCCACCCCCCCTCCGTTCCGAGTTAATTAGCTTGCCCCCACCCGCCCACCACCCCTCTCCCCACCACAACCACACCGCGCATTCTGCTCACGTCTCTGAACCGCGATGAAGACGTTGCTCCACTTTCGACTGCTAGACACAGAGAACTGGGGGCGGGGGGCGGGGGGGAGACCGAGGAGGGGGGAAGGGGGGAGGGGGGATTAAAGGGAATATGAAGAGAGCGGGGGGCGGAGAGCGAGAGAGAGAGACAATGAGGAAGACTTGGGGAGCGGAGAAGGGAAACAGAAGGACAGCTAGAGAAAGAGATAAAGAGAGGGAGGAGGAGGGGGTCGATGGAGGGGACTCTGGAGGTTTGGGGAGAGAAAGAGAGAGAGAGAGACAGAGTGAATGACAGAGGAGAGAGAGAGAGATGTTTGGAGTACAGCACCTTAGTCCTCCTTCTCACCCGTTCTTCCTCCTGTTCCTCTCAGCTGCTTTCACGGAGATGGGAGAATCTGTCCATGGGAATGCACTTCCCCTCTTCTGCCAGTGTCTGACCAGGCTGCTGCAATGACTGTTCTGTACCAGAAGGGGGTGACATCCCTCCATTCCCCCTCGAGTCTTGACCCTTTACCTGTCTCTGGGTGGTAGGGCCGACTGTTGAAAATGACAAACTAAGTGTTCTCCTGTGACACACACACATGCACGCACACATACACATGAACACACACAATTGACACACTTTGCGAGATGTGCCTGTTGCCAATGTTAGTTTAAGTGGTCTCAGGATGCGTGCACACACACACGCACACAAACACACATAGAAACACACACACAGAAGCACACCCACGCCAACACACACATACACAGGCATGCGCGGCGGTGATAGAGAGGTGTGTGTTGCTCGAGGCAGACTAAGTGCTCTCAGGGTGCTATCATGTTTGTTGATAGGAGCGACGAAGGTCTAATTAAATGGGTAACCTACACCGACATGCTCTCATCATCATCGATCCTGCCATCGTCTCCCTCCCCCCTCCACCCCCTCTCCCTCACCCCCTCCCTCTGCCCCCCTTCCCCCCGGCAGCCTCAGCGGCTACCCTCTCAGTTGGTGGGGGCTACAGGGGCTCCTAAGGAAAGATAAAGGTGAGGATGGAAGCAAGCAGGGGTGGGGGAAGGATGTAAAGGATGATGGAGTGAGGGATGAGGAGAGGATGACAGTATAGCTGCATGGGGACTCAGGGTGAAATATGGGAGTCTTTGTTCAGGAGAAACAGCCGATGTTGCACTAATCGTTTCACCCTCCCACACCCTCCTCACATATGTATGTGTGGTGTGTGTGTGTGTGTGTTTCCGTTTGTGTGCGCGAGTGCTTCTCTACGTGCCGTTTGCACGTGTGTTTGTGTATGTGTGTGAGTGCTTACTGTATGTGCATGTGTGTTTGTGTGTGTCTCTGTGTGTGTCTTTGTTAGAGGGTGTGTAAATGCGTATGAGGAAGGGGAGGTTCGTTTATGAAACAAAGAGCCAGGTGAGACCCTGAGGATACAGTAAGCAGAACATATGAGCCTGTCAAACCTGCCACCAATCACCATCTGAGAAAGGGGCGGTTCATAAGTCTATCAACCAATCAGATGAACAGACCGACCAACATGATCATGCGATTGGCCGACCTCCAGGGTGTGCAGGGGTCTCCACGTCCCTGTGGTTAGAGGACGTGGGGGCGACCGGGACGCTGGGTAGACGCAGCCTAATGATTCACTAATCGCATCAATCTTCTCATTGTTGTCGTGGAAACAGCTCGTTCATAGCTTGACCACCCCCACCTGCTCGCCATGGTAACACAGCTGAGCTGAACGTCTGCTCGGCATGCCAATGAAGAAGCTCAGTCTTCAGCGTTTCACCCACGTGCCTTAAAAAAAGACCTGAAATCCCATCAATGTGAATCATTAGAACAGGGTAGAGACAGTGGAGACATGGTGGAGGTAGAGTAGTGTAGAACAGATCCACAAAGTAGACCCGGTGGAACGTCCTTCTCTGGGGAAGAACCGGTAGAGCAACACGCTCTCGGTTTGAACATCTGGAATAGGACTCCCCTAGGTAAAACATCTGGAGCAGGACTCTAAAAATTAAATCACAGTGTGCCAATGTTCACAAGTAAGAAATGTAGCAATATCGCAGTTACTGTTGTCAGTTTGAAGAAGAAGAGTCAAAGTTCCGTTCGTCATTGTCAAATGGTTAGAGAAAGGGAATCTTTCGTCATAGTGGTCCAGTCAGTTGCTGATTGAGAAGGATAGGTCAGATGTGTCGCAAACACTTCTGGGGAATCCTTGCGTAAAAGCAAGGTTTGCTTGTGCGTCAGGTTTTTATAATAATAATAAGGAGAGGTTGAGAAAGGTGGGCCATTTGGCTGCCCCCCTGAAGGAGACACCAGGTTTGGTATCAGCCCCTTTGGGCGTCATTCAATGCAATCATCGTCCTGATATCAGTGCTGTTCTTTACTGAGGGGATCAGAACTGGCTGTGTTGGCAGTTTGACTCGCTACTACACTAGGTAAAACAGGGCTGTTTTATCACCTGCCTGTGTTCAAATATGAAAGTGTCTTTTCAGGTCTTCCCTTTAAATGCTGTAGCCTTTGGCAGCCCATGAAATATGCATCCTTTGGACTTTTCACCTCTGGAAGTTGATTCGTTGTATAAATCAAGGGGAAATGGTCTGTTTAACGGTCCGGAGCTCATCCATGTTGCATGAGGAACCGGTAGGCAGGCCCAGATAATAGGAGACCAATCACAGAGCAGCCTGTTCTTCTGAATCACAGTCCGGATTCCATTACACTGCTCACATTAACAGGCTCTCTGCATCATGCAGATACACGCACACTCACGCACACACACACACACACACACATAGAGAATGAGGGGAAGAGAGAGAGAGAGCTAAGGGGTATTGGGGGTATTAGCTTCATGGTTCACAGCTAGAACAGTCCAGCTGCTATAACTGTTCATCACTCCCCACGGTGAGTTATAAAGAAAGATAATACGTGGTCTGTTTATGTGCAAGGCCCCTGGTTAGACACTTAACACGCCATCATAAACTAGTAATGGATGTTTGAGAGGATACACACACCCGCACACGCACAGAAGCAATTCCTTGGTGATAAATGAGGGTCATTAGGCTGCCCCTGTAGAACACCACACACACACAGGCAGTATTTGAAGGTTAACCTGCCAACACACACACATACACGCACGCTCACTCAGACACACAGGCAGACCTGACTAACTAAACGCCTCCTCTTCTTCCTCTACCTAACAGTCCCTCTTCAACACACATCCTCCTGCTCTTCCTCTCACCGCGTCCTTTTCCTACAATGTCCTACTCTTCCTTTTTCCCGCTCACCTCCTCCTTCTCTTCCCTTCTCCTACGGTAAGACCTACTTCTCTTTTTACCTTATGTGACCTGGTAAGAGCACTGTTTAATATGAAACTTCTACCTCTATCTTACAGAAACCCTACCTGCACATTCTCTCTGTCACACACACACACACACACATACCCCCGCACACACACACGCACACACAGGTTGACAGCAAAGGGTGTGCTCAAGGACATTTGTAATGATTATGGTTTTTAAATGACTCGTGGGACGACAAGTCTGGCGGCACCTTTCTGAGGAGAAAATGACCTGCCTGGTGGTGTCTGCACATGCACTTTCACGGAGCAGTCAGGGGGGACAGGGGGCTGGGCTGAGAGGGAGCGGGGGGGCGGGGGGGGGGGGGCATGACCCCCGTCAGACTGGACCAGGAGGACAGAGCATCCCTCTCAGACTGGGTAGGGGGGATGGGGGGGATGAGGGGGGATGGGGGGGATGAGGGGGGATGAGGGGGGATGGGGGGATGAGGGGGGATGAGGGGGGATGAGGGGGGATGGGGGGGGATGAGGGGGGATGAGGGGGGATGAGGGGGGATGGGGGGGGATGGGGTGTCTCTCCTGCCTAGAGCTCTGCACCCCGTCCCCCCACCCCTCATCCAAACATGCTGCTTGATTGAGTTTATCAAACTTGCCCCCCCCCCCCCTCGCCCACGCCTAGTTCCAGCTGCGCAACCCCCCCCCTCCCCGCCCCCCTCGTTCGGTTGCTGACTTAGTCTTTCCAAGCAGCCAGCCTCTCTGGTTCCAGCTATCACCTTCACAGCCCCGCTCTTCTCCCTCTGGTCCACACGGCAATCATCAGACTCCCTCCTGGGTAACCGGGGGCAACCAGGGGTTAATCATCCCATAATAAACATGGTGAGGGAGGAATCACACACTGGTGTGTGATGCAGAGTTAACCTTGGCTGTGTGGGCCTGGGGCAGTGGGAGAGCATACATCACACAAGACGACACGAGACAATACGTTCAACGTGTTTATCTTCTCAAGATGTGGGTGCCACGATACAGGGAATAAGTGTACACATGAATGATTGAATGAGTGAATAAATGCTACACTATTCTTCTACATTATATGCTTTTCTATACCCCAAATTCTATATTTATGTTCTATTATGTTTTAGTGTGTGGAGTGTCTTACAGCAGCTATATCTCCAGGCTAACCTTAGTAGAGATAGGTTCAACCATTAAGTCATTGCTGGGTCTTGCATCACGGTTGAGATACAGTTCTCAATAACCAAAAGATAGTATTGCTGCTGTGGTGGGATGATTCTAGAGGAATATGGACTTCTTTACCCCTGCAGTAAGATTACATGTGGCGGCGTTTCATTCTTTAACTTAGGAGGTATTTACCTGCAGTAGACAAAGACAGACAAATCAAATAGTTTATTCTTTAAATTTTATTGGAAAAATATATAATTTGATATTTTACACTACAAAAACATTGACACAAACAACATACATAAACAGTTTCATAAAGAAGACAAAGAAACAGCACAACAGCTATTTATTTTTTTCTTCATCGTGTATTTTCATTGCCTAAAGGTGTTCGGCTGTCCAGACTCATGGGCGGAGGGTAGTGGCACAGGTCTGGCAACCACACTGATATCTGAACCAACCCTGTTTTCACTGATCCAAACTCACACCAGTCCAGTTCAGAATTATTTAGATTGGTTGGTACTGCTATTTAACCGACTCAAATCTGGTCATCATCAGACATTTAATTTGTTGTAACTATCTGTGTGACTGACCCAGGTTTAAATAAGTCGTAAGATATTTCTAAGACAATTTAATAGTTGAATTTGTCTTAATAATTCCAACTGAAACCAAATAGATCAAATGGCATTTTGTACAAATGAGATTGCTTGCTTTAAAGTAGATTTAAATAGGTTACATTAAAATGGAACACATACAGTCTAGTGCTAGTTTTATTGCTATTCATGGTGGTGTGTTGGTTTTAGTAAACAATGAATCCTCATACTGATAAAAAAGCAGTTTTCAAAGGTGCTGACAGAATGAAATTTATACTGACTGAAGAAACACCAACTCCTGCTGCCTGTTCCCCTTCACACCTGCCAAAACAATGTCATCAGCACCAGTTTAACAACTGAGCCTGGATAAACAGCGGATCTCAATTCTGGTTCATTGTGGTGCTAAAAACAGCTATTTGTTCTAGAAACTGTGCTCTTGCTGCCCTCTGAAACCAGGAGAACAGTCCAGCTCGAACCAGGGTGTGTGTGACCGTCCGTTCCAGATTCCCTCCCACCACACCTACCCTGGCCTGCTCAGGTTGCATATTTTGTGCTTTTTCACTCTCCCTCCCTTTGTCGTGGCTAAACTGGTGGCTTTTATCTCTGAGTGCTTTTATCCTTCAGGAAGGACGACGGTAACAGGAGCTGGAACCTCCTCTCAGTTCCATCTCCGAGTCCTCTCAGTGCCGCTGTTACATCACTCCCCTGAAACATCTCCACGTGATTTCTTAAAAAGGAGAGATGGTTCCACTGATGTCAACAATGAACAAATACAAGACACTCTATCTCTGATGGCTCAGGCCTTGTTTGAGGTGCTTGTCTCTTTCCGTGCCATGGTATTTCCCTGTGCCAGGTAAATATGGGCCAGTGCTTCATGGAGCACCAATCACAGACATCGCCTCTCAGCATCACCCAGGACCCCAACACCACCCAGCACCACCCACAAAATCCCAACACCAGCCAACACCACCAAGCACCACTCAACACCATGTGCTCTGCTAACTACACCTGTATAGACCCATTTTCTAACAACTGAGTCTACTGCACTCTTGTTGGTCCAAATATGCAGCAAACATATTGTGCTTCATCATGTGAATTCTAGTTCATAGGTAAATGTTCAGTACTGATTTGTACATATCGGTTATATATAGACTAATCAATGCATAATAATAATTAAGACACACACCACAAGGTATCCACCAAGGACAAACACACATTACTTCAATGATCTCTTTGTGTTACTTCATCAAATCAAAACGGCCGTACTTTTGATAAAGTGCAACTCAAATAGGCAGCATGACATCCCCTCCCCCTCCCAACTCATCTGGCCCATCATCCTTCTACAGTACACGTCTCATGACAAGACTCTAGGTCCCAGAATCCTTCAGTGAGTTGTAGTCACGTAGCGACCGTTACATTCCTTCCTGGTCCGTATAAATGGCTGTGCGTTGGACACAGTCAGGCCTGACCGAGCAACTCTGATCAGACTTCTACAATCTCTGTTCAACAACACATCACCCACAACGCTGTGGCATGTCAGCAGTAAGGAACACACACTCAGTCTCAGCTCAGCTCCATCTGTCAGCTACCTCTCTTCAACGACCTCTCTGTCTTTTGGCTGAGAAACGTTACAGCCAATGAGGGTGTAGAGGAAGCTCCCATGTTAAACCATACACTATATACTGTATATACATGTTACCAGAGTGTATTCATACAGATAGATAGCGTCTCATCTCTGTGTGTGTGTTGAGTTGATAGATCTAGATTCTGATAGATGTCCTAGTTTGTCAGCCATCTACAACACATGAATCAATACGTCACATGTACACTGTTTTATATGATAAAAAGTTATTAATGAATACGTAATGATGCTGAAACACATTATTGCTTCTTCATACTGGGAAGCTTGAAGCTGCTAGTTGGGTCTGGAGACCAGGAAGCGGCCTGTCAGACTGATTGTACAGTGGAATTACAGGACATATTCCTCTCTGCGTCATTGGATGTTCTGTCGAAACTCTGGAATGTTCTACTGGAAACCTGGAGGATTCTTTTGAAGCTCTGAATGATTCTTTTGGGAATCATGAAGGGCTCTAATGGAATCCTGGACATGAACGTGGGAAATGAGAATAAAAGTTTGTAGGTTCATTTGGAACCTTGAGGTTCTGCTAGAATCCTGAGGGTTCAACTGAGGGTGCTGAGGGTTCCACTGAAGTACTGAGGGTTCAGTAAGGTGTGTAGAGGTATTGCAAGGTTCTGAAGTGCTATACATTCAGCCCAAAACGAGTGGGCCATACCTTATATGAGTGCTTCCCGTCTCTGACAGTAGAACCTCTCGTCTGCATCCAGTCCACTGCTCAGACCGACACTGCTGTCCTAACGTCTGCTCTTGTTGGATTCCCGAAATAAATACAAAGTCATGTAAAAGGGCCAAACCACTAGGTCCATGCTGTTCATCCCTCTGAACACAACATCCTTTCAACCTGCGTGTGTGTGTGTTTGTCAGACAGGAACTGGAGCGTTCATCATGGTGACTCTCATCTCCTGGATGCTGTTGATGATCTTCTTCTGGTGTCCGGCCAGATTCACCCCCACCCTCCGCACGTCACTGCAACACACACACACACACACACACGGTGAATACACCCGACCTCAGAAACATGTCACGGAGCAGGGAGAGGATCAGGCAGAAGACCCAGACTCACTCTGAGGTCATGTGAGCCACCAGCTCCAGGGAGGAGTAGCCCGCCTCCAAGAAGAGCTCTGTGTAACGCCCCATCTTGATCCTTTCGAGCCACGCCCCCACGGACTGCGGGGCTCCGCCCTCCACGCTCACCTGCTCCACCAGCAGGTTAGACATCCTGAGAGGAGGACACACACGCGGACAAGACAGACACAAAGACACACACACACAGCCTGGTAAAGAACTGAGCCTCACTTCTGAGTCGTATCTTATGAATTCACCAAATGAAGTCACCAAACAAATTCACCAAACTAAGTCATCAAACTAAGTGACCTGTGAGAGGAGTTGACCAGGGCCTTGAGGGAGCTGGGGTTGCGTATGAGCTTGTCCAGCAGGCTGACGATCTCCTCAAACCTGGGCCGGCTGCTCCTCTCCCTCTGCCAGCAGTCCATCATGAGGTGGTACAGCGCAGCAGGGCAGTCCATGGGTCCAGGAAGCCTGTAACTCTCCTCAACCGCCTTAATCACCTGAGGGAGACACACACACACACAGAACACACACACACACAGAACACACACAGCATGGGTGATACACTCATTAAACCAAACACATACACATAGAATATACACACACATGCAAGAGAGACCTGACATACAGACATTTAAAAAAAAATAATCGGATGGCTCCAGGGCTCAGACTAGGGGTGGAAAACTGATGTGTGTACAGGAAGGAGACACACACATGCAGAGTATGAGACAGAGTACGAAAGAGAGAGAAGGGGATCAATGGAATCATTCTGAAGCCTTAAATAAAACATCTAGTCTTCCCCTTCCTCCCCTCTCCCTCTCTTCTCCTTCCATCCCAACCCCTCCCCCCAAGCTTCCTTTTGGCTCGGAGAATGAAGATGTTGCAGAATTTTGCATGATGTGTGTGTGTGCATTTCTTCAAAGCTCAATCCCATGTGCTCATGATCCAGAGTTGTCGTGGAAATGACCTTTGACCTGACACCACTACTACACCCTCAATCTATATATGTCTATCTCTCTATCTCTGCTTGTCTATCTCTCTGTCTTTCTCTATCTCTCTGTCTGTCTCTATTTCTCCCTGTTCATCTAAGTTCTATTTGTATTTTGTTGTCTGTCTTTATTTTTCAACCCATCCATATTCCTCTCTTTCTGACATCCTTTCTCTCTCTCAGTATTTAATATCATCACTCCTTCTCCTCCACGGCCCTCCCACGGTTTCTTTCTCTGTGGTGGTGAGTGCACAGAAACATTTAGATGATGTGTCTCTCTCCTTCTCCTATTAATAGAGCAATATCTCCTCTCCTCCTTCCTCACCCGTATTCTGCCTCTGGCTAGTGAAATGCAGTGTTTTCTCTATCAGTCTCCATTCCACAGAGCTGTGGTCTGGTGTGATGTGATGTAGTACAACTGGAACAGAACTACAGACAGACTCAGAGACAGACTCAGAGAAAGACAGAGACAGACTCAGAGACAGACTCAGAGACAGACTTGGAGACAGACTCAGAGACAGACTCAGAGACAGACTCAGAGACAGACTTGGAGACAGACTCAGAGACAGACTCAGAGACAGACTCAGAGACAGACTCGGAGACAGACTCAGAGACAGACATTATCACTTACATCCTGGTTGCTCATGTCCCAGTAAGGTCTTTCTCCGTATGACATCACTTCCCACATGACAATCCCGTAGCTCCACACGTCACTGGCTGAGGTGAACTTTCTGTAGGCAATGGCCTCAGGGGCCGTCCAGCGAATGGGGATTTTACCACCCTACAAGGGAGAGGAGTCACACACAAAATGTAACTTCATTATCAGCCGTTAAACTTACAGCTGAATACAATGACAGATATAAGATTTTACAGTACAAATTAGATGCTGTTGTACTGTCAGCAGAATACAACTTTTTTTTATCCACAGACAGACTGACAGCAGAAAAAAACTTTGCAATCCAAAAGTAGTCTGACAACTATCGTCATTTCAGGAGGTAGCTGCAGGGTGTACATTGGAGGAGTTGAATCTATACAATCCTCACCGTGCCTGTCTATGTCTGACTGAGAGGAAAGAGGGGGGGGGGAGTGGAGAAGAATTAAAAAATAAGTACAAGGGGCAAAAAAGAGTGAGGTGGGAAAGAAGGAGGAAGAGGTGGAAAGAAAGGGGGAGAGGATGAATGGGCTGGGTGAGTGACTGGAGGGGGAGAGGCTTTGGCAGGGGGGGGGGGGGGGGGGACTTAGTGCTAATTGGCTGTCTATGTGGATGAGTTTCTTTTCCTGACAGGTCCCTGGTCGGCCACACACACACACGTCTCTCAGGCAATTGGTGTTTTCTTCCCGGCACACACGTACACACACTATCTGGATTAAACACACTCTCCCTCACACACACACACACACACACACATAGTGCTTCAGGCTTGAACAGTAGCCTGCAAGCATAGCTGCTAGTTAGAGCAACACATACACACGTACAGTCACGTACGGACACACATACCCCAACACACACACACAGAGCAGAGCGATGCAACATAATTAGCCTGTCTTCCTTCTCATGCCGTAATTGGCTTCCTGATTTTTTCCTGTTTCATCAACACTTCCCCTTCAGGCTACACACCTGTTTCTGTGTGTGAGAGTGTTTACACACGCACTTGTGTGTGTTTGTGTGTGGGTGTCCTACCCGTGTGGTGTATGCTGCTTCCGGGTCGTCCTCCAGGACTCGGGACAGGCCGAAGTCGGACACCTTACACACCAGGTTGCTGTTGACCAGGATGTTGCGTGCTGCCAGGTCTCGGTGGATGTAGCCCATGTCAGACAGGTAGCGCATGCCCGAGGCGATGCCCCGCAACATGCCCACCAGCTGGATCACCGTGAACTGGCCGTCATTCTTCTACGGGAACAGAGGAAAGGGGAGGAGAGGAGAGAAGAGGGAAGGAGAGGAAAGGAGGGGGGAGAAAGGAGAGGAAACAAGAGGAGATTAAATAAGAGGGCAGCGGAGGACCGTATGAAACACTTGTCATCTTCAGTGGTATCGTCTTCCTCATCTTCTTCATCATGGTTACCTTCAAAAAGGTGTCCAGTGAGCCGTTCTCCATGTACTCAGTAATGATCATCACCGGCTTACCTAACAACAACAATGGCAAATAAACAAACAGGTCAACAATATCAGGTGGCGTGGCTTCTGCCTTTGGAGGGGGAATCGACAACAACACTGACTCACTCTTGGTGACCACGCCCTCCAGGTGGATGATGTTGGGGTGGTCGAACTGGCCCATGATTGACGCCTCCCCCAGGAAGTCCCGCCTCTGCTGGTCACTATACCCCGCCTTCAGGGTTTTTATCGCCACGACAATCTCCCTTTTACCAGGGAGATGCAGGGGCCCGCTGCACACCTCACCAAACTCACCTAGCACACACACACTATCAGTAAACACTCAACCATAACACAAGCACATACCTCCAGAACTCACTTCCAACACTCAGTTACACATGTTTCAACACAAACACACTCACCTGCTCCTATGACTCTGTCTATGCTGATGAAGGAGACATCGATCTCCTTGGTGAACTCGTGAACGGCCTGGTTGGGGTCTTCATAGGTATGGGGGTCGATGTAGGTGCGCACCCCTGGGAACTTGACTGACAGAGGACACAGGGACAAGGTTTACTGTCGCACTGGAGGACAGGATTCAGTGTAATGCAGTTAGGCAAACAGCTTACTGACTCCTGTAATTACCATGAAAATACTTTAGGACAACACTTCCAAGCTGCCCCTGCTGTCCAGGAGAACTGGGATATTGACTACAGTACCAAGCTTCCCCAGTTGCACTCCATAAAGATGAAATATAATGTCACATGGAGCTTCTGAGAGGAAAATAGATTTCAACCCCCAAGACTGAAACACTTGATCTGCCTGGAGCATGTCAGTTCGGGTGTTACCATGGAAATGTCACAACATGTACGTATTTCTATGGGAAACATGTCTCCAACGGTTAGTGGAAGGCGCCGTCGACACGGCGACCCTTCTATCACAGACCGTGCGGTGTAAAGACGATGGCATCGCCTCAGGCTGACCTCTAAATGACCCTGTCTCCACTCTGGATGAACTGAGGAGAGGCCTGCTAGCACACTGACCATCCTAGCACAGCTAACTGTGGCTCTGTTGCGCTACCGTGTTAGCAACGCAGGAAAAACAACACTCAAAGCATTAACACTCACTGTGACCGTTGTGGAAGTGCATCTTCTCCTCCTCCGGATCCTGTTTAGCTTTGCTGTAGCCACACCGCCTGTGAAGGAACACGCAAACACATGCAAACATGTCAGTGTCATTTCACTAAACATAACTGACACCGTATATGAAGCCTCCAAACAGACACACACATGCACACACACACAACTCTGCAGCACGATGACAACCCTGGCTGGCATCAGTCACGCTGGCAGGCTTTGCCCACACTGACTGACAGAGGGCACGCACGATGCAGCTCTCTATATACACACACACACTCACTCACACGCACGCTCTCTTTCTCTGCCCGCTCTGGGAAGAGAGCTGGGGAACTGGGGCACAGGGGAGAGGGAGTGGGGAGGTGATTTCATTTGGGTGGTTTTCGGTAGTCCCAGTGGTTGTGTTGTGGTCATGTTGGGACCGTATAGTTATCGCTTCTAATAGAATCAGGGCATTGGATGAGCGATCTTAAAAGAAGAGAGGGGAGGTGTGGTCTACCCCGGTGGCTCACTGGGTAGACGTGTGTCATATGGGATGAAGCCTAAAACCAGGTTTGTGGGTTTGTGTACATCTTTCCTTCTCTTCTCTAAATTTCCTATCTATTCTCCAACTATCTCTGTCAAAAAAAGCCCCAAAAATACATTTTACAGTAAAGGGACAGTTCACCCCAAAATAAAACCTTTTTTTTTCTCTTATCTGAAGTGCTGGTTAATCTAGATTGTGTTGGTGTGAAATGCTGAGTTTTAGAGATGTCATCCATAGAGAGTCTGCCTTCTTCCAAATATAAAGGAACTAGATGGCACTCGAAGGGCCTAAAAATGAGCAGTGATGTTGCAGTGAAGTTGGCATATGCAGATATGCATAGAAAACGACACAAATCTGCTCACTAGAAAGTCTGTGGATTATCTTGAGGAACCGTAATTCCATAATTTCTGGAAATAGAAAATGCTGTTGAGTTTTTCAAATGTATTTGGGTGCTTTGAGCACCACATGCCGAGTGCCATTTAGTTCCATTATATTAGAGAGAAGGCAGAGATCTCTACGGCCGAAAAATTTGGCAACTCACACCTAAACAATCTAGATGGATACATTTCACTACAGGTAAGAGGAAAAATATGTACATTTGGATTTTGGGATGAACTGTCCCTTTAAATGAAAAAAAGAAGAGAAGAGCTAATAGGGCTTATCTACCCTTCAGCACAGACAGCCACTATATACTGAGCACATTAGCCAATACAGGAAAATACACACACACCTACACAAACACACACACACACACACACACACACAGGAAGAGGGATAGAAACAGAGAGCTAACAAAGCCCCATAGCATCATTCTGACCTCCATAGAGAAGCCAACAGACCAAAACACACACACAAACACACACACCGTGACAAGTGTTCTCCTCCCAGTCCGTGCATGTGTGTGTCTGGCTGTCTAACAGTACTAAACATCCGGGTTCTGTGTGTCTACAAACAGACAGAGTCAATATTTAGACGCCCATCATAGCTGAGCAACCACATTAAACATGGGCACATCGATTTCAGATCTGATCTTCAGCACACACAAAAACGCTTTCACGCCCACGCTGACGCCCACGAGTGTTCAAATACACAAAGGCAACTACCCACGCATGCACACACACACACACACACACACTTTGTGATTTACAGCTTCTAGACTGAGTGTGTGTTGGAGGAAAGGGCTGGGACTGCCTCTGGGCATGCTCAGTGCCGACACAGCCCCTATGCCCTTCCTGAGTCGCTTCCTGAACTCCAGTTCCCATCTCCATGTCAGTCTCATAGCCAGGCTCCAGTCACGTCAACTGCTGATTCAGAGTCTGCTCAGAGATGCAGCTTCTTGGGCGAGGTTGGGGGAGGGGGGGGGGGGGGGGGTGCTCTGTGACGAGTGAGTCTGGACCAGAAGTTCAGAACAAGGTCAGAGAGGGCCCTGGGGGTGGAGGGGGTGGGGGTGGGGGGGGGGGCCGGGGGGCTGTCATCACGCGTGTTTTGCAGCATGCTGACGTGTGCTTTAAGGCTGCGCCGATACACACGCTACACTGCTAGTGTAAAGCTGTTCCAGGGGAGGTCCCTCTCTCACACACACACACGCACACACACACACATCTTCACAGCAAAACAGCTGAGAGGTCCATGTTCAGGTCCATGTGAACAGCAGTACTGTGTAACAGCGGTGAGGTCTGATGAGATCTGGGTCTCCCAATAGAGACAGAAACGCACAGATATTTCCTGTATACGAGACAAGGGCTGTACCACTGTACCTGCACAGTACATGAGGGCACAGCTACCTACAGATTCATATTGAGGTCATGTGACCACAGCAGGCGCGGCTGGTGATCAGACAGACGCTCAGACAGCCAGCATGTGTGAAACAGGATATGGTCTCTGGGACAGCTTCCTTTGCTGCCATTGTGCTGAGAACTATTCAGACCTTCCACAGTGTTTATATTAGTGTGTGTGTGTTTGTCTTACCGGCCGCTGAGCAGGAACCATGTGACCAGTGCCAGCAGCACCAGAGCAACAGTGATGGCCACCACCACAATGGGAACCTGGCCCTGGGAAGTGGAGGGCGCTACTGGAGGAGCACAGAGGAGAAGGTAAGCAGTCACACGCTCACACACACACACACATCCATATGATGCACTGTTTATATACACACCCAGGCACCCGACCCCCCACCCCCCCCCCCCCACCCATGGTGGTACTCACAGTAGGGGCTGGTGTCAAACTCGAATCTGCGGCTGAACGCTCCATAGCCTGCAGAGGTGCGAGCCCGCACCTGGAACACGTACATACAGGAAGGCTTCAGACCGCCAATTTCCTGTTCCGTCTCCCGAGACTTGATGATGGTGTAGCTGGTCTCCTGGTCCTGTACACACACACACACACACACATGCTCCATAGGAGTCCATACCTTGACACCAGAACCAGGTAGATGTTTGTTTGATGTTCATTGTTTAGGTACCGTGTTGTTTTGTAGTCGTCGTGTTTTCGGCCTTGTCATGTCGTTATGTTGACGGTGTATTGTTATGTTCTCGTTGTATCATAGTTGTGTCGATGGGTTGTTTATAGGTGTGTTTTTTGTACTTGTGTTGTGTCCTTGTGCAGTTGTGTAGTTGAGTACTTGTGTACGTGTGGTGTTCTGCTGTGGTGCAGTCGCTCGTTTAGTTACCTTCTCAAAGTACTTGATCTCGTACTCCAGGATGATGCCGTTGGGTCGACCAGGCTCCTCCCACGACACAGAGATGCTGCTCCTCCCGGAACTGCTCTTCCTCAGGACGCTGACCGGAGAGGGGGCTGGCAGACACACACACAAGCACACACACACAGACACACATGGGAACAGGCACGCACATGGTCATGCCCACACACAGACACAACCCCATATCCAAGTTTAGCAACATCCCAGACTCATCAACAAGAACACAGATTTTGCAGTAATGACTAAAGGGCGGAGTGATGAAATGTGCAGTAAGAGCACACACATGAGCTGTGTGCGTACAGGAAGTCTGGGTTGTGTACTTTGACAGGTGTGTGCGTGTGTGTGTGTGTACAGTATAACTGAGGGGTGTGTGTGCATGAGGTGTGGGAACAGTATGATACAGTAGTTATTTCAGAACACACAGACTAATTACAGGATTTCATTCGTACAATATGACTGTATGTTGTGACTGGATAGTAAGCAATTAAGCAGTAATAGTGGAAGACTTGAGTGTTGGCACGTGTGTGTGTGTGTGTGTGTGTGTGTGTGTGTGTAGATATGAGTATGACTGTGTGTGTGTGTGTGTAGATATGAGTATGACTGTGTGTGTGTGTGTGTGTGCGTGTGTGTGTAGATATGAGTATGACTGTGTGTGTGTGTGTGTGTGTGTGTAGATATGAGTATGACTGTGTGTGTGTGTGTGTGTGTGTGTGTAGATATGAGTATGACTGTGTGTGTGAGTGTGTGTAGATATGAGTATGACTGTGTGTGTGTGTGTGTAGATATGAGTATGACTGTGTGTGTGTGTGTGTGTGCGTGTGTGTGTAGATATGAGTATGACTGTGTGTGTGTGTGTGTGTGTGTGTAGATATGAGTATGACTGTGTGTGTGTGTGTGTGTGTGAGTGTGTGTAGATATGAGTATGACTGGGTGTGTGTGCTGTAACCAGAGCAGCGTGTCTGCTCCCCAGCAGACGTGTTAAGGGTGTGTTGGTGTGATAAAGAGCTCCTAAGTACCCTGAACTGCTCCCTCCGGTCCCAACCTGAGAGCTCAGTTAGTGCTACACTCCCTCTGGAGTTACACACACACACACACCACACACACACACACACACACACACACACACACACAGCACAGGCATATACACACACATACGCACCACTCGCACACACACACCACTTGCACACACACACAGCACAGGCATATACACACCCACACCACTTGCACAGATGCACCGTAACAGTATCCTGTCTGCTCAGAACAAACCAGGATCCCTCAAAGCTTAAAAGCCTGAAACTGGATCCCCCGACAACACAACTAAGATCAAGAGAAGCGGAGGAGAGGAGGGAGGAGAGGGAGGGGAGGGAGGGGAGAGGAGTTAGAATGAGGGATGAGAGGAGGAAAGTTATGGAGGAGAGGGCAACAGAGAGGGGGATGAAAAGAAGGAGGAGAGGGGGATTGCGCGGGGGAAGAGAGGAGGGAGGACTAGGAGGAGAGGCGTAAGGGAACAGAGAGATACATTAGAAGAAGGAGAGAGGTGGTGGAGGAGAGACTGAGAAACTGAGAGATGAGAGGAAGGGTGAGAAGATGGGTAGATGGTGTTTGTGAGAAAGTGAGAAGGAGAGAGAGAGTGTGTCGATACCGGGCCTGTTTTCCCAGTGTGGCAGACAGAAGCAGGAAACACGAGAGAACAGAAGCCTTTATCTGACGTGACAGGGAGGAGGACAGTGATATACATATCATTTATCTATCATGACAGGTGGAGAGACAGTCCGGCCATATGATCACCATGGAGATGGACAACAAATCCATATGACAGGCAGATAGACACCATAATATCTTAACGAGGATCTCAACGTCATCTGCCATGACAGGGATTGGCAAACAGATGATGCGTGGGAATGATGCCGTCCTAGATTGTTGAGCAGAGAGAGAGAGAGAGAGAGAGAGAGAGAGAGAGAGAGAGAGAGAGAGAGAGAGAAGTCAGAGTGGAGTCAGAGCTCCATTTCCTAACCGAATGTGACATTTCAAAAAGAAGAGGGATGAAATGATAATCCCATGGTTTGGGGTGAGGGTTTGGACGAGGGCTGGGGGGGGGACCTTTCTGTGTGGTTAAAACACATAGATTTTAAGGAAAAGAAAGGTCAATATGGTTGTAGCTAACACCAAGGTTAGGGATAGGCCCAAAGGTAAGTTTAGGGTAGAGGCTAGGGTCAGGGTTGTTATAGGGTCAGAGTTATTATGGGCTGGGGTTATTTTCAGGATTACGGTCAATGATGCGACAGGACAAGGGCTGTAGGGGTTCATGATGAGTGGCTGGTTCATTAGCAGATGGAACACCTGACATGACGTAGGCAGGGCTTGAAATTGGCACCCGCCAAGCAGCAATGGCGTGTACATTTTTGGGCTGGCGACTATTTGCCATTTGGCAAGTGAAATTGCGGAGTACAGCTTCCGATTACCACGCCCATCATGGTTAAAAAAAAGCTTGCAATGCCAACACAAACAGTTGTGCGCGCATCTAGGTGTCAGACAACCGGAAAAAAAAGCTAGAGAATGACACGGATAATACAAATAGTTAGATTAAAAAAGACAAAAAAGGTTGAGGAGGACAGCCTTTAAAAGAGAAAGCAATTCCCCATTGATCTGTCACATCAGAATATTGATTTGGGACACTAAAGTCTTGAAATTTGAGTGAATGCGTTGCCAGATAGACCGCATAGTCTCTCTAGGCGGCAGCCATGTCTCTTTCTTGGTCGCGTCATGTCACAAAGTTAATAATTTTACAGTTCGGTCAATTCTAACAAACGTTTTACACCAAAAAGTCAAGCAGGGCATTTCAAGAGATATGGGAATTCTGCTTTTAGCCAGCTGGTCTGATGTGAAGACCAAACCTCATGGACAAGGACAGCCCATCTCACATTGAGCAGGAGGAGTAGTAGGCCCTGGAACCCCCTGAATTAAGACATTATTTCAAAAAGTAAAAGTGGTTGATTTTGTTTAATCCGTTCTGAGAGTGATTTACAATGATATTAAAATCATAGGTAAAGGTTGTTTATGTCAAACTATTTCAGAGTACCTCTGAAATGCCAAGTTTAATTTTGGCTAGTAAAAATATTATTGGCTGGTGATTTTCTTCATCTACCGGCCATTTTGGCTGGTAAGCCAAAAAGTTAATTTCGAGCCCTGGACGTAGGTGACAGGAAGTGTGATCACACTCGGATTCCTGCTTCTAATCACAGGGTCTTATCACCCTTCAGAGAGGAGGAGAGAAAGAGGGAGGGAAAGAGAGAGGGGGAGAGAGACATTATGTTTGAGCTGGGGATGACAAGGACCTGAGTGTGTATGTTGGGGCTTGGATGTGTTAGCTGATGAGAATATTAATAACTAGATACATATTCCTGCTGTACGTCAGAAACACATTTGGTAGATGGTGGGAGGTGAGAAGATTCAACACTCCCACTGACGTGCCTCCATCCAGCCTCTAACTACCCTCCTGCCTCCATCCAGCCTCTAACTACCCTCCTACCTCCATCCAGCCTCTAACTAGCCTCCTGCCTCCATCCAGCCTCTAACTACCCTCCTGCCTCCATCCAGCCTCTAACTAGCCTCCTGCCTCCATCCAGCCTCTAAATAAGCTCCTGCCTCCATCCAGCCTCTAACTAGCATCCTGCCTCCATCCAGTCTCTAACTACCCACCTGCCTCCATCCAGCCTCTATCTACCCTGCCACAAAGGTGCCCTCGTGAATCACTGGATAGGTGCAAGTACCACGTAGGCAAAAGCCTTACCTCACTGGCCAAACCATAGCAGGCTGAGCATGCATCCGGCCCGGGCACCTCCCTGCTTCCCCTCCCCTCTCTCTACTGGTCTCACAAAACGACCTGTCTCTATTACTGTCACCATCAAAATAATAAAGGCTGAAATCCCCCCCCTCCTCCCCCCAAAATTAAAAAGGTAAAAACCTCCATCCAGCCCCCCTCCTTCCTGTTCCTCTCTCTCTCTCTCTCTCTCTCTCTCTCTCTCTCTCTCTCTCTCTCTCTCTCTCTCTCTCTCTCTCTCTCTCTCTCTCCCACCCTGTAACCTTTTCTCTCTTTCTCTCCCTCGCTCTTATTATCCTATGGAGAGCAGCACACTGGCAGCATGAAATCATTGCTGTCACAGAACCTTTATCAAGCAGAACACTTCACACACATCAAACACATCTCCCCCCCCCCCCTCTCTCTCTCTCTCTCTCTCTCTCTCTCTCTCTCTCTCTCTCTCTCGGCAGGGTTGTCCTGGTCATCCCCAGTAATTACAGCTCCTACTGATTTGAAGGAGATTCTGCATCAGAGACTATTACACTGCTCATTACTTACTGGAGGAGTTCATATTCAGGAGAGGAGAGCAAAGAAGAGGGGAGAGGAGAGGAAGAGAAAAAAGAGGAGATGGAAGAGATGGGAAAGAGAATGTGTGGAGCTGCAGGAAGAGAAGAAGGGAAGAGAGGGGGTGAGAGGAGAGGAGTCTGGATATATCAACTCTTATATGGAAAATGTCAGGTGAGAGGTAAGAGGTAATCCTACTCAATAGTAATGGGTTTGTGCTGAAGGTCAAGATGTGTATGTGTGTGTGTGTGTGTGTCCACTTAACACAGCCTGAACACAGCCGCGATCAAGAGCACTGAGTCACCAGGATAGTAAGAGGTTCTTGTTCTCCCTGTGGGTGTTTGGTGTCACTCACAGGGCCACGCTGCCTCCTGCTATGCACAGAGTTTAACACTTCATAGCTCATCTAACAGATAACTTCTGGTGAATTACACTGTTCCAGCTAACTGTCTGAACTAAAAGGATTGTGCTCTTTAATCACATCACAACAATCACCCTAACCCACTGTAACAGCAGAGGTAAACACAGTCAAGTCACCGCTGTAAATAACCATCTGCTGTTCTCACGCTGCCCCACCCAGTCACCTGACTCACAGGCCCACCCACCCCCACACTGTTTGGCTGATACACTGAGAAGGGTCCCACCCACCTTTTCTGATTGGTTGAAAGCTTAAAACCAGAGCTGCATTCACAAACCTTGATTTTGAAGTGAGTTTGTAATACAACCAGAGCACCACGCACCTGCCTGGTTGGTCGTGACATTGAGAGAGACATGTCGCGTGGTCGTGTCATTGGTCAGCTCTGACACGCCGTTGACCGCCTCCACCAGGAAGGAGTAGTTGGCGTGAGCCTGGAGGTCCAGGACCATGACAGAGCTGTTCCTCAGTCCCAGGCGCCCCGGAAGGAAGCGGACCCCCGCGCCGCAGTCCTCGAACCGCCGCTGGTCAGTGCTGACCCGCCGACACAGGACATTGTAACTCAGGTCCTTCCTCCCGCCCGTATCCATGGGGACGGCCCACTCCAGGAACACGCTGGTCTCATTGACGTTGGAGATGGCATTCCGTGGAGCAGAGGGGGGCTCTGGGACACAAACACACACACACACACACACAGTGTGTTTGACATGCAATCGGGGTTCAGGGATGAAGATCATTAGTCAGGGTCATGGTCAGGATCGAAGGGGTCCGAGGTCAGCGAGGTGGCTTACTTGTGCAGGCCATGATGGGGGGGTCGGAATCTCGTCTGTAAAAGCCATCCTCGCACACGCACGTGCTGGATCCCTGCACACGTGTGTAGCTGTGGGGAGGACACTTACTGCATGCTGGAGACTGAAGCACTGACCTGAAGAACCCAGCTATACACACTGGAGAGAGAGAGAGAGAGACAGAGAGAGAGACAGAGAGAGAGAGAGAGAAAGAGAGAGAGAGAGACAGAGAGAGAGAGAGAGAGAGAGAGAGAGAGAGAGAGAGAGAGAGAGAGAGACAGAGAGAGAGAGAGAGAGAGAGAGAGAGAGAGACAGAGAGAGACAGAGAGAGACAGAGAGAGACAGAGAGAGAGAGAGACAGAGAGAGAGAGAGAGAGAGAGAGAGAGAGAGAGAGAGAGAGAGAGAGAGACAGAGAGAGAGAGAGAAAGAGACAGACAGAGACAGAGACAGAGACAGAGACGAACAAGGAGAGACAAGTCAGTTTAAGAATGTGAGAGACCCAGAAACACAATCTCTAAATGGTTACTCTGTCTTGGTCATCATCGAAGCACCACATGAGACAGGAACCTGCTCGTACAGCAGCCATGTCTTATTGTTGTTCCTGTAACAGGAAAACACCAAGGTGGGAAGTTCAGTAACTGAAGGAGGAGCTAGAATCGCTTGCTTTACATCTCTGGCAGCAATACCCAGTCAGACAGTTCACTTAGTTTAAACAATTTTTCATGTAAGCGTGATCCCTGCTCAGTGAAAGAGAAGAGAGAGAGAGAGAGATGGGGGGGAAAGAGAGGGAAAGAGAGATGATGACAGCTAAATGCGTCTCTCTCCATTTCAGTCAAAGAGAGAGTGACAGTCCTGTACCTGCAAACACACACGCGCACACAGACACACATGTATGCGTTCATTTTACATGCGTTTTCGCAAAATTTACAACAATGGATTGCTCCCTCCACAGACACACATGCATACACACACAATCGCACACAGAGTGGTTCTTCACTGACAAACAGCTGAGATCTCCATTTCACACAGGCAGGAACGCCCATAATGGATTATTGAACATTTCATCTGTGTAATTCCGGCAGATTAACATATACATACATGGGAATTTATCACATTATAAAATTGCCTCACATCTTCACATCCCCGGTTAATTTAATATACACTTCATTGTACACGAACCATGACAGAGAAACGTTAAGTTACAGAGAGAGGAGAGGAAATGTGTCTCCACAGAGGGCAAGGAGAGACTGTATGTGTGTGTGTGTGTGTGTGTGTGTGTGTGTGTGTGTGGGTGTGTGTGCGTGTGTGTGTGTGTGGGTGTGTGTGTGTGTGTGTGTGTGTTTGAGATGCTAGGTCTGATTCACCTTGACGGAACCTTGGTCTGCTGTCATGCAACATTAGTCATGAAAAATAGACCCTGAGCCCTTACACACACAAACACACAAACAGACACACACACACACACAGACACACATATGTCCTACAAACATAATGCATCTGACCAGGAGGTCATACATGTTTCAGGCATGTTACATGTATATATCCTAGACTATGAGTCCAGCCTAAAGCTAGTATTACAAGATTACAGAGTAGTACAGTGGGTTAGGTTTAGGCTTTATTACATAGCAGGATTCATTTGCTCTGCTGATAAAAAAAACAAGGCTTGTTTAATTCATTTCAGCATTGAACATAGAGTATATGTGTATATACAGTATACAGTGTATATATACAGTGTATGTATGTATGTGTGTATGTGTATGTATGTATGTGTATGTGTGTGTGTGTATGTATGTTTGTATGTGTGTGTGTATGTGTGTGTGTGTATGTATGTTTGTATGTGTGTGTGTATGTGTGTGTGTGTGTGTGTGTCCAACAGACCTATGAGGGTGTCAGGACATGTAAGAAATGATGAGCAGTAGGATTCTCTCAGCTGGAGGGCAGACTGTGTGTGTGTGTGTGTGTGTGTGTGTGTGTGTGTGTGTGTGTGTGTGTGTGTGTGTGTGTGTGTGTGCTACATTCAGCACAGTTTAATGGCACACCTGAGCCCTGACTCCTCCAGTCTAGCCTCACAAACACACACACACACACAAACACTGGCCTTGTCTAGCTGTCTGCCTCTCCATCATTCTCATAGCAACCAGTACACCATATTATGTCCATTACTGTGGGGGTGAAAAGAGAGACAGAGATGTATTGAGCATGTCCAGATAAGTGGTTTCAACAGTATTGTGTCCAGTTCCGTGGTCCTGGCTGGCCAGACAGTCTCAGCATTGTTCTAGGTATAAACAAACCCAGTAGAACATCAGCCTGCTTCATCTGGCTCCACAACAACAACCAACAATGGAGCCCAAGGCGGGAGACAGGAGGAGACTAGGGCTCTACAGGGGCGTATGTATTAACAGTTAGTTTTCAGGTTTGTTATGTGTAAACATGACCCTGTGTCAAAAGATAGGACAGGCCTAAAATAGTCCCATGGCTATCTAAACATCATTATGATTCTCTTCCTCATCGTAACCAGCCTCGGAACCAGAGTCCCTCTCCTCAACCCATCCTTCCATCCATCACATATATATTTTTTGTCATTTAGCAGACGCCCTTATCCAGAGAGACTTACAGTAAGTACAGGGACATTCCCCCGAGCAAGTAGGGTGAAGTGCCTTGGACACAACTTAATTTTGCAAAACCAGGGAATCGAACCGGCAACCTTCTGACTTATAGCTCGATTAATAGCCCAGTTCCCTATCGGCTCAGCCATCTGACCCCTGACCCTCCATCCCTTATGTACAAATGTCTCCTTGCACACCAAGGGTTTAGCAGTACCCAGGAGAGAAGCCTCTGGCAGACCCCTGTATTATGCCTCCTCACACACACACACACACACACACCAACCCACACACATCCACGCACACACACATCCACGCACACATGTACCCAGTCTGGTTTTAACCTGTATACTGTCATGTGGACATTCTAGCCTTTTATTTCTCTGCTGACAACAAATGCCAAAAGGGGGAATGATGACTGATAGTGTTCATCTCCACACACACACCTATCGGACACACACACACACACACACCCTGTGAGCTATTATTGCTGCTGGTCACGGCTCGTTGAGAGCCTCATTAAGGATGCAGGCTGCATCCCCAACTCACACACACACACTCTGGCCCCCAGGGCACGGTGTCTCTTCGATGACACGCAGCTCGGAGAACTCTTAATGCTCCACACAAAGGCTAATGGGTAATTAATATGCACCAATCAGAGAGGAACGTCAGACTTTGGAGGAGCCAGTGGTGAACACTTCCACTCAGGACCAGATTCATGTGTCACTTCTGGGTGGGGGGGGGGTGGATTTCATGTCCCTCTGGGTAATAAGGAGAGCAGCATGAGATGAAAATATTATTATTATTATTATTAGGAAGGAGACCCTGTGTATATACAGATACTGTTCCTGTGTTTAGTGTCCAGTTAAACACACACACAGGCGTCAGAAACCTAAATAAAACACCAGAACATTCCACTGCTATCCCACAATGCCGTGGGGCCTTAAGTGTTCACACAACACTGAGCGACCGGCAGTTTCCCAGGCAGCCCCACCCCTCCTGCCTTCCCCCCACCCTCACAGCTGCCACGGTGACTAGATACAGTTTGACATCTTTTCTGCTGGATTGGCGGACAGGCAGGCAAACACAGGAGGATCATGGGAGCTGAGTGTACAGGAAGTGTCCGCTGGAGGTCTTCTAGCCAGGTGACACTTACCTCACAGCCCAGGAACTCTCCATTCCTCTCCTCCTCCGCCCCCCCCATCCCCTCCATCACAGCGCAGAGACTGTTCTCCCCCAGCTCATTCTCCCTGCTTCCCCTCCATCTCCTTGTCCCTGGCCACCTGTCTACATCAATCCATCTTCCCATGTTAAAGCCAGGCCTGTCGATTTCTGCATCACATCTCCCTGCCTGCCTGCCTGTCGGTTGCTTTGCCTGCCTGCCTGCCTGTCGGTCGCCTTGCCTGCCTGTCTGTTTTTTCCAGAGAAGTATGATAGCTGCAGCTGGAACTGTATTTTCAACAGTTATTTACTGTTTCAGTAAAACATGGGGTGATTGGTCAATAGACCAAACATGATATAAATAGATGTTTACATTCCTCAAGAAACTGCGGAGGGGGGGGGGGAGAGAGAGAGAGAGAGAGAGAGAGAGAGAGAGAGAGAGAGAGAGAGAGAGAGAGAGAGAGAGAGAGAAGAAAGAAAGAAAGATAGATAGAAAGATAGAAAGATAGAAAGAAAGAAAGAAAGAAAGAAAGAAAGAAAGAAAGAGTGGGAAAAAGGGGCAAGAGATTGAGAGGGAGTAGGAGAGAGAAGGAGAAGGGGAGAAGGGCAGAAGGAGAGGCAGTGAGTGTGGCAGAAAGGGAGGTAGCGAAAGAGAGAGATGACCAGCGGTGCCCTACATTCAGTAAAGACCATGTTAAATCATGCTCCACTAGAGACCACTCACATTCAATATATACTCTCTCTTTCTCTATCTCTGTCCCCCAAATACACGCACACACAGTCACACACACACTACATAGTCATAGTCACACATTTACAATCACACTGACACGCTCACGACACACTACACACCGATTACAACTAGCCTTACATACATCGTTTTGCAAACAGAAACACACGCGCCTGAACACACATACAGCATACAGCATATATATACACCTTTACCATATATCCCTTTGTATATACAGTATATATACCTATATATACTTATACAGTTCTGCCTTCCACATCTTACAGTGATCACCCTGAACACACACTCTGAATACAGACCATGAACACACACTCTGAATACAGACCATGAACACACACTCTGAATACAGACCATGAACACACACTCTGAATACAGACCATGAACACACATTGGTCTGATGACAACCTCTCACCACACACCATGAAGACTGTGGTGCAGGGGTGGTGTGTGTGCGTGGGTGTGTGTGACATGAACGCACACACGCACGTCCGTAGTACTGTACAAAACACACACACATTAGCACTTCTATATGAATGAATGGAATTCCAATTCCTTCCTCCTCCAACTGTGGCTGATGTTGATGTTGAGAGATGATCTCTCTCTCTCTCTCTCTCACTCTCTCTCTCTCTCTCTCTCTCTCTCTCTCTCTCTCTCTCTCCTCCCTCTCCTCTCACCTCTACTCCTTTTCGCTCACATCCTCTCCTCCTCCCTGTCGTGTCTACCCTCTCTCCTCTCTTCATCGCTCACCTCCACTCTTCCTCCTCTTCTACAGCCTCTCCTCTTCCCTCTCCTTCTCTCTCTCTCTCTCTCTCTCTCTCTCTCTCTCTCTCTCTCTCTCTCTCTCTCTCTCTCTCTCTCTCTCTCTCAGACAAGGTAGAGGGTTGCTCCATGTTTGATGTCTCTCTCAGAACCAGGAGACGGGAAGAGAGCTGTAGTAACCATGGAGACAAGGTGGGGGGGGGGGGGTACAGCTCGACTAGTCGCCGTGGGAAACTGAAACTTTGGCTACACATCTAAGAACCAGCCTGAGAACTGCAAACAGCAGCATAAGGCCAGACCTCTGGGACACACACACACACATACGTATACACACACACACACACACACACATACTGCAGGGCATGATCTCACGGCAGTGTGTTGGAGCAGAGAATGTGTTGTGTAGGAGGATGTAACAGGAACAGGAACCGATCTGGACCATGTCTTGGCGTTTCCAACCAACAACCGTATCATGACAGAACATTACAACAATTACATGGATTCATATAGCAAAAGCGTTTTTCCATGCGACGTGCAAACAGTGCAGCAGATCCTCACTGCAGTCTCTATGGAGTGCATCAGTCTAGTCAACATGGCCAGCAAGTGCTTGAGAGGGCTCGCCACTAAAAACAAACATGACGCTCAGACTCGTGTTAAGAGCCTTTCAAACGCTCCCTACTTTTATCTACCCTCAGAAAAGAAAGACGCACAACAAATGCAGCAGCTTCACTGGATCTTGGTGTAGGAGGCTTCTGCAGACTTCTAAAAGACGAATAAAAGGTTTTTCGTGGGAGAGGAGTGCATCTGCCTCATATAAAGAGCAAGGTACTAGTTGAAGCTTTGCAGTATTATGGTCACAGCATAGAGCAGCTACAAACCGACAAAAGTTGACACCGCAGAGCAGCCAACAGCGACATCAACCTAAAAGCACAGAACAGCTAACAGCATAGAGCACCTGACCTGACATGCTTAGCACAACAGTTCCAGTATCTCCATACGTACTGTGACAGGATCCGTTGACCTCCTCATAGCCCGCCTCACACACACACTTCCCGATGGGCACCAGCCACTCCCCCTCGGCGCTGCAGTGCATCCTGGGAGGCTCCAGGGTCAGCGAGCGGTTGACGCACATCCCCGCCACCTCCAGCAGGCGCGACGGGTCCGACCCGGGGATAGTGTCCTCGAACTGGGCCAGGTTCCTCACGACGGCCGGGCAGCGCTTGTAGAACACGCGCACCGACACCAGAGCGATGCAGGCGCCCAGGTCCTGGAAGGCCAGGTAGAAGCCCTTCCGGGTCAGGGGTCCCAGGTCGCGGACCTCCGTGTTGAGCTTCATGACCCTGTCGCCCAGGTCCAGCTCGGTGAAGCTCTCGTCGGCAGCGATGGTGTCCACCTTGGAGAACAGACTCTCCCTCAGGCCCGGGGGTTCCTCCTGGTCCGTCTGGAGGTAGAACATGTTGAAGGTCTCCTTGCAGGTTCCCACCCCGCCAGGCAGGCTGTTGCAGTCCCGTAGTGTGAACTGAAGCTCCACAAACACCCGGCTAGCCCCCCCTCGGAGGATCCAGCCGGTCACCAGCCAGTTGTTCTGGTTCTGGTCCATCACCTTGCACACCTGGTAGGTGTGGATGGGGGCGTAGTTCTCATCCACTTCCCCTATCTCCTCCCACTGGTAGGACAAAGACAGAGCAGAAAGAGATGGTTAGTGTGTGTGTGTGTGTGTATTTGTTTGTATGTGATTTTGTGCGTGAACCCGTGCGCGTGTGTTTGTATGCGTGTGTACTTGTGTGTCTTTTTTGTGTGCGTGGTGGGCCTGTGCGTGCGCGCCGCGTGTGTGGTCCAGCCTGTCGAGTTGTGTGATTGGGACATTAGTGCTGCCACTGACAGTTCCTGTGATTTGTTGTCGTGGTTAAAGCATTGTTAGATTAGGAGGAAGCTGAAGAGACGGTTTTTACACACTCTAGAGAAAATCTATTGTGCCCCTGTGTGTGTGTGTTCATGTGTGTGTGTGCCTGTGTATGTGTGACCAGAGAGTAATCTTCTTAGTGGTAGATCACACAGAGCTAACAGGTTGGACCAGGATTTACATGGCTTAGGGCTGACAGCCACCATTCCATCAGATATAACAGACACACACACACACAAACACACACTCATGACCAGTAGAATAAACCTGGAAGTGAACAAGAGTAAATTGGAGTTTGGTACCTCTAACCAGAGCTAAACACAAACAAACTACCTTCAACTCTCTTCCCCAATGTGAACACCCCCCCAATCCCTCCCCCATCCCTCCCCCACCCCCCCCCCTTCCCTCCCCCATCCTTCCCCCATCCATCCATGGGACACCAGGGGCGGGCGAGCTCCACAGGCTTCCTGCTGTGCCTCTTCAAAGACAACCTCCCTGCCAACCCTCTCTCTCTTTCTCTCTCTCCCTTTCTCTCACATTTACTCTCTCGCTTTCTCTCGCCTCTCTCTCCCTCTCTGACTTTCTCTCTCAGAGTCTCTCTTCCGCCACCTTCTTGTCTGTCTCCCTCCTCTCTCTATGCGGGAGGAGAGAGTTTGAGGTGTTCTGGCGTCCACGGGGAGGGGGGGATGCGGGGGGGATGATAAAGGGAGGGCATTCCTCTTATTTTCACAGCTCATCTTTGAACCAAGTTTGAGAGTGTGCTGAACACACTTGCACTGTGCCGCGACTAGAACAAACACCCTCATCGGAGCTCTTCAGGGGGAAGGAGGGGGGATAGAGGGCGGGCGGATTGGGGGAGGGGAAATGTGCGCATGGAGGGGGGGATGAAACGAACCCTCTGAAACATGGTGGTGAAGAGAGCTACAGCAGGGGTTTTTGACATCTTACTTGGCAATTCTGTTAACACTGCCAACTGTGTGTGTGTGCACACGAGTGTGTGTGTGTGTGTGTGTGTGTTAAGGAGGGGGGGATGCTGCAGTCTGCCTGTAGTCTGGACATCTGTTCATACCTCTCACTGACCTGGTTCAGTAGAGACAATAGAAAAAAGACAAAGTAAAGACAGAATAGAGAGTAGAGAGAGAAAAGACAGGTTAGAGTAGAGGCAGTACAAGCATCAGAGGCATTAGAGGGATTAGAGACATTAGCACACTCCGAAGAGACAGAAGAAACAGCATAGACATAGAGTAGAGACAGTGGAGGCAGTGGAGGCAGCACAGAGAGAGGAGAGGCAGGCGTTTGCTCCTAGCACTGAGAGGAAACTCTCTGGAGCCCTTTACTTCTGAGTGGATAAACAGACCTGATCTCAACACAGGAAAAGCTTCCCCTCTCCTGGGACACTGCTGATGAAGCCCTGGCGGAGAACGCTGCAGCAGAAAAGATCCTAGTAGAATCCATCAGCAGGTGACTGCTGCCCCAGCTGAGGGACTTCCTGTCCACCACAGGGGGAGCAAGGACACACTTACAGGAAGTTGATGACATCATGTGACGACATCTTATCCACTACAGCTGTGCTTATAGGTGCCTCCAACCCAACAATGCTGTGTTCCACACAATGGCCGGCCAATCACACACCAGTGCTCTGTCAGCCATCCTGCTCAACCGGACACCTCGGTAGCTAACCAGTCACCCAGACAACTAGGTAGCTAGCTAGTCAACCAGTCACCCAGACAACCAGGTAGATAACAAGTCAACCAGTCACCCGGACAACCAGGTAGTTAACCAGTCAACCAGTCAACCAGGTAGTTAACCAGTCAACCAGTCAACCAGGTAGTTAACCAGTCAACCAGTCACCCAGAAAACCAGGCAACTGGTCAGTCAACCAGACAACCAGGTAGCCGGCCAAACAATCAACCAGACAGACAGACACAGTTTGTCCCACCCTGCAGACTCTAACACAAAAGACCACAAACTGAGGCTAATTTACTGTAACTACTGCACAGGTGGGGCTGAGGTGTACAGTTTTGCCGTGACTGCACTCCATCTCTGAACATTCTTTTGTAGTGGCTCATTCAAACACACCATCAGAAAATAGAATAACCTTCCTAAACCCTGGATCTATAAAATAATGCTGATAAGAAATTATTTTTGTCATTGTTAAACTTAATAGATAACACTGACAATATGTTGGTAAAAAGCTGCATTCATCACAGATCTTATCATCTCAAACTCATTTTAAAATAAAATGAGGGCAGAATGAAGATGTTATCCAATAATCATCGTGTTAGGGTTAGAGAGTGTGTGTGTGCATGAGTGTGTGTGTGAGTGTGCGTGTGTCGATGTGGGCATCAGTGTGTGTGTGGAGTGTCATTGTCTAAGGCCTCGTCAGCACTATCTCTGTCTGTGCTACAGCGTTGGCTGCTAATATGCTTTGGTTAGCACTGTAGCTGGTGTACAGCTCTGTGTCCACACACACACACACACACACATACACACACACACACATGTCCACACACGTATTCCCCCACACAAAGCACACACACACACGCATGCATGAACAAACCCATTCAGTCGCACTCACTCACGCATGCAAGCTTTTATGCAAGCACCTACATAAATACACAGACAACATGTACTCCCTCTCACACACAAGCACATACAGTACACACACACACACACACACACTCCCACTCTCCCTCGTTTGCTCTCTCTCCAGGGAAATCCTCCTGATATTAAACACATCCAGCTGTCCCTCAAGAGAGCTCCACTCCCAAAACCCTAATGTTCTAATGACCCAGCTTTAAGTCCCTGTTCCCTTCTGACAGGCAAAGGAAGGGGTGGGTGATTTTTTTGCTGCCATCTGCGTATGTGTGTGTGTGTATGTGTGCGCTTGTGTGCGTGTGTGTGAGGCAGTTGGACACTCACCCCGTTCCTGGGATAGGCCACCCAGCCCAGGTCTCCCATCACAGTCCGAGAGTCCAGGAGGTCCACTAGAATGCCAGAACATGCATGATCAATTCCTTTGTCTAAGTGCATAACATTTGATCAATACCTAAATCCAGATAGACAGATAGATAAACAGACGGATAGATATCCAGGTAGAAAGACAGGAAGACAGACAGACAGACAGACAGACAGACAGGTACATTGCACTACAGTGTTCTACTTTGTAACATGTCCTTAGGAACTTATCAGATAGTTAATTAGGCCATAAAGTAGAGATCTAGATTAGGACAGACAAGGTTATGTCCTTCCACAGCTGAAAACCAGCCTCTAACACTCACTCACACACACACATCAATTATGGGACTTTCTACACATTTCAACCGGTGTTTTATAAATACATTTTGAACACTATTAAAGACATGCATTGCATAGTCTCATTGTTATGGCAACATACGCTGCAGAGAGATATTTTAATTTTGATAAAGAGTGTGTGTGTGTGTGTGTGTGTGTGTGTGTGTGCACCGTATGGAGATGCCTCATCCTCCAGAGTACTGTGTGTGTATTGTTCAGAGGTCAGCTCTCTAACAAGCCCATTAGGCTGCATTCCTCTGGGCTGCTTGACTGCTGTCAGAGCAGCCCCTGTACACACTCAACACCTGCAAAAGGGCACACACACACGCACACACACACACACACACATACTGCACATAAACAAATGTACACACACACACAAAGACCCCTAAAGACACTCAAGCACTCTCAAATTAAAACACAAAGACATATGCACAATACATGCAGCTATGAAGAAGTCTATTATTGTACCATACATGTCTGTGGGAATTATTGTAATCATTGTTGGACAGAATGAAATCAAATGAGCATTCTAATTATTTTATATACTTTTTGTCTTTTTTTAAGGAGACATTTTACATGTATTTTTGGCAAGCATCCCGGTCTACAGACATAACTTTCAATTTGACTCCAACTGAACTTCTAATTTGTTTATGTTTCGATGTTCACCGTTGGTGACTGACAATCATCCCAGACTCCCAGGCTCGCGCGCTATGAAACGGTCAGCGGAACGGAGGCAGCATGGGAAGACTAACTAGCCTACATCAGCCCATTAATGTGGTCTCTTAAGACCTATTAAAATATCATTATATTTTATGACATACAATGGCATGATAAATAGTCAAACTGTCAAGAGATGACACACTCATAGGTCTCTAACAAGTCAGATTAACTACACAGTTCATAACGGTCGATTCCTCGACTCCCCGACAGTCAATTCAAATCAATTGAGACACGGTTTAACAAATTAATTATGACTGAAACGGTTTAATAATTTACAAAAACGAATAACGTTTATTGCCACTAGTTAACAAAACGCGCGTGAAGAGATATGCGCTGCGTCTGACAATCCAAACTGGCATCCTTATCGATGCCAGGCATCGGGCGCGATCAAAGGTGCTTCCTTAACGGACAAGGGGATTCTGACAACCCTCAGAGAGACATGTCAGAGTCTTATATCCTCACGCCGTCATCTTACCTTCATTAGTGGGGAGGCAGAGGGTCCTGAGGACAGCCAAGCTCAGTAACCACGGCCACGCTTCCAAACGGAAGGGTCCACTGCAACTCCATAGCGATTTCATTTTGCATTTAAAAAGCTTTGATTAAAACGATGACAGGGGACGTAGCGGTTATTTAGGCTATTGGGAAGGCGTTCTGAAAGAGCACAGCTGAGACATCAGTGTCTTTGTAGTCGGTACCTGTATTCGGTAGATAGGAGCGCATTTACGCCGATCCGTCGGTTGTGCGGCTAGTGCGAAAAGTGGAGCGCACTGAATCTGGAGAGGCGGATCAGACAGCGCCACCGAGATGGGGCACGCGGGGGCGGAGTGAACTATGGAGAGACTTCGATAGGCACACCACAATCCTCTCTCTCCCCCCTCCCTCTTTCTCTTCCACTCTGCTCAGACACACTCCAACCTTTCATAAAACTATTTGAACTATGAAAAACCTTTCAGAACCAGTCCCAGTCAGTCCGACACCATGACTCATGTAATCAGCAGGGTTCGTACCCTGAGTATTTCTCTTCCAAACCATCTCTGCTACCTCCCACCCTCTTATTGAGAGGAGAAACAGACCCAGAGATGTGCATCAATCACCCCTAGAGAATCCAACCCCAGCCTCATCAAGACTCCAACCACGAGACCAAGAGGGCATTTAAGAGACGCTGACGCAATACGGAGGGTGAGGATGGGCTCTGTGTTCATGGACAGGGTTGGGCGAATGGATTTGTGTGTGGATGTGTGTGGATGTGTGTGGATGTGTGCAGCATGTGGTTATCAGACCTGACCTGTATATTGATTATTCTCCCCTGGTATGATAGATAATCCCAGATTAAGGCTCTGTGACATGTATTGATCATAGATCAAATGAGTTTGCTCTGTTAAGGAATCAATCCACACTAGTTTCTGATTTGATCTGACAGACAACCCCTCATATGTCTTTCTCTCCCTTTCACGCTTTTCCCCTCTCCCCTTCTCTCTCTCCTTCTGAACTCTTTCATCTCGGAGGATGCGTGTGATGTTCCGGATGTGCTCTCTCTGGCTTTTTCGTCCATGCTCCCCGCACACGCTCTCACACACATACACAGATGTAAACAAACACACACACAAAAGCCCACACTCATCCATACACACGCATACATCTACTCACACATATGACACTTACACACAAAAGTACACACCTACACTCTTGCATACCAAAACGTACATTAAAGGCAGGGTAAGTAATGTTGTTGAGGAGCCCTTTTTGTCATATTTGATTAAATAAGCTTCACACCCCGATGGCAACCAATACATCTAAAGGTTTTACAGTAAAATGAAATCAATCTGTGAGCGTTGCATGACTGTAATAAACACAACCAATCATTAAAGGTCGGACTGACACTAATGGCTGGACGGCATTTGGACCGGATGCAATGATTGGACGGGCTACTTGTCTGTCGGTCCACCTCCCGGCAGTAGTCAGGTTCATGTGTTTGAAGGGAAGGAGTAGGATATTTTGGTTTGAATCCTTTAAAACTTGAGCTAAAATTGCTAGGTTTGCAAAACGTACGTATACTGCCTGAACTCATGTGCATACACAAGAACATACTGCACTAAACAAACCCAGCAGGCCCTGACTGAGGGTTAGAGGGTGATCAGGAATCAACAAGCAACAGCTCAAACAACAAACTCAAAGCCAGGGATGGTTTCTTCGGTCAATGTCCAGTCTCTCTCTAGTTTCTCTCTGGTTTCTCTATGGTCTCTCTGGTCTCTCTGGTCTCTCTGGTCTCTCTGGTTTCTCTCTGGTCTCTCTGGTCTCTCTGGTTTCTCTCTGGTTTCTCTCTGGTCTCTCTCTGGTCGCTCTGGTCTCTCTGGTCTCTCTGGTTTCTCTCTGGTCTCTCTCTGATCTCTCTCTGGTCTCTCTGGCCTTTCTAGCCTAGGCACAGCACAGAGGCATTGGATGGAATGTTTGCTGGCCCTGTGCTGCTCAGTGTTCCAATCTGACCCAGGGGGCCATGGGGGCCCCAGGGTGAGGGGGTGGGGTGGGGGGGGGGGGGTGTGTCCTCCTGCTGGGTAAGATCTTTATCAAGACCAAACAAATGTCAAAGGTCACAGCAGGGTCACCTAATCTGAAAAAGAGTTAGTTTCACCAGACATGGGACATTAGCTAGTGCAACAGTTTAAGGTTTGAGGACTGAAAGGTACAGTTTAAGGTCAGGGAGTAGCACAGTAGTACAGTTTAGGTTTAGAGACTAGGAATAGGGACATGGAGCTGGGTATTGCAAACTGGGATTGAGGCAAGGGGAGTTCAGTGAATGATAATGTACAGTCCAGCACACTGCAGCAGCATTACTGTTTAATCCTTACAGGGCCCATGGTGGCCTCTAATCGGACTGCCACCACCGCAGGGGGCATGGCCAGCACTCCATACACACACACACACACACACACACACACACACACACACAAACACACAAACAGACAATAATTCAAATTAGATCACACTGACAAGTGCATTACTTGTAGCAGCACACCAGTGTGTGTATGTGTGTCTATTACACACCAATGTCTGTGTGCGTGTGTGTGTGTGCGTGTGCGTGTTGAACACACCAATCTGTTTCTGTGCGTGTGGGTGTATGTGGGTGACTGGGGGTTAGGAGGTGGGGGATGGTGCGGTCTGGTGGAACAGCTGAGATTGTCTCACAGCCACCTGACACATACACACACACCTACACACACACATACACACACCTGCACACACATTTACACATTTTTACACACATGCACACATACACACATACGACAGACAGGTGTTGTATGAGCCAGGGTGTTCCCTGATAAGGCAGCTGGCAGCTTTATGATGCTGTTTCGTGTGGACTCTGGTCTGGTAAACAGACCTGAAGCTCATCATTATCTTCATTGCTGTATGCATCAGAACCAGTGCAGTACTAAACATGGACAAGAGAATTGCATAACAGCCAACCAACACTCTCAACCCCTCCACACACACCTCCCATCCCTTACCCCAAATCCAGCAGGGTTGTGGGAGGGAAATCACTGTAAACTTCAAAGGCGTGAACGAGAGAGAGAGAGAGAGAGAGTGTGGGATAGAGGGAGAGAGAGAGTAATGGGGAAAGAGAGACACAGAGACAGACAGTGTGTGTGTGTGTGTGTGTATCTGTGTGTGCGTGTGTGTTAGCCTGCTCTAGTTAGGCTTGTTGGTGTGACAGCTTTGTTAGCTATTCATCCTACTGAGACCCTGTCTACAACATCCGTGTTACCCCTGTCACATCCCTGTGTGCACACACACACACACACTCACACACTTACACACGCACACACTGGCACACATACACAAAACACACCCGCACACCCCCCACACATACAGACACACATGCACACACACACACATGCACAAACACACACTCATTCCCATAATCCTGTAACCCCTCCAGAGAGAGAGATTTAGAGGGACAGAGAAGAACCGAAAAGAGATAAACAATTATGTAGAGGATTGTGTGTGAGAGAGAGAGAGAGAGAGAGAGAGAGAGAGAGAGAGAGAGAGAGAGAGAGAGAGAGAGAGAGAGAGAGAGAGATGAGAGACACAAAAAGAGAGAGAGAGAGCGAGAGGATTGTGTGTGTGTGAGAGAGAGAGAGAGAGAGAGAGAGAGAGAGAGAGAGAGAGAGAGAGAGAGAGGATTGTGTGTGTGAGAGAGAGAGAGAGAGAGAGAGAGAGAGAGAGAGAGAGAGAGAGAGAGAGAGTGAGAGAGAGAGAGAGAGAGAGAGAGAGAGAGGATTGTGTGTGTGAGAGAGAGAGAGAGAGAGAGAGAGAGAGAGAGAGAGAGAGAGAGAGAGAGAGAGAGAGAGAGAGGATTGTGTGTGTGAGAGAGAGAGAGAGAGAGAGAGAGAGAGAGAGAGAGAGAGAGAGAGAGAGAGAGAGAGAGAGAGTGAGAGAGAGAGAGAGAGAGAGAGAGAGGATTGTGTGTGTGAGAGAGAGAGAGAGAGAGAGAGAGAGAGAGAGAGAGAGGATTGTGTGTGTGAGAGAGAGAGAGAGAGAGAGAGAGAGAGAGAGAGAGAGAGAGAGAGAGAGAGGAGAGAGAGAGAGAGAGAGAGAGAGCATCAGTGAGTGCATGAGTGTGAAACCGACAGAGAGGGATGTGAGATGGGGTGTCATGGAGGGTGAAGATGACGGCTCTATTAGAAGGTTGGTTGTCGTGGCAGCAGACCATGCCTGAGGCCCCTCCCTCTGTGGCCCAGCACAGGAAATGTGATGTCAGATGACCCAAATGCAGGAGAAACAGATTCCCCCCATACTCTGACACACACACACACACACCCTGTGGGACAGCTTGGCAGCAGTCAGCAGCAGACTGCTAGAGTAACTGCAACCCAGCAGATGGATAATGTGATCAAACTGATCACCGGGACAATCAGCTGTCTAAGAGGGAGGGAGAGAGACCCTGGGAGACAGAAGCTGTTGCAGTCAGGAGCTACAGTCCGTGAAAGTTCCTTGTTATCCTGCATCTATTCCGAGTTCCAACACTGTAAGCCATCACCTTATATGTGTGCTGAGGGCCCCGTTCCAACACTAACAAGCACAACCTCAGCAGCAGCATGGCGTCCTCAATAGGTCCAGTGTCCCAGGGGAACCTTGTCCGCCAAACAGTCAATGACACAGAGGAATGCTCGAAGCGTGTGTGTCCTTGAACTACGGTCAGCACACACACACTATGGCCATGGCAAATGCATACTAATTCAGGCCGCGTGCCTGATGGTCACAACCTTCTGTGTGTTTTTGGATCCCATATTACGGGCCCTGTCTGTGAGGGTGTGTGTGTGTGTGTGTGTGTGTGTCTTGGGATACGTCTACATGTCATGTAGAGCCTCCTCATTAGAAGAGTTTCAAACAACCACTGCTAGACACACACACACACACACCCATAGTCACACACGTGCGCATACTCAGATCCAGGCAGCGTGCCAATGAGGAGAGACCACGAGTAACCATCCAGTGGATGTTTAGCCACGCCCCTCTTTCAACAGCTGTACTGCAAGAGTTGTGCAAAGCTGTCAACCCCCCCACCCCCTCACCTCCCTCCTTCTCTTGCCCGCTCCATTCCTGCTCTCTCTCCCTTCCCCCATCTTGCTCCATCCCTGGCTTTCCATCTCTACCTCCCTCTTCTCTCTTTGTCTACACTCTTCAGTGTGTATGTGTGTTGGGGGGCACTGCATGTTCTCTGCAGTGGCAGCTTCAGCAGCAGTTCCCCCCCTCTCTCCTCCTGCTACTATCTTTTTTTATTCCTCTCTCTCTCCCTCTCTCTCCCTCTCTCTCCCTCTCTCTCTCCCTCTCTCTCTCCCTCCCCCCCTCTCTTTCTCGCTCTCTCTTTCCCTCCCTCCCTCCCTCCCTCCCCCCTCCCTCCCTCCCTCCCTCCCTCCCTCCCTCCCTCCCTCCCTCCCTCCCTCCCTCCCTCCCTCCCTCCCTCCCTCCCTCCCCCCTCCCTCCCCCCTCCCTCCCTCCCTCCCTCCCTCCCTCCCTCCCTCCGTCCCTCCCTCCCTCCCTCCCTCCCTCCCTCTCCCTTCCCCTCTCTCTCTCTCTCTCTCTCTCCCTCCCTCTCTTTCTCTCTGTCCTACTTTCTCAGGCCGTCATGAATTATGAGGCATGAGCCTCATGAAAGAATCATCCTGTGGATGATTAAAGGATGAGCTGGAGGGATAGAAGTGTAGCTGCCTAACTCTGTTTACCCACATGGGTTAAATGCACTGGTTTATTCATTATCATTGTTTCTTACTCAAGGATCTACTCCTTGGCCTGGCAATCATTATTCCTTCATCAGGGATTAACATGTTGGTCTGGCAATCATGGTTCCTTTATCAGGAATCTACTGCCTGGTGTGTCCAACCAGAACCAGTATTTCAATGTGGTACCCCTGGAAGCCACAAAGTGTGTGTCTGTATGTAAGTGTGTGCATGTGTGGTTACAGCCACATAAACTATGGATTAGTGATGAAGTTAGACTGTTTGTTTCCTGCTGCCATAGTTGTTCTGAGGTAATTATAGATCAGAAGGAAATTCTGCAGATTCCCCTGATAGATAACAGAAGAAGAAGAGGAGAGGCAAACACAGGAGAACCGATTAGAACCGATTAGAACAGAGAAGAGGAACTTCACTCCATGAGCTCTCGAGCAAAAGCCAGAGGCTGACAGTCATTCAGCATTAGCAGCAAGCTAACCGCGCAGTTCAGAGAGCAGTCAACTTCCAAAGTAGACTACCAGCCGGCCCCACCCCCCTAATCCCAGAGCTTCATTAAGTGATAAAGGCAGGCCTTAATGAAGACCTCCTGTCCGTCTAATCACTGAGCTACCCAGCTCCCCCCCCTTTCCCCACTCAAAGCAAAGGCTGTGTTGGGCCGTCCAAACAATCACACACATTGCCACACTTTAACATCAGTCAGACACACATGCAGTAAACTAAACAGACAGTTGGTGTACCTATAAGACAGACAGTTGGTGTATCTAGATACATATTGTCTGTCTGTCTGTGTGTCTGTCCTTCTGACTGACTGACTGACTGACCATTCAACAGACCATAGGACTCTGTCAGATTAGAAACTCATTATTTTATTTAACTTTTAACTACAATGCTAATGAGAAAAGTTGGATGAGCCGTTGCTGTGTACAGGGTTCTAACTGTTTCACACACACCCAAACGCACTGACACACGCACACACATCGACAAAAAGCACACAGACAACGAATAAACTCTTTTACTTCATCTATGAGTGAGGGAGGAGGGTAAGAGGAAGAGAGGTGGAGGGCGAGAATGAGGGGGGCCGGGTGAGGAAGAGAAGGAGGAGTTGGAAGGAGGATGAGTGAGGGCAGGGTGGTGAGTGGAAGGAGGGAGAGGAGGGGGAGGAGGGGGAGAAGGAGGGGGAGGAGGGGGAGGAGGGGGAGGAGGGGGAGGAAGGGGAGAAGGAGGGGGAGAAGGAGGGGGAGAAGGAGGGGGAGAAGGAGGGGGAGGAGGGGGAGGAAGGGGAGGAGGGGGAGGAGGGGGAGGAAGGGGAGAAGGAGGGGGAGAAGGAGGGGGAGAAGGAGGGGGAGGAGGGGGAGGAAGGGGAGGAGGGGGAGAAGGAGGGGGAGAAGGAGAGGAGGAGGGGGAGGAGTGGGAGGAAGGAGAGGAGGGGGAGGAGGGGGAGGAGGGGAAGGAGGAGGGAGGAGGGGGAGGAGGGGGAGGAGGGGGGGGAGGAGGGGGAGGAAGGAGAGGAGGGAGAGGAGGGGGAGGAGGGGGAGGAGGAGGGAGGAGGCTGGAGAGGAGGGCTGTGATGTTAAATCCCGTGGCCATCAGCGAGGTGGTGACCTGAGCTCACACTTACGGAGGCCATGTTTGCGTGCCAACCTCCACTTAGAGCCACAAGCTGCTAAGTCACCTCCCACCGTCCCCGCCCTCCCCCTTGCTTACACCACGTCCTCCCTTCCAGCCTCCCTCCCAGCCTCCCTCCCAGCCTCCCTCCCAGCCTCCCTCCCAGCCTCCCTCCCTCCCAGCCTCCCTCCCAGCCTCCCTCCCTACCCACCCACCCCTCTCTCTCTCTGTCTCCCATCCTCTCCCTCCCCCTCTATCTCCTCTCTCCCTGCCAGCCCCTCCTCTCCTTCCTCTACCCCGCTTCTCTCTCTCTCTCTATCCCCACACCCTCCCACTCTCCCTCCATCTCTCCCTCCGTCGCTCGCTCCCTCCAGCAGCACCTCGCTGAGCTGCTCATGTTTTATTGAGCTCAGCTCCTGTGAGAGAGGCTCTGGGTCTCTCCGCTGCCTGTCTGTTTGCCCTGGGATAACCACCTGCAATCTCACTGTGATAAAAACATCACAACACACACTTCCTCATCTGACTCCACGCCCCCCCCCCCCGCCCCCTCAGAGGGCGCCGGGGGAAGTGTGGAGGACACACACACGCACACACACACTGCACGCACACGGTGGCCTTAACTGAAGCGTACATAACTGGAGCTGGCTGTGACAGTGAACCGGGGGATTTTCGTCTCCTCCTCGCCTGTCCTCTTCTCTCCTTTCCTCCTCTCTTCTCTCCTTCTCTCCTCTCCCCTCCTCTTCTCTTGTCTTCAGTCCTGTTCTCCACGCCTCTCTTCTCCTCCTCGTTTGGAGATTTTTCTCCTGAAATAGCAGGAATATAATGAAGCTCTTAATAGAATTAGGTTTCATGGTATTTACATACCTCCAGCAAACGACCCTCCTCCCCCTTCATCCTCTCCCCCCTATCCTTCCCCCTCTCCCTCCATCCCTCCTCCCCTCCCAGGGAGGAGAGCAGAGAGCAAAGGAGACTGAGGATCAGGATGACTTAATTGAATGAGATCAACCCAACAAGGCGTAAATGTTGGCAGTTCCCCTCATTACTGCACTGTCATGTTGGGCGATGGGGGTCCGGGGGGAAAGGGGGGAGCAGCACGTGGGAGAGGGGGTCTGTGAGGATTTGCCCCTGTCATCACTTTAGTGACTGTCGTCAGCACGTTCCGGCTCTACGGACGAGAAACAGCAGGAAGGCATCTAAATCGATCACTCTGCGCGAGCGTGAATGAATCTAATCTGTACTTTCGAACTAGTTTGCGAGAATCAGTCTGCAAGAGCCATGCAGATGGGTACCAATGAACCAGACAGCAACAACCCGGCAGATCAGTCCCCGTGAACCAGGCAGCAAGAGTTAGACACATGTATACCAACGAGCCAGACAGTAATAATCTAAGGTGGTCTTTGATCCTGTCCATAGCCATGCCCACTGCAGAGCTGGCACGCTGCCTCTCATCAATACCTTTGAAGTATTGATTATTGATCAGCTCTTTGACCTGCAAACGAGGCTTGACTGGACCAGCCTGCACACCGATACAGAGACAGAGAGGGAGAGAGAGAGAGAGAGAGAGAGAGAGAGAGAGAGAGAGAGAGAGAGAGAGAGAGAGAGAGAGAGAGAGAGACTCTCCATCCCTCCCTCCCACCATCTCTCCCTCCCTCCGTCTCTCCCTTCTGTCCCACCATATGGGACTGTCTTTGTTCTCTCCATCGCGTTCTCCTCTTTCAACTGGCATCTTCCTGCTCTGCATCAACGCTCCCTCCTACCCCCATGTCCCTGTCCCCCTCTCGCTGCCTTCCCCCTCCTTCTCTCTCTCTCTCTCTCTCTCTCTCTCTCTCTCTCTCTCTCTCTCTCTCTCTCTCTCTCTCTCTCTCTCCCTCTCTCTCTGTCCAGCCTGATCCACCAGAGGGAAGCTCTCAGTCATCATTAACTTCGTCTCTAGAATGGAACCCTCAGGTAAAGGGGGAACAATTATAATACCATCCCCCACCTGACCTCAACGCACACACACACCTATTTCTCCATTAGTGTGGTAATGACCAAAAGTGATGGTCTAATTAGCTTGTGTGCCCCAGGACACACAGACAAACGGACAGACAGACAGTCAGTCAGTCAGAATACCAGACAGACAATCAGACAAACAGACAGACAGACAGACAGACAGACATTCAGACAGAATACCAGACAGACAAACAGACAGACAGTCAGACAGACAGGCTACCAGACAGACAGACATACAGACAGACAGTCAGACAGACAGGCTACCAGACAGACAGACAAACAGACAGTCAGACAGACAGGCTACCAGACAGACAGACATACAGACAGACAGTCAGACAGACAGACAGACAGGCTACCAGACAGACAGACAAACAGACAGACAGTCAGACAGACAGACAGGCTACCAGACAGACAGACAAACAGACAGACGAGTAGACACAGCCTCTCCCTGGTCACCTTCACATTCCCACACACCACCCTCAGTTCAGACGCTCTTCTGCAGTGTGTTGTGGGAAGCACAGACGGCTGGCTGCACCTTCTGTGCTCGGGACAAACACAGGAGCCAGAGTCGTAGTTATTGGATCCTCTATCTCTCTATTATAGTTACTGATGAGAATAGCAGGATTCATACCGGCATTAAGAGACTGTGAAACATGATATTTATGTGTCTCTCCGACAACCACTTCCAAATGGTAACTTTTTGGAGGTGTGTGTGTGTGTGTGTATGTGTGTGTGTGTGTGTGAGGGATGGGGGTGAGGGGGTTGCAGGGGGTCAGGTGTCAGTTAAAAGGCCTGGTTCGACTGTAAACAGACACATGATATACTACCACAGTAATGGACTGGTGTGTGCGTGCGTGTGTGCGCGCGTGTGTGTTTGTCTGTATTTGTGTGTGTGTGTGTGTGTGTGTGTGTAGCCTTTGAAGATGGAGACCAGGAACAGAATCAGACTCAGAACCAGGACCAGGACCAGGACCAGGACCAGGACCAGGACCAGGACCAGGACCAGGACCAGGACCAGGACCAGGACCAGGAGGAAGGTTAGTGTTTTCCTGCTATGGTAGCCAGTCCAGACAGTGAGACATTCCCTTGTCCTTCAGTCAGATAATCACCTTCATTAGCTTGACTAATTAACTAGATCCTGGGGGGTTGTCCAGTCACTGGGGGGTCTCATTTAAAATATATAAAAGTGGAGACACGAGGAACACATTTCACACACACACATTTCACACATACACACACACACACACACACACATACCAGCACACTTGTGTGTGTGATCCTCATCCTTATCATCCTCCTCATCCTCATCATGTGACCAGGGGCGGTGCCAGAGCATGTTAATGCAGGTGCTGGGAGGGTGATAGATCATTGTCAGGGGGAGCTGCGCAAATACAATGAATACATGAGCAATATTTGTGGGGGTGCCAGCGGGGTGCTTTGGTGTTTCTTGGGTGTGCTGAAGCACCTGCTGGCCCCTCTCTAGACGCCCATGTATGTGGCCGTGAGGTAGCCTGCAGATTAAGATGGCCTGTTAGGCACGTTCAGGTAGTGACACACTGTACCAAGGAGACTAGGAATATCCTGTGCACCCACTTCCCTCTAGTGTTCAAAAAGGAGTACAGCACCTCAGGGTGGCAGTTACACATGTTCCCCACCAGGGGGCGAAAGAGACCACAGAGACTGTCCTGCTTCTCAGAGGGAAAGCAGACGGTAGAATATGGGGTGAAGGTAGAGAGAATGGTGGGGGGGTGGGGGGGTGGGGGGGCGTAGAATGAGGTGAAAAAGTTGAGAAATGGGGCTGCTGAAAGAGACAGATTCATGTTTAAAATGCATGACTCACGTTTATATTTGCAAGTGAGATGAGCTTAGTGGGCAGGGAACTGGACTGAACAGGTGGCAGTTTTATTGGTTATTTTCCCAATCAATGAATCTGTCCTGCAGCCAACATACCAGTCAGACAGACACTTGTGATGTCACTCAGGCTTACTATATATCACATAGAGTTGACGTAAACTTCCCAGCTCCTTCCATAGCAAACAGATAGAGGTAGAAATAGTCATCCTGCATTCTATCCGTAGCTAACAGACACTGTACATTAGATGTAGACATCCTAGATCCTATCTCAGCAAACAGACACATTCGATGTCGACATCCTAGATCTGATCACAGTCGGACTACAGTAGACAATGTTCCTGTTGCTGCATTGCCCCCAGAGAGACAGAGGGTCACATTGACAGTCAGGAGTCAGGACCTCAATCAGCTGGAAACACAGGGAATCTAACTGTCTATATCTTCTCTCCTTCTCCTGCAAATTAAACTTCTATTTATACTCCAAATTATACTGCTATTTCCCCAGAATTAAAGATGTCCATGATCACAGACATTGGATCTAATCATTCCTAGATGACACTTCGAGGGTTCCACCAATCAGTCAGGCAGCTTTGAAACCCTGTTCCACACACTGTCCGACCCTCACCACTTCACACCCCACATGCCTAGGCAGAAAGAAAGAAAAACAGACAGGCAGACAGGCAGACAGGCAGACAGGCAGACAGGCAGACAGGCAGACAGACAGACAGACAGACAGACAGACAGACAGACAGACAGACAGACAGGCAGACAGACAGACAGACAGACAGACAGACAGACAGACAGACAGACAGGCAGGCAGGCAGGCAGGCAGGCAGGCAGACAAATAGAGAGACAGACAGCTTGACAGACAAACACCCAGGCAAACAGACAGCTAGTCAGCTAGACAGGCAGACAGACAGACTTGCTAGCCAGCAGCTATGGAAGGCCGACTACTAATCAGCACTGCTTAGTTTGACACATGAATATTTCAACATTGGGTTGCTGAAGTCTAAACACTTATTGAATGAATTAATGCTGGCTGTGCAAATGATTTGAATGTATTTGCTATAAAAATGAATAACTGAATGCTGATAGCTGAAAAATGTCTTTCATTTATGTAATTTCTGTATGAAAGCTTTTAAAATAAAATAAACCAATTTATACCCATGAATCAAACTGAGTAAAAGGTACGCTTGTTCTGTATTTCATGTAGTGTGCAGTCTCAAGTATTTATGCACCGTACAAGTGATTTAACCTGTATTTCCTGCTGCACTAGCAGTGAGAACATTGTGTTTCTTGATGAATAGCAGTGAGGACGTTATGTTTCCGGTGGTGTAGCAGTGAGCATGTTGTATTTCCTGTCGTTAATGTGTGCTGAATTCCGTATTTCCTGTTGTGTGGATGACAGTGTGCTCAGCTAAAGCATTAAGATCTTATAACTATGGTGAGATATCCTTCACATTTTCATGTAATAAGAGTTGGAAGCAACATCTCTGCTCTGTCTCTGGATCTGCAGTAATTCTGTCCTTGTGTCTGGTGGTGTGTGTGTGTGTGTGTTTGTGTGTGTGTGTTGATTGTTCTCCAGCTAAGAGGTGCAGGAGTATTTACATCACCATGCGGTCTCCAGCATTAATGGTGTTTTAAGCAGCTGGCAGCATTCAGTCTGAATAAACCATGAACTAGAACCTTCCACAGGCTATTGATCTCTTGCAGGCTGCCAGGACCAGCGCCACTCGGTCCCTCGCTATCCACACCTGCTGCAGGACTGTGCAGCCCTCCTGGCCTGGGTGGAGGGGGGTGGTCCAGGGTCCAGTTTAAATGTTATTGTGTAAAGAGGTGTAAGAATGGAGAGATGCAGGGGAAGGAAGGTCTGGGAGTTGGTGTGTGTGTGTGCCAGTGTGTGTGTGAGAGTGTGTGTGCCGGTGTAGATTTGAAGGGTTTTTACCTCACAAAGGGTTTGGTAAAAAGAAGAGTGGAGGAGTAAAGGTAGAGACGAGATAGAGAGAGAGACAGACAGAGAGATCCTTGGGTAAATGTCATGACCAGTCAACTGGCACTGGTATTCCAAAACCCTTTCTCACTGAGTTCAAATCTACACTCACACACACACACACTCGCACACACAAAGACAATCCCCTAACCTTCTTTTACCTCACACACTGCAGTCACTGCCTCTCTCTCTCTCTCTCTCTCTCTCTCTCTCTCTCTCTCTCTCTCTCTCTCTCTCTCTCTCTCTCTCTCTCTCTCTCTTTCTCTCTCTGTCTCACCCTGCCGTGGCTGTTTTAGTCTGACTAACGATGTCAGCAACACAAGCAGAGGTTACAGTACCCACACACACACACACTATCTTACTCCCCACTCCTTTCCGCTGTCTCCTTCTGTGTTGACAGATTGACTGACTGACTTCCTGACTTTCTGACTTCCTGACTGGCTGCCTGCCTGACAGGCTAGCTGAAGGTTGTTCCTGGCCCACAGTACAGATGAAGCTTTTCTGCAGAATTAAAACGCGTCTGGATTTATGGCCCACGCAGGGTTGACATGTTGTCAGGCTGCCATGATAGACTATGATGACCAATCCAGGGAGACATCAACCAATCACTCAGCAGCAGTCGCCTGCCAGTCGAACCACTGCTAAACATCAGTGAAGAACATTGATTACACAGAGTTTAATGTTCTGTTCTTTGTGCATGGGTGTGTCATGTTTTTGGGAGTTCTCCTTGGAGATATTACACATACTGACATCTCCTGGGATATTCAGAGCGTTTGTGTGGGTCCTTTGTCTCTCCCTTAAATGTGCAACCCCCCCTCCTTACACTGCAAAAACGCCTAATCAAATTGAAGTGCAAAGATATTAGTTATGAGCTTGCTTATGTCACAGTGAGGAGTGTGGGAGGGTGGAGCCAGCAACAGAGGAGACAGAGCCATGATGGCAAGAACAAGGACTTGACTGACTTTAGACAAGACAACGGCAGGGATGCTCACAGACATCAGCAACAACCGACAGAGACTGAACACGAAACGGAGACTTAAATATTGAACCAAACAACACACAGGTGACAACACACAGAACTAATAAAACAATCCTAACAGGTGACTGGAGGCACACAACACCGACAGGATGAGCCCAGCTCTCTGGGGAGGTGGGGCGTCACAGTTTATGCTCACTAAAACATGCAAATGTGTCTGCCAGTGCTGTTAGAACGTTTCACCTAAAGAGGTCTGTCGAGACTTTGTCACACTTCATGAGATTTATTCTAGTAATGCGTTGTTTACTTATATTAACACACTAGATAATCCATGTATGACAAACCAACTCGATTTAAAACTCGATTTAAAATCTAAAAACAAGATTATTACGTTCAGTTGGATATACCGTTTTTGTAGTGTGCTCAACCTACCATCCCCACCATCACCACCATCCCCACCATCCCCACCATCATCACCATCCCCACCATCCCCACCATCCCCACCATCCCCACCATCATCACCATCACCACCATCCCTACCATCACCACCATCCCCACCATCCCCACCATCATCACCATCCCTACCATCACCACCATCCCCACCATCACCACCATCACCACCATCACCACCATCCCCACCATCCCCACCATCATCACCATCCCCACCATCACCACCATCACCACCATCCCCACCATCACCACCATCCCTACCATCACCACCATCCCCACCATCACCACCATCACCACCATCACCACCATCCCCACCATCCCCACCATCATCACCATCCCCACCATCACCACCATCCCCACCATCACCACCATCACCACCATCACCACCATCCCCACCATCACCACCATCCCCACCATCACCACCATCCCCACCATCACCACCATCCCCACCATCCCCACCATCATCACCATCCCCACCATCATCACCATCCCCACCATCCCCACCATCATCACCATCCCCACCATCACCACCATCACCACCATCATCACCAGTCTTGCACCTCTGTGGAAGAAGAAAAGTGCAAAAGAAGATCAGTTCTCTGTTCGTTCAGTCTCATACTCTCTCTCCGCCCATTTGTCTCTCTATTTCTCTCAACCACCATCTCTCCATCCATCTCCCTCTCTCTTCACTTTCGCCATCCCTCACTCTGTCTGTCAACCAGCCAAAGCAGTACAGACTAGCTGAATAGTGTTCTTTGATGAAACACACAGACACAACACTCTGTCTCTCTTGCTCTTTGTCTTTTCCCCTCCCTCCCTCCCTCCCTCCCTCCCTCCCTCCCTCCCTCCCTCCCTCCCTCCCTCCCTCCCTCCCTCCCTCCCTCCCTCCCTCCCTCCCTCCCTCCCTCCCTCCCTCCCTCCCTCCCTCCCTCCCTCCCTCCCTCCCTCCCTCTCTCCCTCCCTCCATCCATCCATCCGTCCATCCATCCTCCCCCTCCTCGCATCCATCCCCACATCCTCTCAGCTTCTCTCACCATACATTTTTCATTCCATTTCTCCCTTCTAACCACCTCATCTCTTTCCAATCCTCTTCACTCTATCCATCCATCCAACCCTCTCTCCCTTCCTCTATTAGTCTTCCTCCACCTGCTCCTGTGGGGCATGGGCGTGTAGTTGGCAGACTGTCTTCTTACCCTGCCATCACCGAGTCTTAGTCTGACTGACGATGTCAGGACCATTAGTAGAGGTTACATTACAACACACACGTACACACACATTCAGTTGCCACGCTCAGCATGTTGGGACAGACAAAGCACAGTGGAGAGAGTTTAATCCATATTAGGGCGTGTGATGGAAGCAATACTTTGATGTTTAAATCGTACCACTCCCTATCTGCAGGGAGAGGAGAGGAACCATCCATTGGAACACATGTTGCAGGAGGGACTGTGTGAAAGTAGGTAATGATGCTGGAGAACCAATTTGCTTAAAAGCTGCGTGGGTGAAAAAAAGGGGGAGGTGGGGGAGGGAGGCACTGGGGGGGATGGATCACCCTGCTGCCTGGAAGCCCCCACCGCCCCCCCCCCCCCCCTGCCCACCCCCCCAGCCTCCTGATGTGTCAGCAGATCCCTTATACAACTCAGATTTACGCTTTGCAGTCACTGACACTCTGCGCTCGCCGTCGACACGTTCCCTACAACACCCGGAGAAAAGGAAAAAGAGAGAAAGTGGAAAAGGAAGAGAGGCAAGAGAGAGAAAAAAAGAGAAGGAGGGACAGAGAGGGGGCCGCCAGGCCGGGGACAAGGTGAGAAACAGCAGAGGGGAGTGGTTTATGTCCACTAGACAAGACGGGAGATGGAGATACAGGAGGACGAGGGGAGAAGGGAATGAAAAGGTGTGTGTGTTATCATGTGTGTTCATGTTTGTGTGTGTGTGCGTGTGTATTATAAATGTGTCTTATCATGTGTGTTCATGTTTGTGTGTTATCGGGCGTGCGTGTATCATAAATGCGTGTTATTGTCTGTGTGTTTGTGTGCCTGTGCGCCCGTGTACAGTATCATCCATATTCAGGAGCTCCCTGCTTACCCCTCCTCATCTCTCCTCGGTCTCCAAACATTCACAGCAACAACTGCTGTCAGCCTCCAGGTTCAGCCCCACAGAACGGATGAACAAATACTGAAACAAAGATTCACACAGCAAAACAACACATATTCATCCCCTTCATGTGGACGTCGGCCCCCACGCTTCCTCCAGAAGCGCCGACGTGTCACCCACAACTCTCCAGTGTCTACAACCGTAAACCTCTCAGAACTTCTGCATAAACAGACCGTCAGGATGGTGTGTGTGTGTGTGTGTGTGTGTGTGTGTGTGTGTGGATGAGGGGCCCCCGACTGTGAGCAAATACTTGAGGATATGCATACAGACTCCTGCATAAACCCCTGCAATGTGAGAGACTCCAACCTCCTCTCCTCCTCCAGAAACCTCACATTGTCACAAACACACACAGACAGACAGTCACACGCACACACACACAATCACACACATTCATTCACACACAAACACAGAGAGGTCAGAAGGATTTACGTAATAGAGGCATAATGACCACTGCAGTAGTGTCAGACAATGTAAAATCAATATGATAGGATTATTAATAGAAAATCAATGTGTCACCGATGTGACCAGACATCACAATATGAACCATGATTTAGCACATTCATCTTCAGAAAACAACATCTAGAGATAGGACTGTGTGATCATCGTTATAACATCTTACATTATGTTAGCCCGGCACAACCAGACCGACAATCACAAATGTGTTTGTCTGGAATCCTCACGTCCTTCATTTTTGAGTTTCACGGTGGATTATCAATGGCCACAGACCAATGTACCTCTGGACGTAATTGGAGAGGGCTGGATGGATCCAAACAATCCGAGCAACAAAACTTTGTCTTGGTTGAATGTGAAAATGCTTCAACGGTGCTCATTTGTCTAGTCATTGCATTATACCTCCACCATATCAGATAAACGGTTGTGATTGGCCAAACCAGATTCTGGTAAGAGGGAAATCTTTTAGAATGGGAGGGTGGCCAGACCCATCTGCCAAAATAAATAAATCATGAGCTGACAGACTGGTGTAGTTCCAAGCCTGCCACTTCACAATGTAGTTTCTCTCAGTAAGCCCCTCCTCCTTTACAGATCAAAATCATCTGCTCCAATCATGTTTCATGGTTCTGTCCCCCTTCTGTTCACGCCTCACACTTCAGATATGACTCTGATTCATGCCAACTGCAGACGTTCTCTAGTGACAGTGTTATTGGGGGATGTTTCAAGGGGCCGGGTGGATGACGTTGTGGGGAGATGCGGGAGGAACCACCTACAGCTCAACATCTCCAAGACAACCAGGAAATGGCATTTCCAGAGGACTAGGGCCCGCTCAACCCCAGTTCTCATCCAGGGGATTGAGGTTGAGACAGTGGGCTACGACAGGGCTACTACAAGTACTTGGGAGTTTTTTGCTAGCTAGCAAGTAAGAAACCTGGTTTGTATAGCTAGCTAGCTAGCTTGAAGGCAGGATAGGTAAGTATTCTAAAGCTAGACAAGCTTGCCAGCTGCTTAAGCAGGTACAGTTCCAGTCAAAACTTTGGACACATTTTCCCATTCCATTGAATGTAACAGTCTGTCGCATTTTCCTGATGCATTTTTTTAAATAAATCCACTTCTTAAACAACCCTTGGATTATGTTCTGGCCCACCATCTAATGGCTTTGAAAAAAAATTGTCCCAGAGCCAAACTTCCTTGCCGACCCCTGAGCCTTTTAACTCTGAGGATGGAGTGTCGAGCAATAAAATTGTTGGGGAAAAAAAGCTCTCATGCCAAAGAAGGTGATAGAGCCCTGCTCCACAAGGGGCTGAGAAGCCTCTTCCTCCTGAGGGGGCTTCAGTCCTTTGATGTGTGCAGCTCACTACTGCACACATTCTACCAGGCTGTTGCCCCCAGCGCCATCTTCTCTGCTGCGGTGTGTTGGGAATGCTTGCGTCAAGGCGGGGGGGATGCCAACAGAATGAACCAACTGATCGGGGAAGGAGGTGCTGTCGGTGCACCCTGTCACACCCCGGAGGAAGAACACTTTCCAAGCGGCGGGCTATTATGGACAATGCCCCGCTCAGCCCCTCCCTGACATGGGGGTGTTGAAGCAGAGTACTTTAGTGTGAGACTAATCACATCCAGGTGTCACAAGGAGTACTATCAGAAGTCCTTCTTGCCAGCAGCTTTGACACTATTAGAAGCCCCACTGAGAGCTGGAACACTGGCAGGGCTGTCGGGGCACCACTCAAGTACTCAAATCCAGCTCAACGTTCCCATTCTGGACATCCTCAACTGTGATAGACTGCTCTGTTTGCACTGCTTTGTTTCCACTGTTGAGTACCAGGTACACGTCACAGTACTTAGGTACATCTCTCTGTGTGTCACCTGCGTACACCCTGTGTTATTTCCCCATGCACAGCCCTGGGTCCTGATTTGGATCTTATTTTATTTTGCCCA